>NC_056580.1:14104088-14704088 GCF_018340385.1 Cyprinus carpio | reverse complement strand
CTTTTTGAGAACGAGTCAGATGCTTTTTAAAAGACAGCAAGTCTGGTTGTTAAGACAAAAAGTGGATTTTTTGTACTGGATTATTTGTTCTTTTTCCTGCATAACAGAATGCATCCATCCATCCATTGATTCAAGTATTTGTAATGCAAACCAAACAGATCAGCTGTCCCCCTTCCTCTTGATGCTAAGCAGCTCTCAGTCTGCTTTAAGGCAAGACACTTCAGACAAAACCATTATTTTTTCATGCACTGGTCAATTTTGAGATTTTAGGCTGTTAGAGATTTAGCATGTTATGCTTCCATAGCATGTCTTCTTTCAGAAAGGTGGGATGAAAGCAGCCAAAATACACATTGTTTAAAAACAGACGTTTGTTTTATTAAACATTTTATTTGTCTCTATAGATTTCAATTACAATACACATTTTTTGTTGTTGTTTACGTTTTGTTACGTTTTCTCAAAATTATTTTTTTTCTCCTGCACTGAGCCAGAAATCTCAACTTCTGAGCATACTTTGCATTTTAATTATTATCTATATTCTGAAGGTTTTTACAGAGGAGTTAATATATAATTCACTTGATTTATGTAACGTTTTATTCAAAAAATGGGTGTTGACAGTATTTCTTGATTTAAAGAGTGATAAAAAGATTCCCTTGGTAAAAACCTTTAAAGCTGCTGTATGTAAGATTTTGACTCTACTTAAGCATAAAAATACCATAATATTTTGCTACTGTTGAGAGACTGACAACCCCCCCAAGTCAGATTCCCAGTGAAATGCAATGAGTTTGCTTCCTTCTTTTCTGAGAAGATCATCAATATCAGGAAGGCGATTAGCACATCCTCAAGTAATGCAGAGGTCAGACAGATTCGGCTGCAATATCAAAAAGATACTATATCTATTTTTGAAGCAATTGATAGCAAATTTTGGAAGACAGTGCAGCACCTAAAATCGTCAATCTGCTATCTTGACACACTTCCCACATCTTTTTTTCAAAAGTGTGCTTAACTGTTTAGAAGAAGATCTCTTAGAAGTGGTGAATGCCTCACTTCTTTCTGGGACTTTTCCAAACTCCCTGAAAACTGCAGTTGTTAAGCCCCTCCTGAAAAAGAGCAATCTTGATAACACCATTTTGAGCAATTATAGACCAATATCAAATCTACTTTTATAGGCAAAATTATAGAAACGGTAGTTTTTAATCAGCTGAACAAATAATTAAACTCAAATTGATACCTGGACAATTTTCAATCTGGTTTCCGACTGCATCACAGCACAGAGACAGCATTCATTAAGATAATAAATTATATTCGCTTAATTATTTTGATAATTAATTGATTCTGGCAAAATATCAGTGCTGCTATTACTAGATCTAAGTGCTGTGTTTGACACTGTCAATCACAACATACTACTAGAGAGACTGGAAAACTGGGTCGGGCTTTCTGTTATGGTACTCAAATGGTTCAGGTCATACTTAGAAGGGAGAGGGTATTATGTGAGTCTAGGAGAGCATAAGTCTAAGTGGACGTCCATGACATGCGGAGTCCCACAAGGCTCAATTCTTGCACCGCTCTTGTTTAGCCTCTATATGCTCCCACTAAGTCAAATAATGAGAAAGAACCAAATTGCCTATCACAGCTATGCTGATGATACACAGATTTACCTAGCCTTATCTCCAAATGACTACTGCCCCAATGACTCCCTCTGCCAATGTATTGATGAAATTAATAGTTGGATGTGCCAGAACTTTCTTCAGTTAAACAAGGAAAAAACTGAAGTCATTGAATTTGGAAACAAAGATGAAGTTTTCAAGGTGAATGCATACAGTACCTTGACTCTAGGGGTTAAACAACTAAAAATCAAGTCAGGAATCTTGGTGTGATTCTGGAGACAGACCTTAGTTTCAGTAGTCATGTCAAAGAAGTAACTAAATCAGCATACTATTATCTAAAAAACTTTGCAAGAATTAGATGTTTTGTTTCCAGTCAAGACTTGGAGAAACTTGTTCATGCCTTTATCACCAGCAGGGTGGTCCACTGTAATGGTCTCCTCACCGGCCTTCACAAGAAGACTATTAGACAGCTGCAGCTCATCCAGAACCCTGCTGCCAGAATTCTGACTAGAACCAGAAAATCTGAACATATCACACCAGTCCTCAGGTCCTTACACTGGCTTCCAGTTACATTTAGGATTGATTTTAAAGTACTTTTACTCATTTATAAATATGCTAACTGAATATAAACCTAACAGACCACTCAGATCAGAAGGATCGAGTCAGTTAGAAATACCAAGGGTTCACACAAAACAAGGGGAGTCCGCTTTTAGTTATTATGCTGCCTGGAGTTGGAATCAGCTTCCAGAAGAGATCAGATGTGCTAAAACATTAGCCACTTTTAAATCTAGACTCAAAACTCATCTGTTTAGCTGTGCATTTATAGAATGAGCTCTGTGCGAAGTCCGAACTGATTGCACTGTATTTTATGTAAAATCATTTTATGTTTAACTGTTTTAAAATCATTTTAAATCAATGTTTAAATCATTTTCAACGTTTATAAATTCTTTGTTTTACTTTTGTGATTTATTTTTTTCATGATTATTTTACTTACTTTTATGTAAAGCACTTTGAATTGCCATTGTGTATGAAATGTGCTATATAAATAAACTTGCCTTGCCTTGCCTAATATGTTTGCAGATATTTAAGAAACATGCTAAGTTAACATACTTGTTTATATGAAAACCAATGCTACTGTCAGTTATTCTCCTTTGAAAATGTGTGTTCAGGCCGGAATGTCGATTTTCGTTTTGGTTTGTGAATCCCGTCCACTGCTAGTTAGCTCAATTGTATCTCGGCTCCCCGGGTTACCAGTTGACGGAAAACACAGCGTATTTTGTAGAAATTTTGTCGACAACTTGTTTAGACCATGCCCCTGGGTGCGCCGACTGTTTTCCCCTCATTAAACTGGTAAAAGTGGATTCAGACACGCCCTGAGTGTGGCCTGCACCGTGCGCTTTAGACCATGCGCTTAGATTGTGAAAAGCCCTAGACCAGGTTTGAGTTGGCCAATGTGCAGTCTATTTTCAGTTCCTCAAAATAGCAACGCGCCAACAATGTGCCTGAACACACCTCTTTTTTAGACCAGCATGCCTATGAGCGCACAAATGCATTTGCTATTTGAACTGCGTGGCACAGGAAGGAAAAATGAGAACCGCGTCGGGCTGAAACTAGCAAAAACACTTGTGCTGCGCTTTGCGCCGCATTGCGCTGTGTGTATGATAGGGCCCTATAACTGAGACGATTATGAATAAATCTGTTGTGAAGATGCAGCCCTTAGAGGTTGAGAGCTGTCAGTGGATTTGAGCAAAGCACTGTAACATCTTACATTATAATGCTGCTTTTCTAACGTTAAACTCTGTTTACTCTGATGCCAAAGTGATGCCAAAGGAGGTTGATAGTGAGCAAGATAAAGTAACCCCACTTATTTTTGAAGGAGAAACCTTACTGATACTGTATATATTTTTAATCTCACCATCTTCCTCTCAGATTTGGATACACAGTGACACACATTTTTTTACACTCTGTGGTTCTTATCATAGTCATCCAAGGCCTGCAGTCATCCGTAGATGCACAGCCAATGCCATCATTGCACAGCTAATGCCCCCCCCCCCCTTCCTTACCAGCTCGGTTTCCCCCCATCGAACCCCAGAGATCAGACACGATTTGCAGAGATTTACTGTTGCCATGGAGATCTTTTATCACCATGGCAGTTTCACTGAAAGTTTGTCCTTGAGCGATACAAGATTTCCATTTCCAAGATGCTCGTGGAAATGAGAAGTATATCATATACAACATTATACAGGCTAAACTGAATGCTAATGGTCGTAAATAGCTGTGTTATTGAGGTTATGCCTCTACAGAAAAAAAGTCCCATCAATTACTGTGCAGTAACCCAAAGGCATGTGACAAAGATGGATATTTTTGCTGCCTAAGCATAAGAAATGTTTCTAAGTAAGTAGAATAATATGAACCTGTCCTCGAACAAGAGATCCATCATTCACGGCGTTCCCATTGAGCCACCCAGCATGTTTTTAATAAATATACACCACCTGCGCTCTCAGTTTGAAACAGTTTAATGATTTTTAAATAAATGATGTATTAGTGTTTGAAACAATTAATAGAAAGTGTTTACACATGATAACGAGCCAGGAGCTATTTAAAGAAAATCTTTATCATTAAAACAAGATGTGATGATAGGATTTCAGACAGAATGTGTGCTCTTGAACTGATGTTTGTGAACAGCTGTGTGTGTGTGTTTCCTTAGAGATAAGAGATGGTTTATAGACTAATACATTTCTTATCATCATGAGTCAGCTGTTTAAGTGATATTCCTTTATATGCACAAACTTTTTCTAGTCCAAATGAATTGTGGGGCTTGTTATCTTCAAAGTGATATGTATCTTTTACTGAAAAAAAAGAAAAAATTACAGAATATGATTAAAAACCAAATTTTAAAATACATTAACAGAATTAAAAACAAACAAATGAATTGCAAGTTGATATGTCATCTATTATAGCAATTCGATGTATTAGAATATTAATGTTGATGATGATTATTAATGACATTAAATCCCACTTTTTGTAGTTTTGTGGTAAACTTCATTCTTGTGTTTGATTTATAAAAAAAAATAAAAATAAGATAATCTATTTTCATAATTTACTGATAAAAATATAACAGAACAAAATAAAAGAACTACAATGTCAGATTTTCTAAATGCATTGCCGCCATTAAAAATAAAAATGGATGAATTGCATGTTAAAATGTTATCTATGTAAGCAATATTATACATATAAAAATTATAAACCCATACTCTTTATTACTATATGTTATTAAAACAACTGTATTATTTATTTATTAAGGCTGTTAATACATTTTAATATTGGTTTATTAAATGAACATGAACCTCAAATTCTCAATTAAGAGTGTCTTCCTTTTCATTATTTAGTGATAAAAAAATCACAGAACAGAATGAAACAGTTATGTCTGATATTCAAATTGTATTAACTCTGTTAAAAAGAGTAATGAATTGGATGTTAATTTGTTATACATGAAAGCACTATATGAACTATTATTTATTTATGTCTGCTTGTACAAATGGACTGTGAAGAGAACACAAATAGAACAGCTGCATATGTCATAGATAAACTGCAGGTCACACAACTTTGCTGCTTTTGTGTTCTGTGTGAAATAAGAAACTGTCATCATTTCTTCTCTGTTGTTTGGTTTCTTTGCCACCTTGTTTTTTGGTCTGTCACAATTTCTGCAGACTAAACTAAACTACAAATGCACTTTCTTCCCTTGTCTTTCTGCAGGCATCTCCATGCCAATCCCAGTGCTGGGTCTGCGTGATCACACCAAAGTTTTCAAGGATGGCAGCTGCCTATTGACTGACAACTCTTTTGTGTTGATTGGGTCCTTTGTGGCCTTCTTTGTGCCATTGACCATTATGGTGGTGACCTACTTCCTGACTATCAGCGCTCTGCAGAGTGAGGCCACACTCTGCCTTGACCAACTGGTGCCCAGGCCCAAATGGAGCGCAGGATTCACTCTCAACTTCCTTCCTGGACCCTCATTCTCACCCTCAGAGAAAAAACTGTTCTTGCGCCGCTCGTTGAGCCGCGAGGCGGGGGCAGAATCAGGGGTTGTGACGCCACCTTTCGGACGGCATACAGTGCAGTCCATCAGCAATGAGCAAAAAGCCTCCAAAGTTCTGGGCATTGTCTTCTTCCTGTTCGTGGTCATGTGGTGTCCATTTTTCATCACCAACGTTTTAGCGGTAGTTTGCGAGCCAGCAGCATGTGACGGCGATGTGATGAACAGACTGTTGAATGTGTTTGTGTGGGTCGGTTACCTTTCCTCTGCTGTTAACCCGCTGGTTTACACTCTCTTCAACAAGACTTACCGCTCTGCCTTCACTAGATACATCCGATGCCAGTTTCATGAGGAGAAGAAACCATTACAACTAATTCTGGTCAACACCATTCCACCACTGGCCTATCAGTCCACACACATGCCGCTCACTGGATCAATAGGCAATGGGGATTTCTCTCTGCCCCTTCCCAATAAAAAACACCATCTGTCCAAAAGCAGCAAAAATGAGAGTGTCAGCTGCTTGTGAATTCACTCGGTGAACTCACAAAATGCCAACTGTTACCGTGGATTTTTCTCTGGGTTTCATGTTTGGCATTCTCTCTGTCTTACCTCTACAAAAATCAGCTCCGATTGGTCTAAAGTACTATTATTCAAAGCCCAACTGGATCTATGAATGAACGGCTTCACGCTAATGACTTTATCACAGGGTACTGATACATCAAAAGACCTTCGTCTGACTGGGATCTGTCCTGACCATAAATGACAGTTGAATCACTGGGATAAAAATTGTATATGTGTTAAGTCAGAGTTTGGTTTCATGTCAAGACTTTTAGTTTTTTATGTAGCATTTTATATGCCAGAGAGTGAAGTTTAAATTCATGGGAGATCAGCTGTGTTTTGTTTACAGTGTCTGATTTTTGAAAACAAGTGTGGATAAAAGTTGTGATGTGACTAGAGTTTTTATACTGCGTCGAACAATTGAGATGCTGTAGCCTCATTTGTATAAGCTGATGTTTGTGCTGCTGGTTTATCAATTTAGCAGACATTTGTATTCAGTGAATCCAGACTCAAAAGCTCTCTTGAAGGACAAAATACAACTTTGGTTTTTGGACCTGCACTTTACCTTTAAAAGTATGAAACAAACTGAAGTGTCTATGGTCAAAGAATAAGGACCACTTTTATTTCATTATTAGAAGAGGCATTTTTCAATGATTCCTTTTATTCTTATGGATAAGAACTAAAAACCTTATAGAAGCCTGTTTCCACTTCAGAGTAAACAACAATAACAACAATCAAACAATTAAATAAAAGTGGTTAATATTGTGAGATGAATTTAAAATAAGAAATAAACATAAAACTACCTAATGAGATACACAACAGTTGGGGTGACTAATATATTTAAAGTTTTTGAAAAAAATATCTTATGATCACCAAGCCTGCATTTATTTGATAAACAAATACAGTAAAAATAGTAATATTATCAGTTACAGTAACTGTGTCTATTGTAATGTATTTTAAAATGTAATTTATTCCTGTGGTGGAAGAGCTGAACACTCAGCAGCCATTACTTTAGCCTTCAGTGTCACATGATCCTTCAGAAATTGTTCTAATATGCAGATTTGGTGATCAATAATTAATTTTTTTTTTTTTTTTTTACTGTTATCAGTGTTGAAACAGTTGCTGCATAATATTGCTGTGGAAACCTTGCTGAATAAGTTCCACAATTGTTGCAAAATCACATTGTGAGAAATAGTCACAATTACTTTCTTATTTTACTCTGAGGTGGGAATGGGCTTTCATAGAACCTTCTCAAATATCTCTTTTGAAAAGACTACAATCCAGATCAGAAAGCATGCCGTTTGACCCGTATTTTTCTGGTGGTAAAACTCATAGCTATTTTGGTTTACCAGCTGGACCAGCCCCATCGAGGAAACCAGCATAAACCAGCCTGGTGCAGGATGAAAAGTCTAACATGTTCTTTTTAAAAGGGAACTAGGTATCCGCTTTTCACCTTGTCATTTGGACCTATCAAAAACAATTTCCAGTCATTTTGGAGTTGCACACATTGTTCAGATAGTGGCAGTATTGGAACCCAACACTTACCTTTGTCAGATATGAAGTTCTTTGAAAACATGCTTTTAAGACCACCTGTAAGTTTTTGGTTTTGAAAATGTACCTCTGGATTCAGGGTTCCATGGCAACATATGGCGCTTTTCCACTGCATGGTACGGCACTGTACGGTTCGGTACGGTTCACTTTTGGGGGGTTTTCCACTGGGTACAGTACCTGGTACTTTTTTAGTACCACCTCGGTTGAGGTTACAAGTGACCTCAGGACCGTTCTGGGGTCTGCAGAGAGAGTGACGGGTTCAGATCTCAGCAGCTTGTGAAAACCTCTGATATGTTTTCTGATTCTATTTCCAGTGTCTGAATTGTCAGCGGTGTTGTTGTTGTTGTCATGGTGACGGTTATAAATTTGTTTGCAGACATTCAATGAGTCATCTCTGTTTCATCTTTCTGAGTGGATAATTATGCCAGGTATGTTTATATGTGTAGTATTTAGCCACCCTCATTCCAGTATATCAAAGATATATTAAGCAGCCTGACAGCTAGAGCAGTAGATATACATATGTATCTCAATGTTCCTGAGAACATTGTTTTTCTTGGGTTTTCTGCCAGCCTCCATATTTATCAAGTCCATGAAGATACATTAAGCCACACTCCACACGAATAACTCAAAGTGTCTCAATAAAAGAATTTAGAAGCTGCACATTTTAAATGAATGTGGCAAAAAATTTCAGAGGACAATGGAGCTGTTCATTTTGTAGTCCTAAAATGCAGGAATTCGCATTTTCATAAAACCATGGTAGATAAACATGATTCGAAAACAAACAAACAACAAAAAAAAAATGCTATTCTAAAACCCCCTAGAAAAATCCTGAGAGAACACATTGTAAATTAGCCTTCCAGTTAGCCTAGATAGAGTAAAACAAAGTGCACTGTCCTTTCAACATAACTATCTTGTACTTCCGATGGTGAAAACAAAATAGTAAGAGCTGAATATATGCCAGAGATTCCATTAAACGTCACAAAAGCATCAAAGTGAAGAGCACAGACTCATCAACACTGTTCTACACAAGGTTTATACATTCCATTGAGCGGACAGAAGTGGACACAGAAAGTATTTTCATTATGTGCCGGGTCTCCCCTGAGTCATTAGAAGAAGTCATGAATATGAATGAATATTTTTGTACACTGTAAAACAATCAGTTGTGGAAAAAGTCATGTTCCATCAGCCACAGGGTCATTTCCCAATTACCCACAGGCTCAGAGCAGCTGCCCGAATCATCACAATATGTAATATTAGTATAATATCAGTCATTCTCAAAAAAAGAATTCAAAGTGAGGGCCCACCTCATTTCTATAATTATCACAACATTGCTTGCTTTTAAGCTTTTTCATTACCAGAAACTTGGAGTGTTGATGTATTAAAATAATTAACCATGATTCAGTTTTTTAATCCATAATATTTAAGATATTAATTTGGTATGAATTCATTATTTTCAATAAAAACAATAGTTTTTAGAGGAACAAACTATAATTTCAGTTTACCCCCCCCCTTTCTTTATTCCATTCCTTTCTTTTTTTATTTTTTGAATTTTAGCATTTTTGTTAAGTTAGGTTTTTTATATTTAAGAATTGTTTTTTTATTGAATAATTAATTATTTTTTAATTAATAATCGGAAGTTTGCTGAGGTTTTATGGTTGAGAAGCTCAGAAGAACCATATATATTAATTTCACATATTAATATATATGTAAATATATGTCAAACACACAATGCAACCTCACGTATAGGCCTATATATAAATATATAATGTCAGGTTGAGTGTTTGTGTGCGTCTGGAGTGTGTCTTAATCTGTGTGTGGGTTGCATTAAAAAGGCATTTATGATATGATTGGCACCTCCGCGATTCCTAATCAGCAAGGTGCAGCCGTGGCTGCTGGGAATCAGAAGACGTGTGGGTGGCATTTTATTCAAAATTAAATAACCTTGAGATGATTTTTTTCCCCATTTCATTCACTGACCCAAAAAACATGCACACATACCAAAACACACCTACACACACACACAGAGTGATTTAAATCAATTAAAGAACGCTTTGTAAACAATGGAGTCTTCATGCCGGAGGGCTTCATCTAACCCAGAACTAACTAGTACGCCCACCTAGACAAGTGTGAGTATCAGTCCTCCAGGGGCAGAGTTATATGTGAGAGAGAGAAAGAGAGAGAGAGAGATGGGAAAGTCAGGCTCAATGCAAAGTTCTTTGAACTTTAAGTATGAAATGCCAACTGTCACAGCTGCTCAAAAATGAGAGCGTGTGAAAAAGAGAGGGAGGGAGGGAGAAAGAGAAAGAAAGCTGGCATAAGAGGCACGTGTAAAGAATGAATCCTGTTTGACACTCCTTTCATGTATTTTCTGGGGTTCTCCTAAACCCTCGTCTGAGCTGATGCTAAATTATTCACATATGTCACATCATGCCCTGTAATCCTAATTAATGAATCACCTCCGTGATACATGGGAAGCTCATTAAAAGAGGGCAGGACCGAGTCTAGGAACAAAGGTGAAAAAGTCTGTTTTAAATGGGGAGGTAATTAGTATAGGAAAGGTGGAGAAGATTATTATTGAAATTAGTATTGATGAGTGAGCATCTTAGATTTTTTTTTAACTGTTATGATAGCTTCATCTCTCTGATGGGAAGATTATCTAGTCAGCTGGCTAATCGACTATCAGTGCACGTGTGTTTTTCACTAATAAGCACTTAATCTGAAGTAATACGGTCTGCAGGCACATCAATATGTTGGTTATAATAGCTGAAGACACTCAGCATGTTAAAGCTATTGTGATACAGGACTGATCTAAAGCGGATCTTGACACTTAAAGTTGTCATAAGAGCATTTAAAAAATATATTATGTGTTTCTCATATTGTGTAAATTAATTTTTTTCATAGCACATGACGTGTGAGATATATACTCTCTCAGGGTGAATGTAGGCACCCACAAAAGTAATGTTTCCACAGCTTTTATGACCTACTGCTTTTTTTCTGGAATAGGGTACAGTTTCTAAGTACTTTATTGGTTTTTACAGCTGTAATCTAAACCGCACCATAAAAGCATCATAATTCTAGGGCGTGTTCTTAAAATCAAAGACCTGCGGAAGATTAATGTGCAGTCAAGGCCAGTTGGCTAGTTTCTGCGTGCAGCTATGCTTCATGTTTCTTTTGAGAGTGGCAAGAAAATAACACGCTTTCAGTTTCAAAAACAGATCATTTGGAAATTGCTGGAGTGCAGGCTTTCACTCAGTGTGAAATAAATCTATTGAAATGGTTCATTATTAGAAAGGTCCCTTGCTGGTTCTGATCTTCACAGTTTAGGGAAGAACGGTGAATCACGTGACCATGTCATTTCCTTTTTTCAGTTGTGCTCTAATCCTCAGGTGATCAGTAAAGGCTTAGGGCAGAGAGAGACGAGAGGATTTCAGGTAATTCACATCTTATTGATAGTTTAAATGTGTATATATTTGAAATTAATGTTCTAAAATGGATAATGAATTATATTTTAAATTCATAAAAAACTTGTTGTGATGTTGTGATGTTAAAAATAAATAAAAAATCTATAAAAATTAATTGCAATAAATAATTTTATAAAAAATAAAAATTAAATAAAAATAAATAAAACTAAAAATAAATACATGCTAAAATGATGTAACAGTACGAGTGTAGTTATAAATCCTAAATCTTAACTACATATTTAAATGGCAGCATTAAGTAAAATAAATATACAATTAAAAATAAATAAAACTGTCTAAATGATTTAATTTATCACAGTATGAGTGTATCCTAAATCTGCAGAATTCAATAAACTATCTGAAATATAATTCAGTAAAAGAATTATAAAAATAAAAAAAATTAATGAAAAATAAAATGCAATAAAATGAATAAAAATAATGTTCAATAAAAAAAATATATGATTCAATAAAAACAATTACAAAAAAAGTCTAGTTATATTTATTTTTATTTATTATTATTATTATTATTATTATTTTTAAAAAGAAAGAGAGAGAAGAAGATCCATTTAGCAACAGTGAAAGAAAGTGTCAGTCATGATTTAGTGTAAGGCAGGACAAGGGCATCCACCTTAACCATCACAAGGTTAAACTATATTCTTTTGCACTCTATACAAACCACAAGCCTTGTTCTTGATGTGTAACTGTAAATCAAATCAGTTTGCAAGTGTGTGTCACCTTGGCTGTAAATCTCACTCTTTTCATGCTTCACCGACCGGTATGTACTTATGCTAAATTTGTAACAATTGAGTTCAAATCACTTGCTTAAAAAAAGTAATTTTGTATCAAAGGGTGATTACAGCTCACTTCATCTTAATATTGGAGGTTAGTCTTTTGTTGGGAGTATTATTAAGCCTTTCAAATCAGTAAGCCATTCAGACCTTAGTGATTATTCATACCGGTGGACGTGTGATCAAGTTCTCTTTCAGCTAGACAGATTTGGTGTTCATATATTATGTGTGAGTCATTCGACAGACTAAGTTACTTTGGAAACCAAAGACTGTGGCTCTTGACTGATGCTGCATGTGTGAAGCCTAATTAACAACATGCATGTTTTACAACAGATAATGGCCATTCAAAGGTGTTATAGAGTGTCCAGATAAAGAGTATTATATTATGGTACCACTGAAAGTATAGTTGTGTCCCAAATTACTTACTATACAAACTATGTACTTCACTCTTTAGTGTATGAATTTTAAAAAAGTTAATTATTTAGTTACTAAGCATTGGAGTCTATAGAAAAGCTTGACAGGCAGGTGCACAAATTAAATTATTTTTATTTATTTATTTATTTATTTATTTATTTGCAGTTAAATAAGTGAATTGTATGAGTATTTGAAGTGCACTTTGTCTTTTTGGAATTTGACCAAAAATGTGATGGACATCGGTTATGTTCTTATGATCTTTGGTTGTTCCTTTGAAGGCATCTTGAGCAAAACAGTTTTAATCTTTAACAAAGTTTGACCTGAACTGTATGGAAGATTTTTACTAACAGTTGAGACTTTTATTCTCAGATCTTTTTTTTAATCCCATAGCAGAAACAAGCTTACACACACTCAACAGTGAATATTTGGAAATATTAGAACACTGGAGAACTATAATTGTTCAAATGATTACTCTAGCTGCTATCATATAAGGCAAAATTGTGGCACACACTTCTCTCTTAAATATTTTGTGGTCTTTATTGGGGAAACAATAAAAAATGTTGAATGTAAAATGCCTTTACAGATAGCTGATGGAGAGAGATTGATTGTGTTCTTCCTGTTCTTCAGTACACTGTGTTTTTTGCAGTTAAATTAAGTAAGCATTCCGTTCTGTGCTCGGGTAATTGTCTGGACAGCCTGTGATTCGTCTTTAACAAGGGGCCAGCCAGGCCACTAATGTATTTTCTGCCGTATGTGGCCATTACTGTTTATTTAGTTTTTAGAAAGGACATGCTTATTGGTTTGCGATGCTTATCGTGACATGTTTCCATGGAGTTTGTCATTTCATCCTGATCACATTTAGCATGCAGTGCAGTGGACGTCGGTTCTGAATCACACGGAGTGGTTTATAACTGATGGCAGTACTTAAGGTAACTGAAACAGAAGTCGGTTTGAAGTGAAGGACACCAAAAGAATAAAGTTCATTAACAGCCCATTAAGATAAACGAGCCGATACAGCTAGGGCATTTGATGACAAATAATTTGATTTCATGGGGAAATTAAATGGTGTCATAAGAAAGACAAATTAAGTTTTTAGTATAGCCAAAAAACTTAGTGTTATGTTACCTGCAATACACTGTTAGGCAGGGCACTGATCTATTATTTGCAGCTGCACATCCTGCACTATAAATGAAAGAGTAATATTGACTCATTAGTATGTGCCAGGGTACAACATAACCATCAAGTTCTAATTTAATCTTTAATAACTATACATCATTAGAAATAATCAAGATTGTCGTTTTGACCTCTGTTGATAATCTCATTCACAAAGTTCATCCTTGTATTATGTCATAATTAACAAAGTACAGACATGTGTAATCATGAAAGAAACATTTTTAATGGCAAGTGTACATACAGAAAGAGAGAGAGAGACAGAGAGAGAATTATTATTCATACCCATTTCCAGCTAAATTATGTGATCTAAGGAGCAGATGTACTGCAAAAATTACTATTTTTTGTGTGTTTGTATTATTACAGAAAATGTAACCTTGAGAAACAGCTTTCTCTCTACCAGTAGCACTTGAAAATTATCATTTGGCTCACTGTTCTCTGACTTTTTTTTCTTCTTCTTCTTCAAATTTTAAGATATCCACTGACAGCAAACTTAAAACCTTAGCAGATGCAGTGGTCACTTCCTGAATTTTGTGCATTCAGACATCCTACTCAGTTGACATACGGGCTTACCTGTAGAGAAGTAAGCATGTTTAGATGTGAGATACGTTTTAGAGCTATCCTCCTCAGATTTAAAATAGTACATAGTCAGAGGGTGTTTATATGCATCTCGAAGGCCAGTGTCATATATTTCTAAAGAAGAAATATGTTAATTTTCAGTAAATTATGGATCACTGTCCAATAAATTTGACCTTTACATTTAATTAATTCATTAAAATTAAATAAAATTGATTAAAACAAACCGGGAATCATTTCATGATCACAATTATATAGTTCATGAACTGCAAATATAAGATTGGAAATGTAATTTCATATGGGCGCACACTGTTCAGTCAACACCATAGACACTTTCGAAAAAAAATAAAATAAAAAAAAAAACCTTAAACAAACACATCTCTCGAGCGCCCCCTGTTGGCCAAAACGTAGACGCACAGACTGTAAGTTAAAAACGTGAAGGGGCGTGACTTTACGTCTTACGCTGACTTTGACGTCGCACTGAACTCTGGATCCTTTAGCTGCAGCGGTAAGTGCTACAAAATAATAGCCTATCCAGGCCATTATCTTGCATGATGAGGAGTGTTACACGGAGGCCAAATAAAACGTAACATTCTTTAGCGCAAGTTTTGGTATTATTTCAAACGTCCCGAGGCGCTTCTTTAGGTCGTTTTCTGCAGATCCTGCAAGCAGTGCTGTGAGTTTGGCAGGCCAGTTACTGCAGTGCGCATGCGCAGACTCCATGAGTCCAAAGTGTTAAATATGAATCGTTTAATAAAATAATTTGACAAGCCTCAAATGGTGTTCAGAAACAGGAGAAGTGAACTAAAGAGATCACTTTTTATGCCTGGATGTCAGATCATGAAGTGATGTTTGTGCATATGTTTGCATGCGAGTGCAGAGTGATTATGTATGAAATATGATCTTTCATAACTCGAACTTTGATTTTTCTCAGCACAGTAAACAGTGCAATGGCATTAACGCAGGTTTCTTCTAATAAGTGTTGCGATGGATATCAGAAAGTGTTCGAGCATGACAGGTGAGAGACTGCGTTTCATTAAAACCCCTGAATGAAAAGTTCACCTTACTACTCTTAACGTAAACTCTTTATTTCCAGCTCCGAGTTAAAATGCAAAATGAAGTTCGCCATTTACCTTCCTCCCAAGGCTGAGAGCTCCAAATGCCCAGTGTTATACTGGCTTTCAGGTGCTTGACTTCATTTCGTTTCTCTTCTCTAGGCCTGTTTGAGGGAATGAGTACATACTGACGTTTAGTCGGTTATAAATTGGACAAATGTTGTGGCCTATGTCTATTTACATTTATGCATTTAAGTAACTGACACTTTTATCCAGAGAAATAAAACCAATTTGTCAACAATAGCCAACAATATGCATTGTATACACAGCCAGTAATGTTCTTAAAAATGTATTTAACCATCCACTGTGTTTTGTAGGTTTGACATGCACAGAGCAAAACTTCATCACTAAGGCAGGGAGCCAGCAGGCAGCTTCTGAACATGGGATCATCATCGTAGCTCCAGACACCAGTCCACGTAAACATCTGAACATTTACAGTTTACAGTCTTGCTGGTCCATCTCTGAAGGGATTACGCCCTGTAACTGACTTCTGCTCACCCTAATCCTAGAGATTCATAGGCCAAAATAGAATAATTATGGAAACTGAGGTCCCTTGGGTGGTCAGTGCATTGCTGCAACATACAGTAGATAAACAAATAAGTTTCCTCTAAGGATCAGATAGCACTGTGACTTCCCAGTTTAGGTCAGGGGCTAGAGTTTCCCACCAGGCAGTCATTCCACTGCTTGGAAAAATCCCAATTAAAGCATAAGTCAAATGTAAATTATTATTATATTATACAAGTCTGTACTGTTGAGGTAAGAAAGTGATGAACCTCTGGTTATTGTTATTTTGTGATCAGAAATATTTTAGCCAACCAATGCTTATATAGTCTCATTAGCACTTAAGCACATGCTCAGAAAATGATGATTCTGCTCTGGTCAGGTGGCTGTAACATTGAAGGGGAGGATGAGAGCTGGGACTTCGGGACAGGTGCAGGATTCTACGTCAATGCCACCCAGGAGCCCTGGAAGACCAACTACCGCATGTACTCGTATGTCACCGAAGAGGTGTGTGTACTTTATATGTTCCAAAGCCTAGTTAGTCACTAGGATAACAAAGTGATACTCTAATAAGCAACTAAATAAAGAGTTTTACAGTTAAATATTAAACAGTGGCTTTTGCACTCAATGGCTTCATCACCTTTCTCTTGTTCCCAGCTCCCACGACTGATTAATTCTAACTTCCCCGCTGATCCGGAGAAGATGTCCATCTCTGGTCACTCCATGGGGGGCCACGGTGCTCTTATTTGTGCACTTAAGAATCCTGGGAAATATAAGGCATGTCACTTTTGACATTACATATATTGCTTCTTCATTTAGTTGTTTGATATTTAAATAAAATGTCTGATTTTATTATTATTATTTATTATTATTTTTTTTTTCACATGTGCCTGTTTCAGTCAGTGTCAGCGTTTGCACCCATCTGTAACCCTATACAATGTGCATGGGGACAGAAAGTGTTTTCTGGCTATCTTGGATCTGACAAGTCCACCTGGGAGGTGAGAGATGTGTTAACACTACCGTTCTTAAATTTCTGGTCATGTATGAATGTTTTTTTTTTTTTTTTTTTTTTTTTTTTTTTTTTTGAATAAAATTTAAAAAAAACTTTTATTCATCAAAGATGCATTGAATTCATCAGAAGTAACCGTAAAGTAAAAAAAATGTTTAATGTTACAAAAAAAAAATTATCTTTCAAATATCTTTCAACATTGATAATAAGAAATATTTTTTTTTGAGCAAATCAGTATATTAGAATGATTTCTGAAGTTATACTGAAGACTGGAGTAATGGCTGCTGAAAATTCAGTTTTGCCATTACAAGAATAAATAACATTTTAAAATGTATTCAAATAGAAAGCAATTATATTTTTTAAATATCTCACATTATTACTGTTTTACTGTATTTTGATTAATTAACTGCAGTCTTAGTGAGAAAAACTGTGAAAGTGTACATAGCAGTGTGTAATATTCTGTTTCTTAATCATTGATTTAACATAAAAAAATAAAAAAAAATAAAACCTTAGCACACCACATTGTCCAACATCAGGAATTGCTTGATCTTAACTGTCTTCCTCTGTCATCTCCACAGTCGTATGATGCTACTGTATTGGCTGAATCATATTCCGGGCCTGAGCTTGATATTCTGATTGATCAAGGCCGTGATGACCAGTTCTTATCTGCCAGTCAGCTGCTTCCTGACAATCTGATCGCTGCCTGTTCCAAGAAGAAAATTCCTGTTGTTTTCCGTCTTCAGCAGGTCAGTACTGAACCAAGAAAAGGAACTACATGTAGGGACGTCTAGTTGATTAAACGGTACCTTGATGTTTTGTGCTGATTGAATTTATTCAAAAAATTATTATGCTGAATATTTCTATTGAATATTTTTGTATTAAATGGTAAAGAAATCGCAGCATTTTCACTTGTGATCTCAGACTGATGCCTTTGGATTTAAATACATGGACTTGAGTATTCTGGATATTTAATGCATTGACTAGGAATATTTTAAATTGATTTTCCATTAATGCAACAAATCTAACTAGACCAATTCAGGACCCATGATTACATATGATTGTTTAACTCTTTATAATGGTGTATATATTTTAAGAGAAAATCAGCACTCTTTTTGTTTCATTTGCTCTAAACAGGGTTATGATCACAGCTACTATTTCATCTTCTCCTTCATAAACGACCACATCAAGCATCATGCCAAATATCTGAATGCCTGAGACTGTGCGTCATGAGTATGGCAACCATCCCTTGTGCCTTTCAGATCATAACAACACCTACAGTATCTACACAGCTGGAAATGACATCAGAGCCATGTCTTGACTGGGTCACTATTTCTCAAACTGCAGTTCAACTCTGTATTTTCTCATGGAAAAATAAATAGGGTGATGTTTAGCTATAGACATTACATTTCTTTAAATAAAGGCATTTGGTTGTGATTTAGTATGTTGTTGTTCTGCAGTCCCTTCTGGATTTGTGTAAATTGATTTTGTGAATGACTCCTTTGCACACAGTTACCCAGCATGCTATGAACAAGCCCTCATTTCACATTAAATAAAGCAGGCTAAATGGTTGGCTCAATGTAGTTTGGCAAATAATAGCACCATTAATGTCATGTCTACAATACCTTGAATGTTTAAGAAACAAACTAGTCTTTGAAGGTGAATGTATTTACTGGTAGAAGCTGGTAAAAATAAACCTTTTTTGCAGAGGTTAAGGCAAAAGGTGGAGTGACATGCATGCTTTTCCCAAAAACATTACTGTACATGCGTTTAAAGTTCACAGAATTACAAAGGTGTAAAATCCCAAACACTGAAAAGACATGGAAAAATAATTCCTATTTATAAAATTAAAGTACAAAAATGTTTAGTACAAGCCTTTTCTCCGTTATACATCAAAGTAGACAAAATAGCCACATGACATTCAGCAGTTAAAGATTTGTATCCCATTTTAAAGTGAGTTATCGAACACATTAGTGATCTGATCAGCTGATGTTTTCTCCAAATACTGTAATATAATACCATGCATAAAAATATTTGCCAGTTGCCAAAAAGACAGTCCCAAATACGTAAAGTGCAAAAAACTGTCATTTCAAAATTTCAAATCTACATTTAAACCTCTATCTAGTTCGTGTGAAGTGGTGGGGAATGTTGACAGTACAGTAAAGATGCACAACTTGCCCACACTGTAGCAAAGATTTTAATACTGTACTTGAATGAATATAAACAAACCTCAAATCAGTGTTTTTTATGTCTGAGGACAACCCTAAGAACAGAATTTCTTAAAAGATACAGCAGTGAATTTATAGGAAGTGACTACTGTCTAAATGCACGATTTATTTATTTTTTAAATGCAACATTAAAGGCTTGTAAAATACCATGTAAAGCTACCACCAAAGACCAAAATCTAAGTGCTATCCATTCAAATGTCTCTAAAATTACACTTTCTAATCCACACTTTCATTTTTTCCCCATTTGTTTTAATCAACTGTGAAAGAATTAGGAAGTAGTATGAATATGATAGCATTTTAACCCATGATGCACCATTTTTTTTTTTTGGTTTTCAAACTTAAAGCTTCTGACCATATTTTTGTCTCTGATATTTGCTACAGTATAATAATGTGCATCAGGTTTTAAGAGCAGATAATATGTTTTTGTTGGCAATTACAGTACAGAGATAATCCTTGTAAATGTATTTGTACTGAATCCATGTCAATTATTGCCATGAATAAATACAGCCAACAGTTTCTCTGAAATTACATATATAACTGCTTTCATATAAGAACCTAGAAGATAATACAGTTGTTTTTCCCCCTGTCAATTCACATTAATAAATTGTGCTTTAAGTAAAATCAACATATTCAAATAAGCACATCAGATATAAATGTTCTGTACATTTTACACATTCACATACCAATATCACATTACAAATCCTTCTACAAATACAAAACTCTTATTTTAAGAATACATTTAAATCATTTGAAAAACTGTATAAAATGATTATGTCTGTAAATCAGTTTGCTATAAGAAAATAATTTTGGCAACTGTCAAATAATCTCCAGTGAGATACCAGCTTCAAATGTTTTGGTCTGTTTCTGTGAGGAGCTGAAGCTTTGGACATCAGACTTTCCATAAGCAAATACGCACAAGGAAAATAATTGGGAAAAAAAATGTTCTTTGACACACAAATTTACATACAAAAAGTGCCAACATGTGCTCTCGTTCTCTCACTCTCACAAAAGAAATACTCTCCTCAAGATATCGATCACACACACACAAATGAAAACAAATGTCAGGTATGTTTTCTACTGTCCACACACTCAAACATACTCTTTTAGTGAAATCATACCTGGCTGACAGGTGAGCAGAGCGGAGACTGTAGGAAACTATAGTGAGGCCACACCTCCCCTGAGACAAAAAACATCAACGTCTCCCAAAAACAAGTTCATATGTGGTTACAAAAAAAAAAAAAAGAAAAACCTTCCTTGAAGGACTCTGGGAGGACGAGTTTTAAATCTGGATCACAAAAGGCCAAACATAAATATCATCTGATCTAAACATAGGTAGATGATATATAAACCATCAGGAACTGTGCACAATTATGTGTATCCCTCAACTAACTGTTTAATAAATAAATGTATATTAAATAAAGGAATTTCATATCTCTAGCTAGTTTTGAGCTGATTATGCTTACATGACTATGGCCTGGGCAACAGTGATCAGATAACAGTACTAAATAATAAAAAAAAAAAAAAGAGAGCGAGGAAAACATGAGCATATACCTGCAAGCTGAGGATCACCTGTTCTAATAGAAATAAATGGACACTGTCCAGGGAATTTCTCAAAAATCGTCTGGTGGTGGAGGTCAACTGCTGCAGCAAAAGGTGCATGTCCATCCTCAGGAATTAGTGTCAGTGAGACTGGCTTGTGTTTGTGTGACTCATGTGACGAGTGTCTCGTTGGCCGAAGTCTCATCCAGCAAAGCTTGCACAGTGATGCCAACTTTGAACAGGCCCTTCTCCTCCAAAACATGATGCGGCAGACATAACTTATCCTGGAGAGAGAGAGGACAAGCAAAGTGTCATGTCAGATATAAAAGACATGGTCACGGAAAACAGAATTTTTGTATTATATGCAGTTTATTAAACTGAATGCTCTAGTTACTGAACACAGTTAATGAAACCAATAGAGACTCACCTCGTTTAGCAGTGATGCCAAATATAATATCAGATATGCAAACAATCAGCAAAATCTTGCTGACCCCAGAAATATAAACAGTCAGTGTGTATTTTTTTTAAAAATATGAACTTAACAGTAAAACAAAAACGGTCTTAAAGAAACAGAACCACACAGATGAGAAAAACAGCCCAAACTGTACATTTATTCCTTTCATTTACAGGGTCATAAAAACCACAAAGCCTTACAAAGTCCATTAGCAGCAGCACTGAACACGATTCAACACTGACAGGAGTCAAGAAGTCTAGAGCCGGACAAACAGAAGCAGCTGAACCGTCAGAGGAAACCACGCAATCTAATTTAAGCGTTTTAAGCAATTCAAACACTTTTTGCATCTTGTAGCTTTTTTACAAATGAGGAAATAACTGGGAAATTATACCGAACAAAGGGTCCTGAACAGTCAATACTGCCTATATGTTTGTCAAACTGAATGATGAAAGCAATGGCAGTTATAACTGCTGTGATCACGCAGATAAGGTTCAAAGCATTCTGTAGTTTGAGGATGTGATGTCAAGAGGCCTCGGTGACATCACTGTCTGCTCATTTACTAACGGATTTCTTTTATCTGTGATGAGACAAGGTCATTCTATTATGTGAGATAAAGATCAGAACCTAAAATAGAATCAGAGGATCCAATTAGAAGAGACCCTCCATTCCAGAGACACCTTGCTTACAGACCTTCACAGCAGTAAATCACACACAACCACTACACTGATTAATCAATTATTAAAATTTGTGTTAATCTGATATTTCATCACATAAAAACCCACCTCGGCCTCTATTACAGATCACTGCTAAAGTATATGAATTAAATCTTATTCTTCAACCCTGTTATTCCTCATTGTTTGATTCGGATTAGTCATATCACCGTGGAATGATGCTTATTAAATTAATAAAAAAATACATTTGGTTCACTCTAGTCATATTCTGACCTCTTTCATCCTATATATGGCGTTTTGGATAAAATACTATAATAATTTACAAAGACTGTGTAGGATATTTAATAATTGCCAATCTAAACAATAATATATCAGGCTCTTAAAAACACTCTTAACCAAAATTAGCTGTTTTTTTTTTTTTTTTTTTTTTTTTTTTTTACATCCAACAGATAAATTAGCCCTTTCACAAATGATTAAATGTTTTTAATCATAGATTTGATCTCACCATACAAGACGTCTGTGCAAAGCAAAGCTATCATTTTGTTTTAATGGCATCTGAGCCTTCACTTACTCGAGTGTCCTGATATTATTATCCGCAGATTATTTCTGTGAACCAGATCAAATGTGCGCTTGATTCCTGTAGATATATTGCTGATGAGGCAAGACCTCCATATCCATTTGTATTATTTTTGTTTTATCATGCAGATGCTAATAAATATATAACTTAAATTGTTTAATATGTGCATTTTTTTTAAAAGACTACCAACACAATTCAGTGTTATGACTGCTGAAATGTAACTTTCTGAAACAAGTTTTGTACAGAGGTGGAAGAGAGTGAGAACCTGGCCTTTTGCCATTCCTTATTAAAGTGCTGTTTAAAGGTTTTCTTAGCATTTTGTAAGGACAAATAAATATGTTTTTTGCCAACTAATAAATAACACTTAATCAAACAGTAAAACATCTAAATCTCTTCCTGGATCACATGTTGTTCTTATAAAAATGTTGCATGTTTTGTGTTATGTATGGGTTTCATCATAGCCAAGTCAAGATGTAAGGGTTGGTCAAACTTATGAAACTATCCATCAACAAAAAAAATAAAATAAAGTTTTTACAACTAATTGTGCTCTGACTGACTGGTCCAGGCTGTGCTCATTTTAAGGGATAGATCACCTAAAAATGAAAATTCTGTCATCCTTTACTTAAAAGTTGTTGGTCCCCATTGACTTCCATATTATGGGAAACAATAGGGGTACCAACAATTGTTTGGTTACCCACATTCTTCAAAATATCTTCTTTTATGTTCCACAGAAGACAAAACTCATGCAGTTTTGGAACAACCGGAGGGTGAGTAAATGATGACAGAATTTTCATTTTTTTGGGTGGACTTTCCCTTTAAGTGAGGCCATCACAAACTGTTCAATGTGCTTTCAAGGACCAGTAAATAATATAATGTGTTATTTGTGTGTTTTAGGTTCATGTGCGTTATTTAAATTCGCTCCAGCTGTAGGCCACAAACAGCATCACCAGACAGAAAACGTGCAGTAGACTTGAGCCAATCAGATCCCATATTTGCCAGGAAGGGGGTGGAGTCTGAGTGGACTCGGGGATAAGCTTCTTGACCTCTGTCTCTTTCTCCCTGCCACTCTCCACCTTTCCTTCCTTCTGCCTTGTTCCTGTGCTCTCCACCATGAGCAAGGCCGCGACCACGGCCCAGAGCGGACGCAGGTTAAACTGCAGAACGTCATAAGCCGAACAGAGAGAGGACTGAGAGAGATTAAAAACATGGAGAGGATGACAAACAGAACCAGGAAGAGAAAGAGAAGAAGAGAACAGAGTAATAATGAAGAATGGATGGAGAGAGAAACAAAGGGAGAATAAAAGCAAATGAGAAAAGGAGAGATCATCCGTCCGGCAACAGAGAAAGATAAGGAAGATGATTAGACAGTGATAAAGGTCAAAGGTAAAATGCTTTGAGCTCAACAAATGGCAAGAATTCTGGATCATTCTCAGGAAATGGTTCCAGTTGTGTAATAAATTGTCTGATTACTTTACTGATAATGTAGTTAACAAGGTACTGAACTAAGTTGCTTTGTTTTTTTTTTTTATATTTTTTGTTAAATGACAAGGTATTCAAAATAAAAAAAAATTATATATATATAATAAATATATATATATAATATTATATATATATATATATATATATATATATATATATATATAAAGTTTTTCATCGAAATATCATTCAATTTGAATGTCCTCATCATGGTCCTCATTCATTACCAATACACGAGATATATAGCATTCTGGTCAAACAGCTGCCAGCTAATTTTCCCTCTTTATAAATAATTACATTTTTCTGACACATTTGAAAAAAAGAAATCGTAATAGCTGTGTCTTTGTTGACCACATGGTTCAAACAGATGTAAGTGTTTACTGTTTATTAGGTTTTTTGTTTTTTTTGACACATACTTATATCATCTATTATCAATTGTTAATTTTTTTTATACACATACTTATGTTAAGAATATTGTCCAAATAATGTGGTGTGGTGCAAATACTTTTGTTTTGCTTCAGAAATCATTCTATGTTGATTTGGTGCTCAAAAACCATTTTCCCTTTGATTCTTTGATAAATATTAAGTTCAAAAGAACAGCAACATTATAAATATGCTTACTTTCACTTTTAATTAATTGAATGATGAATATGGTTGTCTAATCTTAATATACATGACAAATATTATGGGAAAATAAGGTATGACTTATTTTTTTTTTTTAAGTTCATTAAATCAAATTTTTTTCTTGTTTTTTTGGCCATTAAATCAGATTTTTTTTTAACCTTTTAATTCTGAAAAAGTGTTTTCTGACAGTGAGGCTGAACACTGTCAGTCATTGTCTCTCTTTCAGGAGGCAGCTGTGGCTGGTGTGAGGTGTGCTGGGGCAGATGCTGTTATCAGGCGCACAGGGGACATGATGGTTAGCGGAGCATGTGCAGTAACGAGCGTAAGCCAGGCACAAGTCAAGCTACAGCGTTAAAAATAATACAAAGCAAGAGAACTGCAAAAGCCAGTAAAGAGCAGAGCAGGTTAAGCTACACTGTTGCATAACTCAACAACTCGACTAAGCTGATAAACAAGGCAATGATAAATAAACTAAACCTTACCATGACCAGAAGTTACCGAACAAACAAGACCTGCCACATTGGCTCTAAACACGCTAATAGAATAAACTAGCTTGATAAACATCAGCTATCAGGATAGCAAACACAAAAGACACATGGTGGCAAAGCTAGCTGCCATGCAGACTTGTAGTAGCTACTGCTACTACAGACACAAGCTATGACAACTAAAAGCTTCCTGTACGACACGCGAATTAGAACAGCCTGCTATGAATGGCTTGGACCTTCTAGAGATATTTGGTATGCATTCTGTGAATGTCTGGGTTCCTTCTAGAAAGGCTACTGATGGGGTATTATAATCATTTTGGTTGGTAGGATGGTATAACCATTGATAGAAACCTTCTACTTGATTCGTAACCCTCACTTGATTCCTTCACATCAACAACAAACATTTTGTCCACGTTTCAAGGGAACATGGACATTGTGCTCGCTGTGACTAGTTAAGACATACAAAGATTTTGATGGAAGTGATAGCTGTAATTGCTTCTAGCTTTACCAGGACAGGACAATATATTACACAAACTGAATTGATGACACACTGAACTTATGAAAAAAAAAGGCTTTTATAATAAATTTACACAAACATTTGTTCCACTCATATGTCATGGTCTGTCGTCTGTTTATCAGTTCACTGCAATCCTCTCTGTCAAAGCTCAAGGAAACATGATCATTTATAGAGAGCAGGTCAGAGCCATTAACAGGATGGAATGGAGAGCTAGAAATGGATGAAGCCTAAAGCCATGATGATAACATCTTAATACAACGCCATGATGCAGCTCTAGTAGGGTCATATTAAGAAAGTGGCTTTAAATGCTGTTCTATGATCAGTTTTCCGCAACATCTATTGACCAGAGAAGGTCCAGAAGTTTCTTTAAGCTGATAAACACATAAGAGAAAAATGACTCCAAAATGTTTTCAAGGGCGTGACTGATCACAGACCAGTGTAAAGCAATCTCAGCTGCTTCAACCAATCAGATTAGGGCTGGCTAATGATCTAAATCAGACAAGTAATAACATGTATTTTACCAGGATTTGTTTTCAAGGAGCCCTGTGTGTACAGGTTCATTGTCAGAAACGCATTTGAACTAACCATACAGGTTTCCCAGACTAAGATTCAGATCGGTCCTAAATTAAACAGGAAATTCGGTGGAAATCCCATTAGCGGTCCACTACACTGAAGGATTAGCTATAGACTGTAAAGTGTATAGAATCGGATTTACAGATAATCCTTCACCATATAAGAATAAGACAAAATTCTATTAAATGCAAAACAGCTCAGTTGGCGGTAATAAAGACTGAAACTGTCAGACAATGTTTGTCAAGGTCACATTTTCATTATATATTTAAAATAAATAATAAAGCCAGACAACGATAGTATGATAAATTGTTGACCACCAGTTCCAGTAAATGAATGTTTTTAATTTAGGACTGTACATAAGTGACTAGTACAGCAAAACCTGTATAAACAGTGGCCCTTGAGAAACAGATCTAGTTCATTTGGCATACAAAAAAAAAAAAAAAAAAAAAAAAAAAAAAAAAATGTATTATTCACCTCAGGGACTCCCATTTTCCTGCAGGCGTCCAAAAAGTTTTCCACATTTCTGCGACATTTAGCCATGCTTAGCTTGGGCTGAAGGTTTGATGCATCCACATACAGATGTCGAGAGAGAGAGAGAGAGAGAGAGAGAGAGAGAGAGAGAGAGAGAGAGAGAGAGAGAGAGAGAGAAAATACAGGTTAACAAACTTCAGGCTATCAAACACTATCATTCAAACGTTTGGGGTCAGTATGTTTTTTTTTTTTTAAGAAATTAATACTTTTTTATTCATCAAGTACACATCAAAATTGACAGTAAAGATATTTATAATGTTACAAAAGATTTACATTTTATATAAATGTTTTTTTTTTTTTTTTTTTTTTTTTTTTTTTTCATCAAAGAATCCTGCAAAAAATTTTTTTTTTTTTTTTTTTTTTTTTTGTTTTAAGGAGTACTGTCTTTAAACATTGATGACAATAAAAAATATTTATTGAGCACCAAATCAGCATATTATAATTATTTCTGAAAGATCATGAGACACTGAAGACTGGAGTAATGGCTGCTGTATGAATAAAATACACTTTAAAATGTAAAAAAATAAAAAATAAAAAAAAAGTTTAGACCTTTGGGTCACAGTATAACTGTTTTGACTGCATTTTTGATCAAATAAATGCAGCCTTGGTGAGCATAAGAGACTTCATTAAAAATATGTTTAAAAATCTTACTGACCTCAAACTATTGAATGGTAGTTTATAGTGTTTATGTAAATGTGTGGATAATTCGGAGATGACTCACCACTGCTGGGGATGGTACATGGATACTGGCCACTGAACGCGGCCGAATGTGATTGACTAGATGACAAAGCATGACCCCATCCATGAGAGAAGAGCCCAGATCTTCAGGAAGAACTACTTTCAGTCTGCTCTCAATACTCTGACAAAATCAGCATAATTGGGTTATAAATAAAACATTTTCATACAAATATTTTAGAAAATAAATCCATATATTGCTAAAATAATTGGGATATTTGGGCCACATTTGAAACATCTGACAATCAAGATAAATCCATATATTGCTAAAATAATTATATAAACCCCCTTATTTTATCTTTTTTTTTTTTGATTACAGTATTTGAATATATTTTTTCTTTTTTCTTTTTGAACAGTATATTTTGTCTTTTTGCTTGAAAAGTGTTATGCTAATATAGACATTCAATTTTTTTTTTTTTTTAAGTGTTACTGAAGTGTTCATATACTCTGTGGGGCCATTGTATGGACATATATTTAGTTACTAGCCAACTAATATAGTTCATTTACATACTTAGCTTCTGTGTGAGTGTGTTTGCATACCTCTCGCAGTTGCTCTATGAGCTCCAGCTCCTCTCTGAGTTGCTCCATCTTTCTCCTCATGGTGAACTGAGGATCCACTGATTCCAGAGTCTTGTGCGTCCTGAAAAACACTGTCACACAACTGAAGCATCACCAGTCTGCACAGAGCACATTCATAATCACACGCATAAACATTTACTCTCATTTATTTACTTTCTTTTAACGTCACATCCATTGTGATATCCCAAAACTCTAAAAACTTTAGGATAGTGTCAATTTGACATGGAGAGGATTAAACAGTAATCAAATGTCACTACTGTTGCCATTATGTTACATTTTAAATGACAAGTTGCCTTTATTGTCTATTTACATCACAATGAACATCCTGAATTCTGAAGGGAATTAGACACTGTCCAGATTTGACAGCTGACAGCCTTTATTATATGATATTTCCCCACAAGGGGGAGCACTAGACGTGAGAGAAAGAGGGAGATTGAGAAAGAAAAAAACACAATGCTTCATTCCACACATCTGAGTGTTTCTGTAGTTGCATAACTACTCATCCTGTGAAGAAATGAGAGAAAGAGGACCATATGTAGGGAACATTAAAAGGATGTTATTCCAGGAAGTTTTTTTTTTTTTTTTGTCTTACAGTTTAAAGCCCTGGAGCAGTGTTTCTGTGCTCGGACACTGATGTTAGACATCTCTGGGCAGTATTGAAAAAAGCGTGTGTGTGTGTGTGTGTCTGTGTACCTACTTAAACATTTTTGGGACAAATGTGTACCCAAAAGTGAGGTAAATCTGACAAAGCCTCCCTTTTAGGATGTAAAAACTATAAGCAAAATCTATAGAAGTCTAATGAACTCACTTACATTGCTTAGATAGCTAAATGTGTGTGTGTTTGCATGGTTTGCACCAGGGAAAAAAAATGTCTCTGAAAACAGTCACCACTCATGCTTCTGGGGAAAGTCTGTGTTTTAGGGTCCATTTGATTACTTAAAAGTGTGTCATTCTTATGCTCACATACCTTCTCTTTTTTCTGCCGGCCTAGCATAGCAACACTGGCTCAACCAATGGTTTTCGTTTAGGGACGGGGCTATCTGTTTGTTCACCAATGGCAAACCAGGGTTGTGTTTTGGGAAAGCTGTTTGAAAACAGTAATTTTTTTGAAGCCAGTGACACAAATGAAACAATTTAGCTTTAAAGTTAAGTGTCTTTCTCTCACACTTTCTTTTCGTCTCAACATCTCTAAGCTCTAAGAGCAGCACACATTCTAATCTAACTCAGTATTGGCAAAAATGAGACTCAATCACACGTTTACTGTAATATTGTGTGCAAGAGACAGTAAGTATTCCAGAAAGTTAGTGACAAAAACGGCTCTTAAAGGCACTTCACAGACACAAAAAACACACAGAGGAGAATTTCTGACATCCAACAGGGAGTTACAAATTCTCCAAGTTTTGTAGTAGTATTTCTCTCGTGGACAGAAATAAACCTCTATAGAAGAGCATGTTTGTCTAATCTGATTATGATTTTAACTACCAATAATAGTGTAGTACAGTGTTGACATTTTGATTTTAAAACATTTCATAGATTTATTTATTTACATCATGTAAAATGGTGCCAGATTCCATCAGGGTTCAATTAAGTTTTAATATAAAGTTCAATACTACCATTAATACATAACTATTCATTAGTAAACTTTTCTCTCTTTCCATCACTCCCTCTTCCTCTTTCTTTTTTTTCGTAAGACGATGAGTAAGTACAGATGTCTCCTGGCAGTTTTTCATCCTCTGAAAGCATTTCCACTTAAATGGAGGTCTGATTTTCCCTCTGGGGCCATTATCTAACGCTTCAAAATAGCAGCTTTATAAATACACACAGCTCCATTTAAAGCCACTGGGCCACCCCAAATTTCAGCTCAACCACATCCCCTCTCTCACTCTCTCACTCGACCCTTTAAGCTGTACCACATTTTTTTTTTTTACATTCAGACACAAAAAATTGTCTACACTATAATCTGCTGCCATCATGCTGGGTACTGTGGCTGGTTGCCAACGTTTTGCTATACAGCATGGAGTTGAAAATCAGTTGCTAGGGTTTTCTGGATGTTATTAGGCATTGCTAGTGGTTGCTAGGGTGTTCTGGATGATTGCTTACAGGCTCAAGTCAAAAGAGTCCAAACCTAAAAAGTCTTTGTTATTTTTGTTCCGGTAGCAAAAATGGTGGAACATGAGTTATATATTTTAATATTTAATTTTAAGAATTAAAGCTTTATTTAGATCTCTATGATAGTGAACCACCACCTTAGCAACCACCACTAAAAATATAAAATAATAAAAAATAAAATAATATAATCTTCTGACAAGAAAACACTAATTGCAACGCATGTGACTGCACAGGATGATACATTGAGCAGACCTACCACTGCTTGGCATGTCTCCTTCAGCTGGGCTAGGGGGCGTGTCTCTATCAGTGAGTGGGGCCTGTGTAAGGGGGAGGGGACAGGGCGGAGTCGAGCACGGCAAAAAGGGAGAAGCTAGATGTAGGTATCAACATAAAGTGTAGTGCCGGTAGGAGGAGCCAAACAAATGATTTTCATCGGAAAACCACAGGAAACGGCAGGAGTTTCAGGTATTAGTAAATAGGAGGGTGCCAAGCAACAGCAGTGTGTGTAATAAAAGCAGACAAGCAAGCAGGCAAGCAGCAGTTCAGGGAAACAGATAAATAAAAGGGAAGAGAACGAAACGGGAAGATATGCAAAGCAAAATGACAAGTAAATACAGCACAACACAAAAGAGAAAATATTAAAGACAAAAACACATTCAATGTTAAGCAGCATTTCAGAACCAGTTTGTTGGCATGCTGTTAATGCGCCTGATACAAATGACTATTCTTTATGTTAAGTGTCAGATTCAGGGCATGATAATGCTGTTATTGTTAGACATAAATAACAGATCACAGATAATAATGCAAATGCTAGCTTAGATGTTATGGGGGAAGCAACAAGAAGCCTCTAGGCAGCTAAACAAACAGCTACATCAATTAAACTGCATCTAGATGAAGCAAGCGGTTTGGTGTATTTATTGAAACGTATACATTAATAATGAATGGTATTTGTGAAAATATAAAATCTCTATGTAAATGAAAAGTAAATACAGGACATATTTAGTTACCATGTTCTTTAAAAACTAAACATCTCCAGATGCAGTTTAGCGCCTGAAGCCAAGGGAGTAATGTTAAACAGCAATATGAATGGATAAAAAAGCCTGACTTTGATTGTACGGCTGTTATGAGCTTGACAGGATAACAGGTGCTGGCCACAGGCAAAAGGATCTTTACATACAAACACTTCCTCCCTCTTACTACTGAAATGTGTTGATAATGAGAGAGCCCAAAAATGTGCACCATCCTCTAAAGTGCAACCTCACCATCAAAATGCCAACCAGCACATTGGGACCATGTGTGTTAGTTAAACATCACTGTTCTCACCTGATCTGGGCTTTAGACCAAATGGAGGTGAGCTCAATGTGGGGCTGGAAACTGGGGTTGTGTCTTCACTCTGGTACATGACAAACACATTCAGCATAAGTGCACTGAACCATTTTTAAAAGTAAAAATCTGATTTATAAGCGTAAAGTGCATAATGTTACCGTGGTGTTAAGCCACAGTAAAATTTAACTTTGAGTCAGCAAAAAGATTTACCTTGGTAACTTGGTTCTCACAACAATCATCTGATCCTTCCTGGTCAATCACGTCACCCTAAGAGTGAGGAAAAAAACAGGATGTAGGATTCTTGAGATGATGTAAGACGTTAACAGACCAGCTCTTTATACACTGACAAACAATGCATCACTGTTCTCTGCTTCGATATGACTCTGTCTTTCTTTCTTTCGAGTCTGTTTGTTTGTTTTTCCCCTTTCATTAGATTAGAAAGAGAATTACATGATCCTCAATCCCCATGTGAGTACATTTACTTTAAATATATAATTTCTATTCAGTCTAAAATGGTGATTTATGAAGTCATGCAGGCTACATCATGGACTAAAAGTACATGGACTGCAATGATAATAAACACACTTAAAAAACACACACACACAAATGCATCCAGCACCACATGCATTTCAAATACTGTATACTGAGTGAAAAATGGCCCAGATGCAATCTAAAACCCGGGGGGTAATCTGCAGAATTATGCAGAATGAATTTAAATGGATTGGTAAAATGCTTAACACAATACAGTGGTAGATGACAGCACAATCAAATTCTATTGTTATTGTGAACGATTTACCAGCGCCCATTATTCCAAATAAATAATATTCTTGTCTTTGTAATCTTTAATCAAAATGTAATAACATTTCCCTTAAAACAACATTAAAGGGATCATTTACATTCAGTCATCATTCACTCACTTTCATCTTGTTTCAAAAATGTATAATTTGCTTTCTTCTGCAGAACATAAAAGTATATATATATATATATATATATATATATATATATATATATATATATATATAATATTGCTAGCCAAATACAATTTTTTTATATATATATATATATATATATATATATATATATATATATATATATATATATATATTTTATGTCCCACAGAAGAAAGCAGGCCATACAGTTTTGGAACACCATGAGGGGCAAGAAAATAATATTTTTGGTGAACTCTCTCTTCAGCTATAAACTATAATGCTAATCAATTGTCAAAAAATGATTTCAGCAATGTCTTAACAAACTTGTATCTTGCATTCTTATATGGAACACCCTCTTTTTATGATACAGTCACTTCCAGATGAATAAAATAAAATCAAGCCCAGTCTATGTTTTTCTTGCTGAATATTGTCTCACTTAGAAATGTATTAAATTACAAAAGTAAAATGAGTTGTGAGCATGAGAATTCACACTGATTTTAATGAACAAAAATGCAGGTGCGGCAGAGGACATGTAGAACATGTAAATGGCAGTCTTTCCAATTGCATGCAATTTTGTGGAGATTTCTTTGGAGTTCTGCACACACAGACTCCACGTGGCTCTGCTGGGAATGAGCTGCACGTCTACAATAACACAACTACAACAAGAATGAGGTCATCACAGCACAAACAAAAAGCGCATATGTGGCAGCTACATCTGAACCACTTGTTTGGGTAATTCTGTACAAAGTGCACTGCACACGAATGACAAACACATTTGCACTGAATGATGAATCATTTCTGAGAGACCAGCTGCATTTTTTATAACAATGTCCCCACTGAAGTTGCTCAAGTGTTCACCGGTCAAACAGGATGCATCTATAGGCTGGATGGTAGGACTAGTTTGTCAGATTACCTGTTGTGCCATGTGCAGGGCATACTGTTGACATGCGAGCTGGGCCTCGAGCCGGGCCCGTTCTAGAATGTACTGTCGCTTCCTCTGGAACTCCCAGCATTCTCCAGGAGCCGCCTTCAATGATAATCATGGCTCTTAAGACCATCACACTACGACACTAACCACAGCACACATCACGCTGGTAAAAACAGCCCTGGAGTTTAACTAGATGTAACTATAACACACAAGCTGCAAGGCTAACCAGAACTACTGCGCTGCAATGTGGCTACGGTCATTTACAGTTTTAACAACTTTAATAAAAGGAAATGTTTTCTTATCATCCAAATAATCACATCACAACACAGCAAAGACATCTAATAGTACATACACAAACGATGACAAAAAACTACCACAACAGACCACTGCACACCCAATGCATAACATACACTACCAATCAGAAGTTTGGGGTCTGTAGGACATGTTTTTTTTTTTTAAGAAATTATACTTTATTCAGCAAGGATGCATTTTAGAAGACATTTATAATGTTACAAAAGATTTCTATTTCAAATGAATGCTGTCTTTATTCATAAAAGAATCCTGAAGAAAATTGTATCATGATATTTACAAAAATATTAACCAGCACAACTGTTTTCAACATTGATAATAATAAGAAATGTTTTTGAGCACCAAATCAGCATATTAGAATAATTTCTGAAGGATCATGTGATACTGAAGACTAATGTAAAATTTTGTAAAATTAAATAATTAAATCCGTTTAAAGGCAATTTAGAGAATTGTTTCCAAACAGATTATAAATGTTAGGAATGTGTTAATGAAAATATGTTACAAAGACTGTGAAGTACAGAACTGTGGAGTTAGACCGTTTTTCACCATTTTTTGTTTAGGATTTTTTGGGCGGGCCTCGATGATGCACTGGAGCCTCTGAGAATGGCCCCTCCCCTAACACTATAATAACTATCAATACCTTAACTCAATCGCGAGTTAAAGGGATTCTCCACCCTAAAATGAAAATTTTGTCATTAATCCCTTACCCCCATGCCGTTCCAAACCCGTAAAAGCTCCGTTCGTCTTCGTTATTTTTGTTTTCTTTGCTTATAAAAAAGTGTTCCCGTCGCTTCATATAACCCAGATTGCACGTCTGATGGCAGATGGAGTATTCTGACGACGACTTTCATACCTTTTATGGACCTTGACACTGCTATTTATTTGGCAGTCTATGGGACAGTCTCAAGCCTCCAGGTTTTCATCCAAAATATCTTAAATTGTGTTACGAAGACGAACTGAGCTTTTACGGGTTTGGAACGACATGGATGTAAGTGATTAATGACAAAATTTTCAATTTGGGGTGGAGTATCCCTTTAAGGCTGGTCTAAAAACTTGCCGTTTTTTTATCATTCAAATTGCCTGGATGGTTATTAACACATTTTTCAGAACACATTTAATATCGCTTTACACGGACTTAATAATAAATAATTACAATAAAAACAGTGATTTTATATTGTAATAATATTTCACAATATTACTGTTTTTACCGTATTTTTATCAAATAAATGCAGACTTGGTGATTTTTAAAAACATTACAAAATCTTATCAACCCCAAACTTTTGTAGTGTAAGTACTTCAAACCAAACAGTGCATGTAATCAGAGAGGCTACTGTGAGTGAAGAACTGCATCACTTTCTTTAATCTTGAGCGGTTTAGGTGAAAGGAATGGATTTTTGCAGCTGCTCTTAAATGAATGAAAAACTAGCAACTTTTGAAATTACAAACTTTATGTAAAATATGACATCACATAACTGACATCACATAAACAGTCTAAAAGGCGTGAGAAAGACAATCCTCCCGGGAAACTGAGAAACCGGTCTACCCTTCAACAATAGCCCACTGATCTCAGAGGAACTATAGAGAAACACCACAGTCTACAGCGGCACTATAAAGAAGGAAATGAACAGGATGCTTAGAGGAACCAGCAAGGTCCTCTTGTACATGTGTCTGATGTTAACTTAGACACATGTACCTGTGGTTTACCTTAGGTGTTGCCTGACACTCGACACTCTCTTGGCCACTACAGGAAGACAGAAACAAGAATGGGGTGTTGGTGAAAACCTTAACATGCAAAGCAGCAACTGAATGTATTACTAGTACTACTATTTTGTATTTAATGTAAAATATTTTAAGCCGTGAAGTTGTAACTTACTTGAGCGACTCATCTACTGTAACCATTTCCACAGGGTAGAGCTTAATACTAGAGAGATCAGAGTTCATGTTAACCCTATACACAAACACAAACAAGTCAAATCAGTTTAATTTGCACAGCACTTTTCACAACACGCATTATTTCAAAGCATCTTTACAGAAAACCCTTATGTTAAATGTTAAATATCACATTTAGTAGGTCTGGATGATAGTATAGTTTACATTTTGCAATGACACACCATTAACACAGGCTTGGGTTAAAGAACAGCAAATTCAAATTATTATTATAATTTTTTTTTTATCTCTATGTTGTGGTAGGCCATATGTTATGGATTGTTAGCAATGCTGAACAACCAACTCAAAAAAATGCATCTGATATTAGCAGTGACTTTGAAAGTTATAAAAGGAGGACAATAATAAAGAAAAATGAGTAACACCCCAGCCATCACCTGTTGACCTACCTGTTAGGATCCTGTAGCATCTCCACAGCTTCCTTTAGCTGATTAATCATATTGACCTTTGATCTGTTGGACCCAGTAGCATGGTATATATGAATATATATGGTTTAAGTAGTAACCAATTTCAGAGAATGCAAGAGTCAGTGAGAAAATACAGAAACGGAGAGACACAGACAAAAAGCAGAAAGAAAATTACTTGATATAAACATACGTTTGTACTGAAGCCCAGTTGGTGTCTTCCTCTATCCTGAGGGGCTCATCGAAGTCAGCACCTCGACCCTTCAAACACACACACACACACACACATCAACTCCAGCTGCAGACTCTGTCAAGTGACTACAGGCTAAAGGCCTAATTGGCTAGAATTTAAAATTAGATACACCACAGTTTGAGAGGGTGACGCACACGCAGATGGGAATACACACACCCCCTTATACACACAATGTCCCTCTAGACATGGATTACTTCACTAGGGAACTGCTAATGCACAAATAAACACTGTCTGCGCCAATCCGATGATGCAATGAGACGCTATCAGATAAACTAACAGTTACTGGAACATAAAGCGCTATGCCAAGAGAGACGGATGAAAAATATGACAAGAAAAGACAGGAAAGAAAGGACCAAAAGACCAATATTGTATTGAAAAAAAAAAAAAATAATAATATATATATATAAAATACTCCAGCTGGAGCTCAAACTAGAACATTACAATTATAATGAGAAACTTTCAACAAAAAAAAATTAAATATAAAAAAATAAATAGATCAAACCAGATCTGCCCACATTATTCTGTAAAATGGGATGATTTCTTATTAGTCTTTCAGAACAAGAAAAATCCCTTAATGAAGGTTAAGTTTCACATGCCTCTTTTCCAGTTAGAGCAGTGGTTTGCAAGCAGTCGCCTCAAAATGACTTAAATTATTTAAAATAAGAATTCAATTAAGCTAAAAAAAAAGAAAAAAAAGAAAGAACTGGACCTCAATAACTGTGCTTTGTCTCTGAAGAACCAAAATTCTTAAAAAAGTCTTAAAAAACCTGGATATATGAGGCAGTTTAATTATATGTGACTTCCTGGAAAAGTAAAAATTTAATAAAATATTACTTATAATTCCATGGGCATTTTCATAAGATTTACATTTTTCGAGTTATGCCAAGCTCTAAAATATTTTATATATGTTATATTATTCCTTATCCATTAAGTCACAAACAACTGGAAAAGTCACAATCTGGAACTGTTTCTCACAATTTAAGCAGAAAATGTCACGTTGAGTTGGCCACAAAAATCTGCTGGTCTTAAACCAGAAACTGCTAACATCAGAGTTCAGGGCAAGATAATGTGCTCAGCAAGTTTAGTTTTCAAAAAAACAGCAACAACTTAATTTGGCTTCCGCACAGCATGTTATGGACAACAGTGTTATGAAAGAGAGGAAGAAAGCAAGACTGGAAAATGTGCTTAAAACTGATCTAAACTAGCCTGGGTGGTGTACAACCTCCTGATCCTTAAATTCCAGCTTTCAATACAAACACACTTCTGACAGACCATGAAAAAAATCAATCTCTAACACTCACTTTGATGTAGCTGATGAATGGTGAGCTGAGGGTAGAGTCTCGATAGCCCAGTTGTTCCTTGAGAGATTCCGATGAACTTCTGTCTGCTACCGGATACAACCACACATAAACATGGCTAAATTATTATACTGACTATAATAAAGTGATTTCACTGACACTTAATGTAAATCAAGCAGCTTACAATTACCTACTAATGTAAGTGACTAACTTTAATGCATTTTTTACTTAAAAAAAAACTGACATTAGGCCATAATTGCTGTCGATAAAACTTAATTTGAACCCTGGAACATTCCTCTAACTGAAAACAAACAGAGACCTAAAGAAGTTAAAATGCTGTAGTGTTCTTTGCACACATGTACACATTCATTTATCCATGCAGACACAAAGTGGACATGTCCAGTAAATCTTATTGAAAGATTAAAGACTAAAGGACCCTCTCATCAGCTTAGCAGTCACACAAAGTGCAGAGCACACACACACACACACACACACACACACACACACACACACACACACACACACACACACACACACACACACACACACACACACACACACACTTCCTGCAATGTTCTCGGTTCTCATCTCCTCCTCCCTTAATTCTCCTTATGTGCTGACACTAACTTCCCAGCCAGTATCCACACTTCCTGTCCGGGACCCTCCCCTGGGCTTAACCTGGGTCTCAAACACACTGTCTACAGTATCACTGTAATGTTGTGTCAGTCCAGTAAGAGGATGTTTTTCTTCACAGGCCTTTAATATCCTGTCCACACATGTGAGGGCGTGTTTGCGTGTGTGAGCAGCACCTGTCAGAGCGCTGATGTGTTCACTGGAGTCGTCTTTGCTCAAGCCCTCCTCCTCTGTGATGTTGGTCATGGGCACATTCAAGCTGAAACTGTCTTCATCTGATGGCTGGAACACAAAAACTCACTATCTAAAACCCCACCTAAACAAGCACTACAAAATACACTATATACTGTTTAAAAATGTAAAGGTTATACAACCGAATTAATTGTGCTAGAATTGTGAGGGTATATTTTTTTTATAAGGATTCTACCAAGACCTTTTATGATACTGTCTACCAAATATTTTTATTTAGAGTCTTAATTTTACATTTATTTTCACATATATCATGCATCAATTACAGTTTAAAAGTATTGATTTATATTTATATTTGAATATTTATGTTCTCTTATTATTATTATATTCAGTCTGTAAAGCACCATGAGAAGCAACCCTTAGAATTTATTTTATAAGTATTTTTTATTATATGAAAATTATCATTATTATTACTACTATCATCAGTATTGCTGTGTCTTAACTTAGCACAACACAATAAATTCCCAGCGTCAAGTAATTTATCTGTTCACACAAAGTCAATGTGCTCTGCAAAACGGCACAAAAACAGCCAATCAGAGCATATTTAATGTTTAACATACAGCTATTTTGAGTGGGATTTTGGACCAATACAAATTCACTATGGGCGGGGCTACCCAGCATAACACTACAGAGAAACCAAATCACTAACATACTGTCCTGTCCCGATATTAAGACGTAACAGTAACACTGTATGCCACAGTACATGATAACTGCCAGATATCAGCGATCAGACCTTTGTCCCCTAAGTATATGATCTCAATTCTGCTACAGTTTTATTGCAGCCCAGCCATAAGCAAACTAACACAATAACATGTGTCTTTAATAATGTCATTATTATAAATTTGCAACACTGAAGAAAACACATAGCAGATTAAAAATACATGAAATTAGTAGTGGTTGACCGATATTAAAAAAGTTTAAAGTTTAAAGCATTCAATTCAGACAGACCGACCGTCACACAGAGAACACGTGATCATGCTGGATACACATGCACACTTCACAAGATCTCACAGCTGGATTCGACTAAGTTTGCAATGTTTGTGATATTAAATGTTCATTAGTCATTCAAAGAATTGTTTCAATTATATAAATGCGTATTTGCTTAATGCTGACGGCAAACAAGAAAGTATTATGATGTTTGCCTTTTACTAATAATATAAAAGCAATCGTTATAACACACTTTGTATACATTAATTCCTTTGTTTAACCGTTCTATCTGATTATTAGACAGACTTCTATCCGTATTAGACAGAACTGTTAACGACGACGGGGAACAAGAGGGAGAGTGTGAGCACTGTGTGTTCAGGCGCTGCCTTTCTCAAAATCGCCGTCAAAATAAAAGTCCCGCGTCGAACACATCAGCCAAGCAAAAGAACTTATCGGCCATTGCCGATATTTGCAAAATGGCAAATTTCGGCCGATATATCGGCATTGGTGATATATCGGTCGACCACTAGAAATTAGACATGCAAATTTCATCTGTTTTACTCAAACAGACACTTACACCCACACACATACAGACTGACCTCTGTAGCAGAAAGGCGCTTGTCTCCGTTGTCACTGCCCACCCCAGAGTCACTGTCAAGTTTCTTATGCTGATCGATGTCCTCAGTGCTGAGACAGAAAGAAAAGGGGGAGTAGAAGTTAACAAGGGTCATGCAGGACAGAAAGGAAGAGAGAAGCAGCCTGTGTCTCTCATATGAGAAAGGGAAAGAAATCTTTCAGTGAGTCTCTCTCCTTCTGAAGAGTGACCCCCTGCAGTCTATTAAAAGGATTCTCCTGAGATAAGGATGATAATGACAGCCAACACACATACATACACGACCTGGATTTTTTTTAGATTCCACACTGTATTCTACATTCAGATTTTTTATACACCCATTTAGAGGTGCACGACTTGGTTTAAAAAAAATTATATGTTGATTACTTTGACAAATATTTATATTATATAAAGATTTAATATAGCATACTGTATGGCTGCTGCTTAGATATAAAGACTAAAAGAATAAAAGGACACTGGTTTTGACAGTGAATTCGAATCTCTTTTCAGTCAACTTCTCTCTCTGATGAAAACAGCGTATTCAAACTTTTGAATTTATAACTATTAACATATTTTTTTCATATATATATATTTACATCTTTAAGCAATTTAAATTTACCATATCACAATTTCATGAATTCTATTTAATTTAATCTACTTGATATACTCCTTTATAATCATGAGGACTGACCTCCCATTCATGGGTCGTGTCAAGCTGAGGCGGTCTGTGACAGGAAGGTACAGGGCATCAGCCATCTTGTCACTACGACATGCCTCCATTGCGAGGTATTTAAATACATGAATCTTGCCCTTCATGCAGATCTGAAAGCAGCGAAAATAATGTCAGAAGCAATTGTGAGAGAACTGAAGATAAATTGCATGAGTGTTTGTGTGTGTGTTACCTGCGCAGGAGGACTCTGAAGTGGATTGTTCTCCAGCTGTAGTGATTGGAGCTGGGTCATTTTTCGATAGCAGACAGGAATAGTAGAAACCTTATTACAGGAGAAATCAAACTTGACCAGGGGTAAATCTGCCACATCTAAAACACACATACAGAGAATTATTAGGTCACATTAAAAGTGAATATATTTTGCAACAAGGGGGCAGAGGGGACTACCAAAATGTTAAAAAATGCACACGACAGCTCTTGAAATGCTAATAGGAGACATTCAGCATTAGGAAGGTCGATACTAAAAAGCTTTCATCAGTATATTTCATCTTAAATCCAGAAAAACATATCAGCTACAAAAAAAAAAAAAAAAAAAAAAAAAGGGTTACTTGCTGGATTTCAACAGTTATTTATAAATGTTATTTACTGGTCCTGGTAACTAAAACACAGCAATGAATCAAAGTTAAAAAACTAAATTAGCAGCAGATCTCTCAGGCAATCTTTATTAATGCTTCAGCTCCATAAGGTCATTTTGGAACAGTGTGCTTGGAGAGACCATTACAAAGCCTTTTTTTTTTATAACCTGCCAGCATAATTTAGCTGAATGTTTAGCTGAGCTACAAAATCTGTTACAGAAGGGTTTTTTTTTTTTTTTTTTTGCCAAGGTAAGCTGGTTGATATAACTCCAGCCACATGTTTCAGACAATGCTTGGCTCATACAATCATTTAAGCACTAAACACTTTCTCACTGTTATCTAAAGGAACACACTCACACTTACTGATCTTGGCAGTTAGAGTGTTGTGTTAATGTTAGTTTCTATGTTTATATAAGTACAACATGAGGCTGAGGGTTTTATGTGGCTTTGTTAAAATACATAGTGAATGTTGTTCCAGAATGATTGCTCATTGAAAGACACGGATGAAGGAAGGATGTAGTGGTCTGACTGAGCAATAGAGTTTGATGCTACTTTTAGCAAAAGGATTAGATGTTCAGTTTCTTGAATTTTGTTTGCGCTCAGTGGGTGTCAGCTATCTGATAGAACTGAACTTCATTAATTAAAAGTATAGTTCAAACAAAAAATTAGAATTGTGTCATCAACTACTCAACCTAATGTCATTCCAAACATGTATAACTTTCTTTCATCATCCAAACAAAAATGAAGATATATTTATTGAAACATGAGGTTTCTGTGTCTCCACCAAAACTCCCACGCATTAAAAAGTACAAAAATACACAGTAAAAGTAATCCATATGAAGTGAAAACAAACCTCATTGTTTCTTGTGGAAGTTCGAACATGCTTGCGTGATAAGCAAGAACAAAGCTCACTGGTGGACAGGCTTCATTAATAGTGTCTTTATTTGTTTTTCAAAGATGGATGGAAATCTTATGGGTTTAAAATGACACGAGGGAGAGTAAATGATGACAGAGAGGACCTGAATAAGAATGTTGGTGGAGCAGAGGTCAAACAGAGGCTAGATTTCCTGTAGCTCTGGAGCTAAAGGAGGAAGTTTTTATTGGTAATGTTATGAGTAGTTATCAAGGTGAAGTTGTCAGAGAAGCTGAAACCATTCTGCAAAGATAAGAAGGGTGTAGGGGTGTAGAAAGGATACAAACACACACACACACACACACACATACTGGCTCACCCTCTGGCAGGACACAGAGAAGGTTTCGGTGCACATTGAGTTCCCTTAGAGCTTTGAGTTGGCCAATGTGGCGTGGAAGAGCTGTGATTTCATTACAGCTTACATCCTGACGGAAAAAAGATAGAGGAAGAGTTTAGAGTTACATGTTTACCTTCTTCTCAAACACAAGCTCCTGCACAAACCTTTCATTACACTCACTCTAACTAAGTGCTTGTTGTACTATATTATATGAGATCCCACCTGGCATAAACCTACAAAACCTGCTCTGTGTATGTTCATTTATAGTTACAAAACAGAGCAGGAGAAAAAAAGACAGAGAGAAGAACTACCAGAAAAAAAAACTGGAAAGAGAGAAATGCAATATATTCACTATAAGCAGACATGAGCCAAATCGAGGGTGAGTCAGCGTGGCAATATAGTCATAAAACACAGAGCAAATAACACAAACATCTCATTCATACGCAGACATCAGAGGTACAGCACACATGCTCACACTTACCAGCTCCATGAGATTGGTGAGCTGGCCAATGCTTTCTGGAAGTGCGTTGAGTTTGTTATTGCTGGCGTTGAGCACTCGCAGAGGAAGACCACACACACAAGCTGGCAGCACTGACAGCTGGTTCCGGCTACAGCACCACAACGTTCAAACAAAACATGTTACAGCATCTTTCTTAATGCTACTCCTCAAGCAGAATCATTAATCTGGAAAACTTCATTCTGATTGGTCAATCACAGCATTTATCTATTTGATTTAATAAGTGGGGAAAATGTAGGAAACACAATATAATTTGAACCTGGAAATAAAGAGGTTTTAGGATTGTGGGGGAAAAAAATTAACATTACAGATGTTAAATAAGAAAATATAGGGACATACTAAATAAAAAAAAACAACAACAACAACAACAAAAAATATATATATATATTAAATTCATGTTAATTTTCTTTTCTATGTATTTGTGTAGTTTAGACTATTTTTTCTCTTTTAATGCATTTTTGCTGTAATCAATGTGATCTTTTGTGAAAGTGAAAGTGACATACAGCCAAGTATGGTGACCCATACTCAGAATTCGTGCTCTGCATTTAACCCATCCAAAGTGCACTCACACAGCAGTGAACACACACACACACACCGTGAACACACACCCGGAGCAGTGGGCAGCCATTTATGCTGCGGTGCCTGGGGAGCAGTTGGGGGTTCAGTGCCTTGCTCAAGGGCACCTCAGTCATGGTATTGCCGGCCCTAGACTCGAACCCACAACCTTAGGGTTAGGAGTCAAACTCTCTTCCTTTATGAGGGACATTTGTCTTTGACATTTTTTTTACATGTACTGTAGTTTCTTTTTGTTTGTAACTCAGTGTATTTCATTATCTAAATGATTACAATTTCCAACTTTTAGTTATATCAATATAATATGTAAAAGAAAAAATATACAAAATAAAAACAAAGCATTTTCACACGTACACACATTTTTTTTATATATAAAATTACTAGAATGAACTTATTACACAACAGTTCAACTGTGGCACTGAAGAGAGGCTAATGTGCATTATTAACTCATAAAAGACTGAGATTCAAATGTAAATAATATATCATCTGTTTTCCTTGGTCATGTGTGTGCCGTAGCCTTCCTGTAACACATCATCATTTCTGTCTGTATAATATTAAACAGGATAAAGACTGACTTCAGGGAACAGTTCATGAGTTCAAGGGAAGTAATAGCTAGACAAACTTTGCCTGTTATGACTAGAGGATGACAGACAAATATAGAATTGTTGAACTCTGTGCATGTGTGTGCAGAACTAGGGGAAAAACATAAATCTGTGTGCAAGTCTCTTTTTGTTTTCTTTTGGCAATTCCATATTCTGATGATCTTTCATCCATTTTTCATGATCTCACTTGGTTTTTCTGCTTGATTTTCCATCTCCAGTTTATGTTCACTCTTCTCAACCATTAAGAGTTTAGTGCTTCATTAGCTTCTTACAAAACAAATTCCATTGCTAATTAACGCAGTGTGAATATCAGGCCTTCTGCAGGAGACATTTGGCTGGAGAGAGAAAACCCAAACAGAGGGAGAGTCTATGTGTGTGTGTGGATGTTTTTAGATTTAACAGAAGCAGGAAGGACAACCAGAGGGAAAAGTATGTTTATTTTGTTCACTTTAGTGTGTTATATGTTGTGCACTTTGATTTTACACTTGGACTGTATTTGTATCTAAAACCTAATTATTACAATACCATTCAGATATTTTAATTACCATATAAATATTAAATCACACAACTTTAGAAACAACCTAAAGACCACATTATTAGGTCTTTCCACTTTTGATCAATTTAATTCATATCTTAAAAAAAGCATATTGACTGAAATGTTTTGAACTGTAGTGTACCACATAACTTGTGACACACAACTTTTATGTTTAATTAATTAATTTTATTTTATATTATGTTGTACGCTTAATTGAGCGAGTGGTGTTCAATCTTCCCCTTGGGAATAAATACAATTATTTAGCATTTTTAATCCAATTTGTGAAACATGTCTTCATTTCTTCAGTTTTTCAGGGAGATTGTAAACATTGCAGAGGTTTAATCACAGTTCATTTATCAAACTGGAAATGAAAGTTCCAATTCATCTGTATTGTAGCACACAGTGTGCTCTGGTTGTGAACTGCATATTATGGCATGGCAAATGTAGTAAAGCATCATCTGGGTCATACATACAGAAAACTGACAGTATACATACTGCTCGATGCAGAAATATTAGTAGAATGCTATTCTAAGCATACTCACACATTCTCACGGTTTCCCACAATATCAGTGTGTTAAGAGAATACAGACATAACACAATGTCATTCATCTCTTTGTGAATGTGTGTATGTGTTAAGGATGGAATAGCTACACTACATGACTTTTAAAATCTGAACAGATTTTTAAAACACTAGGCATCATACACTTACCGACTTTGTAAATAGTGACAAAGGAAAACTGGCCATCATACACTACACAACTGAGGATCACACACTACCAGACATTAAAGTCGTTCCAATCACAACAAACTCATGCAGAAAGGTGCACCTTGTTGCTAGGAGTCAAAGGAGAAGAATGCAAAAAAAAAAACGGACTAAGGAAAAACCCATACTCAGAATTGGTTCTCTGCATTTAACCCATCCAAGTGCACACACACACCGTGAACACACACACACACCGTGAACACACACCCGGAACAGTGGGCAGCTATATTCAGCGCCCGGGGAGCAACTGCGGGTTCAGTGCCTTGCTCAAGGGCACTTCAGCCATGGGTACTGAGGGTGGAAGAGAGCGCTGTTCATTCAGACGCATGACAAATAAAAACAACATGTGTCCTAAAATCAGCTGAAAATATCAAACATGTTTGAAATCCTCCGACTGGATGGAGTCTGTGACCATCATAATCTATATGATTTTCTATTTAATCTGTCAACTCAAATCTGCAGTCTGGCTCGGACATTCTGCAACTAGCATCAACTTCTCCTGACTGTAAATCGGTGGAAAATCAGGGCAAAAATCGTGTAGTGTATTCCAGGCTTTAGTGTGATGCTCACCTGATGTTTAAGTAGGTCAGGGATTGAAGGCTGATGGTGGTATCAGGAATGCTTTTGATGCAGTTGTGATAAAGGTTCAGTGTTTCCAGGGAGACCAGATGACACACCTCTGACGGGATGTCAATCAAGCGATTCTTTGACAGATCTAAGAGAGAAAGAGTTCAGTTAACACTAATGCTTTAAAAAATAAGTTAGAGCATTTTTTATGCAACTAGCATGACTTTACATTACGCTCAACGCTACGGTTGTTGTTGTAGTATCATATCTAAACACAGGGAGGTGCATTCACAAGTACATATATCAATGATGAGAACATTAGCAAAAATACCTGTGTGTGTGTGAAGGAGGGGATCCCAAGCTTAGGTTCCCTTCCTGAACACACACACACCTTATTTCAAAAGCCATAATTGGTAGTACCCGAGTGCAGTTAGTATTTCACATGCCTAGAGGTGATGTCAGTGTTTAAATGATGACATTTTACAAACGTGCGTGAGGGTTTAACCACCAGATCCATCAATGTGATCAATCTTTTGCTAATGTTTAAGGCCATGTTTTTTATATCAAATTAATAGTAATATCAATGAAACTGCAGCAGTTGACTTTACTGTGAGAGTACGTGACTAAACTTACTACTCGCCCCTGTATACATTATGACAACTGTACCACTGACCTATACCACCTTGTAACTACGCATGAGTGTTTCCATGGAAACCATACCCACACCCTTATGAGAGACTGCATGAGTTCTAATAGCAAAGGGCATTTCAAAAGACACACACACACACACGCACCCATAATACACTACTACAGAATACATACAGTCAAAATACATCAACCCAGTTTACTGAGACAAGACCTAGATATATAGTCCTACAAACCATTAAAGGAGCCATGTGTAATGTCTGGCAAAAAAATCAAGTCATACTCCACATTCCATACCAGATGGGGGCAGTATGCCTCAATAAAGTGAATTGGTCTACTCTAGAGTAACAAACGAGAAACGGCATAGTCTCTATGCTCCGCCCCTACCTTCACAACAACCCTAGAGCCATAGCCGAAGCCTAAAGGACGTTTTGCCTCCAGAGGAACGTTGGGTGATGTCAAGTGATTTTGAAACATGACATCTTCAAGCTACTCCCCTTCACCTTTACCAGTGAATATGTTCATATTCGTTTTTGTTCATATTACATTTTGAATTGTATATACACATTATTTGAATTAAATTAATTTGACAGACAGCATTCTGTCAACATAATTGGTCAACATCAGACAGCTGATGTTGACCAAGCTAGCGCCAACCAACGTAACCAGAGCTGCCAACTCTCAAGCATTCACCGTGAGACACAGGCAATTGACTCTTTTCACACGCTTTCAAAAACTTGACCGCTCTGAATATAGTGAGTGAGTGCGCGCGCGGCCGGGGCCGCTCTCTCTCTCTCTCCTCTCTCTCTCTCTCTCTCTCTCTCTCTCTCTCTCTCTCTCTCTCGGGTTCATTATCATCGAAGACATTTCAAGCTTCTTAGGTAATGTTACATTTTAGCATCAGCTTGGTAGAGACGGGCTTTGGTAGATAACAGGTGAAAACCGGATCGGATCTGTGGGTAAGTTATAGCTAGCTTACTATCAAATGCAGCTACGGTTAGCCATCGCTAACATTAGCACATTTATCGAACAGCCTTCGATACATTTCTATGTTATAACTTCCCGAAAAAAATACGCAAACATATAAAACAAACTTCTAGCGAAATACTAACAGCATCTTACTTAACAATCCAAAAGAAATGTTGCAAGTTCGGAGTCGAAGCTCATTTCTTTCAAGTCCATCAGTTGTCTCCAGCGATGGAAAGCAGTGCCGATGTTTACTCTGGTTCGGCTCCTTTTCTTATCGGATTTGATTTGTGATTCCGAGCACGGTTGCTTGACATCAGCTTCAAGTACGCCCACAAGCCGTGCGAGTTATTCGTGTATTGCAGGTTGGCTGGTGGTTATGTTGCCCGCATACCGCCTCCAATGGCCGAAACTGGTATTACGACACCTGTCGGGCCGTGGCTAGTAATGCTAATGCTAATTAAGGTTGATATCTCTGCAGCACTATAACTTGGCATTTTTTTACTGACATCATCGCCCTTATTTCTTCTCATTCTTTTGATGCGTGTAGGTCATTTTTTTGATATTTTTACCTCAATTTTTACACATGGCACCTTTAACCCTAATAATAGGTTCAAAGGTTAAAAAAACATGATACCCAAACCATAACTCACAAAGAATTAAAAGCATTAATAACAACTGGAGATCTCTAAATGTGAAACTCTAAACAACAGATGCAATGATGATGAAATTCTGCCCTATACTGATAAGCTGATAATTATTATTGCACAAAATTATGTTATTATGTTATGATATTATCCCATGTTAAAAAGAAGTACACTTTAGCATATTTAAAAAAAAAGAGTACTTATTACAGAAATAATACACTTTAAAGTGTACTGCCTAATGCAGTGGTATACTACAATAAACTTTTTTTTAATACACACTGTAATTACAATTACAGGTCTAAACGTAATATCAACACTACAAGTACACAAAATACGTTTACTTCTTTAAAGCACAGCAAAAATGTATTAAAACATTGATTTAAAATGCACTTTAATATAAAACTTTGATAAAATAAAATTTGGCATTATTATAAAGTGCACTTTCAAAAATGGTACTTAAAAAATAAAAAAATAAAAGTGTACTCTCTTCAAGTATTATTTCATTTTTTTTTTACTTTTAGGATTCAATGGAATTAGCACTCTTCTTTTCACAAAGACCTGACTCTATACAACAATTAATTTATAACATTATACTGTAAAACAGGAAAGTATTTATTTTCGATACAACAAAATTTCTAATATCCAATGAAAAAAAATTACATGCATGCTGGTGTCATCCTACAGTATATGACGCAGTCACAGATATATATTAAACAGAGTATTACTTGAATATAAGGAAAATATGAATGGACAACTTCTAAAGCTGTGTGTGCTATCACAATGCACCATTGGCTCACCAGTCTCAGCTCTATGGGGAAGGATCAAAACACAAAGGGATGAATAATCATTTAATGACTTTAGGCCTGTAGGTCAAGTCTACAGCTTGTGCAGATAAGGCCAACAAAACAACAAAATGATGTTTGTAAATGCTCACCACGTAACATTGTTCTACTGAACAATATTATATCAAACACACATGCTGCAGGCAAGAGTGTCCCACCAATATGAACAAAGTCAGGTACAGCCAAGAAAGAGAGAGAGAGCAGATAAAACACAGACCCGGAAACTCAAGAAAACATGCCCGCATGACGTGCTGCAGGACTGAGCCTGAATAAAAACTGTTTTGATGCCTGATCTTTTTTCTAGAGTACAACAGTCAGAACCTCTCTATAGACTCCTGATGATCTTAGCAATATAGACGTCGCTCTAATGTCTCTCGTCTCCGATCTGTCTCGGTCTGATCTGTCTCTCTGTCTTGCTGAGCTGTAACAGCGGTCTGTGTTGAGGCTGTTTGTTCTGTTCAGAGCACACAATGTGCATCGAGATGCCACAGATGGCATGGATTATCAGACTAACCCTGATGAAAAGCACACACACACACTCCTATGAAAACACCTTTTTCTGTCTGTCTATAAATATCATAGCAAAATGAAGAGCCCCAAAAGGCCAGCAGAATTTGATACACAGACACAGACATACTTCTGACTGAATGAGTGAAGTTTTCATTAAGTTAATTACATCTCTCATTCCTTTATTTGAGCTCTAATTGCTCATTCTTTCACTCAAACACTCTTGTCCTCTCCTTATAGTGTTTCTAAAGTGGGAAAAGGGCATATAGAAACACAGTCTGTCATTATGTTGCTCTGGGTGTGGCCTCATCTTGTGGCTTATAGCTGGAATGATCAGCTGAGTATGGTACGGTATATAATCAAACAGATGGTTCTGACTTAGATTTATACCAAGTGTGCAAAACAGTTAAATGCACATGCAAGTTGAGTGCTGCATTTGTGCTCGTGTGTTTCTGCCACTCAGCATTCCTCTGTGTGCCCACTCTCAGCGTGACACTGAGTGCGTAAGTGTGCTCTTTTGAGTTCTGTTGAATAAGCAGACTGTTTCTCTCTGACAGACAGTGGCACCCGATTCACACCGGACGTGAGGACCGTGTGTGTTTATGCCTCCCAAATCTCATTTCTCTAATTTTACAGCTCTTTAGTGAAGTCAGATGTAAAAAGAATGCGGAAAGAAACAAACCATCAATGCTCAAATTTGAGTTTTGGACCCGCAGGCAATCCAGACAGCAAATCACAGCACTGCTTTCATTCCTACATTTTGATCATCATGGATTTAGAGAGAAAATCTCTGTTAATCTGAATTCAATAAATACTAAAAATAATAAATAAAACAGTTTAACCTAATATTGACAATTTTACCAAATATTTGTGAGCCATGTGTATTTTTAGGTTAATTTGTGATTCCAGAAAGGTTAACAAAACAACAAATCTTCTGATTTCATTTGCTTTATGACAACCTGCTTTTTTTTTTTTTTTTTTTTTTTCTCCAAATGTCTGAGAGGTTAAATGATATCTTAGCAACATGCTAACATATTTTATTGGAATCCATTCTGAGTCTCATGGCAGAGCGCTACTGGTGAGCCACATTTGCTCTGATAGTGATTTAACTTGTTTATAATTCTTTACGATGCATTAAGAAATTTTTAATTTCTGTTTGATTTGTTTCAGTCACATTTTGGTTTAATTCAATTTGCTCATACAATATTTTTTTTTTTTTATTTTGGGTTAGCCATGAAATTTTGTATTGTTATTATGTTATTATTATAGTCACTGATTTCTAAATTCCATAATTTAAAAATTAAACTTCCATAACTCGCATGTAATTTTCACTGTCAGATCAGTGCATCACTGCTCTTTATACCCTGAGCAGAGAGGTCTGATTTATTCTACCATTAGACTTATGACCTGATTAGCAAGCTCAGTCCATCTGTCCCCACCACACACACACACACACACACACGTATGTGTGTATGTATATAACTTCCAGCAATTATATAAGCAAATGTATAACAAGGCCATAAACATACTCCAAGATCAAGAGAGTGGTCCATTAATAATATATACAAGCATATCACCTTCATCAATACACAAACACACTGCCCCTCTTTTTGGTGTCTGGGTGGAGCTCTGATCAAGTGAGTGTCTTGTAGAGAGAGTTTATGTAGGGCAGATGAATCTGGGTAATATCGCAGTCTCAAGGACACAAACAGCTGGTGTCTGTACATACTACTTTATATTAAAATGGATCACTGATCAGAAGGTCACCATTTACCATGCAAATACAATGTGGATCTTACAAGATATATCTACTTACTCACCTGTACCAGGGTATCTGCAAGGTTTTTAAAATCAAATTTAAGGCTTTAAAGACCTTCTTTAAGAACTGCACAAATAAAATGAATGCTAAAAAGGCGAGGAAGAGCAATGTCTATGGTAACATCCTAAACAGTAAAATGACTGTAAAGACCAGAACAACTTTACAGTTCAAATACGTTTTGAAAAAAAAAAAAAAGAAAATGTATAAAATGATAAAGCTCACATTTTAACCTTTTAACCATTTTTTAAGAGTCAAAATTCTTAGCATTATATTTAAAAAAAATATGATTATATGCAAAATTATATATATGATCTATACACAATAAGCTGTGTTTATGATTTATCTGACAGGCGATGAATTTGCAGGTGATATAAACACTAAGGTAAATAATGTCATCATCAACAGAAGACGATTAGCAATTGGCAATAACTTGGCAAAGATCTGTGATATTTATTGATTGTAAACTGCTCTGAAACCATGAGCCTGTAGCACACACAGCAGCACCATGTAAACATGCAGCACTCACATTAATTCAATTAAATCATAGCCTTTTGAAGTTTCATATTCAATCACATTATGCCATATCATGGTTCCTGTTTTTCTGTGCCACAATTTAAGATGCCTTGAAATGATTATTTTGATTTTTCTTATACAATTTAAGATATTTAAAACTTTTTATTTTAAAACTCAAACTTTTGAACAGAAGTGTAGTTCTAGGTGGTAGGAAGTTATTTACTGGCTCAGTTAAAAGGAGCAGTGTATTACACTGAAATACTGTTTTACATATTTTGATATAACTTACAGAGTTGAGTCTACAATATTGGTTTGAAACAAAAGACCAAGGTGTGATAATGAACCACGTTGATTGATGATGGTGTTGATTTTCTCTCTGGTCAGATGCCCCTGATTTAATTTGAATATACCAGCATAAAGCACACAGGTCTGTTCTGTAAGACAGAGGCAGGATGTTGTCTCCTCCCTGGTTCATTATAGGATAACATGTGCAGAAAAGGCCATTTCCTCCTGGAGAAACATGGGAAACACACACACATTTACACACCCCTTCCCAAACACATGAAAACCTGTTTGGGCATTGCCATTGTTTTTAATTTTTCTAAATTCTAAAACTTTACTGTGTTCTCTTTTACATTTCTTTCAATTGTATCATCAAAGCAATATTTAGTAAGAAGTATACAAAAAAAGTAATGTATATTTATATTTAGAAATATATTTATATATGATGAACAGATGAACAGTGATGTTTGCTTTGACAAAATATGTATGGAGAAGAATGTGTATGATGAAGAAATGCGTTAGGAGAACATTTTCTAAAGGAAATGCACTTGAGTGGCTTGTCATGATATGCTGGAATGCAGCTAGTGCTTTTGCTGTTCTCAGCTGTCTGTCACTCACCAGAGTCTCAGTGAAAAAAAAATCTGTTAATTTTTAAATCTGATTTGTCAGTTGCCTTGTAATTTTGTTTACTGAAATTCTGGACATAGAATTTCTCTGTTATTTCTCAATGGTTTTTTACTTATTCTGAAGATATTCTGTTGATAAGATATGCTTGGTGTCTGGGGAAACTAACAAAACATCCCAAATGATCATTAAATAGACATTTAAATTAGTCAACTTCATGATGATAACCAAAAAGAAAAATCACACATTTGCACCAACACCAAACACTGGCTGTCACAATGACTGAGAAGTTAAGCAAGAAGCCAGCTAAACCCATTTTTATCAGCAAAATAATGTTTTCCAACAAGAATTTCAGATAACTATCTAGCAGGCTTGCAGTTTTTAATATTATAATCTTTTCAAGGATGTCTTAAGTGGTTTTCCATTGTGTAAATTTTAGTTTTAATATAACATTATAATACCATGCAAATTTAAACTTTTTTTTATTTATAGAAGAAACCAATCCAATTGACATTTGAGGCATAATACTATAGAAAAGCCATACAAGTTTTTTCAGTTAGAGTGTTTTCAGCTTGTTTATTTTCATACAAAAAAATTTGGCATGCAGTTGCTTCAAACAATAAACATCATTCAATGTAAATTCAATGTGATAATTGTAATCAATAAATCGCAATGACAATTTCAAGGGAATAATCGACAATTATGATTTTTGTCATAATTGTGCAGTACCAATGCAAATGCAAAATTAATTTATAAACAATAGAGGTCTAAGGGAGGACAATACATTTGATATCTATTGCGTTCCTGCCATACTTTTCTATCTGACAAATACGTTTTTCCCAACAGTTCATTAAAGGACTGTCACACAGCACAGCACCAGATTTTACAGCAATCAAATCCATTCAGAACCATCATGCAATGCTGTGACATTCTTACAAACCCAATGAAACAAGGCATAGGTTGGAAAGCCCTACAGGTTACTGAGCCAAAACCCTTCAGGACACAGATGCCCCCATTAAGTCACACACACATACCAGCACTTTTTTAGAAATCCTCATTAAACCCTAAGAGGCCTCAATAGTGTCTGAACATTTAGTTTAGCCCCTTTCACACAGAGATTCATTGTACCGGGAGTTGTCCTGGGATCATTTGATTTTGGTTCATTCACACTGCCAGTGATTTTCTGGAATCTGTGCATGCGTTCACAAACATCCCGTAAAGCCATATGACATCAGGATGTGACGTGTAATGTGATGCGTACCGTTCCACTAAGCTAGTAAACTATCTCAGCTTCCTGGTCTCTGCCTTATTCCAGTTTGTAGATATCTTAAAGTTCTTAAAGTTCTTTATGAACCGCGGGATTGCTTGTAATAGAGATTTAAATGCAAAAGAAAAGGCAGTAGAGCTGACTGTTTCTGTCAATGGTAAGTTTTAATTTAGAATGTTAGTGATAATGTAAGAAAAGTAGTTTAAATGTTTTGCTTTGGCAAATTAATATATAAATCTAAAAGTAAATGCAAAGGTAAAAATTAAAGATTGTATTACTGTACTGTGTAAAAAAAAGAATCACAATGTTGAAAAGCATTTTATGTAACAATGTTTGGATTTAAAATCAAAATAATGGATAAATGTTGTGGATCAGGAGCAGACTCCTGTGTGAAAGCACAGTCCGTGCTGCTTCTGTACCACACATGGACTACATACGCACTGCAAACAGAGTATGTGCGAACCTCACATACAGCTCACAAAATCAGGCCTGCACTGTGTAAGCTATTGTGTAACAATTACATGATTGTAAAAACAAAAATACAGTGAATGATCAAACATTTAGGTGAAATAATTATATATTTTTGAAAAAATGGCCCCCTCCACCCCTCAAATAATAATAATAATAATAAAAAAATCCTCTCACAAGAGTCACCTAAGAGAGGATTTAATTTTCAAAAACTGAAATTCAGGCCCTGATTAAATGTCTAAAAATCTTGATTGGATCATCACTATAAATAATTCTACATGATAAAAAGAAGGCTTTGAAAAGATCGGTATCGGTGATCGGATTGGAAGATACTGCTTTCTGTGATCGGCAATCGGTGATCGGCCTTAAAAATCCTGATCGGAGCACCCCTAAACGTAATATTAACTTAACATAGTAATATACATTTAGAAATTAACATTAACTAAGATTAATAAAAGCTGTCTTTTCTCATTGTTAGTTCATTAGGGAAAAATGAAAAATTCTGTCTTCGTTTACTCTTGTGTTCAGAAGAAAATTCATACAGGTTTGGAACAACATGACGGTCCCCCCATATCGGATATTTTGTATGACAACATTGCTTGTTTTATATATAACCTTTTATTGACAGAAACTAATTATGTTAATTCATTCTCATTCTGTATGTTTTTCAATAAAAATAAAACAAGTGAGGGGAAAAAAGAAATAAGATTTTAGTTTTTGGAGAATACCCTTTGTAACAAATTACTATAGATTCTTACATGTAATTATGTTAATGTAACATTAATATAAACAGCAAAAGAAAAAAAGACCCTTTCTGGCAAATGCATTTCTCATTTCTTCCTTGTCTTGTTTTCAGGTTCTATCAATGAATTCCTGGGCTTTGTAACGGGTGGAAGGTTGTTGCCATGGTGCATTAGCAAACACTGAACGGTGTTGATGTGATGCATCTTTAATGCATAATGTTTATCCAAAGTAGTGTTGCCCAGAGATAAGACGCACTCCTACACATACCTAATATTTGGCGGGTGAAGTATTTGTGTCTACGTGTGTGGGTGTTATCCCATAATTCTTTTAACTACGCATTAAACACCCCTGCATCCACCCACCCAAGCACTGAAAGTACCATAGAGAAAGAAAGTTGGACATTCGATTCTTTGCCAGAATGCCAAAAGACTATTTCTTAACACTCTATGATCCTATTAGCAGTTGTCGCACTGAAATTAAACCCTGACCGTCCACAAAAACAAAACCAGGCTCAGAGAGCTTATCATAGAGAGGATCTGTGCTTGCGTGCCCATATTTATGAAAATGCTATCATGTGGAAGAGGGTTTGTGTTGTGAGCAGTGTGTGTGTAGTACAAATTGTGTTTTTATGTGTGTGCTAATTTAAAAACTGGAAACCAAAATGTGTACATTGTGTAACAAGGTTTGTGTGCATGGTGTGTGAGCTCATGTGCAACGTGCTTGTGTGGGTTGACAGCAGACAGAAGTAGGAGGTGAGAAAGAGAGGATATTTCATCATAACATTATCATCTCTCATCTATGGGAGAGTTGAGCACAGGTCAAAAGTAATAAATGCGAGTGTAAGCATGTGAAGAGGTGTGTGTGGATCACACATGCCGCATGGCTCTAAAAACCAACAAAAACAGACCAAACTTCATTACGTTGTGAGCAGGCCTGTGCTGCAGTTCAGACATTGTGTGAATCAGAGGTAAAAAGCAGTATAAATACTGTTCAGTTTCTGGGGGTAAGCAGATAAACATCACAATTTCATTTTTGGGTGAACTATTCTTTTAAGAATAGTGTAAATGAGCATGCACAATTAAACATACTACCACAAACTACTGTGTAATTAAAACAGCTATTAAACTTTGTGCTTTCACTTCCAGTTGTGTTGGAATTTTATAGAATCTCCTCCTGAAATAATGACTCAAATCAAAAACACCCTAGTTTCCTGGTACAGTTTTGCTATATATATATATATATATATATATATATATATATATATATATATATATATATATATATATATATATATGACATTTCTGCTAATTTTGACTTTTTTTTATAATATACAGTGTTGATGTATATGATGATCACATCCTGAAGCAACAAAAACAGGGCATTTCTACCCAAAGGACAGAGAGCTCAAGGCCATAAAAAATACACTACACATTGGGTTTATTAGCATTGAAAAATACCTAACACCAGCTGTGAAACTCGGTTACACTCTGTTCCTGTGAAAATGGTAGAGAGTGCAACAAAGACAGTGTGTTTGTGAGGACAACATGTCCCAGCTTGAAATATCTTGAGTCGGTAGAAAAGAAAAAAAACACTGACAACTTCTGAGGAATTCAAGGCTACTGTGGGGAGAAATATGAGCTGAAATCCACTGTGGAACAGGCACAGAACACCTGAACGAGTCATAACCAACTCCTACTGAAGTCTCAAGTCTTCTTAGGGCCCTTTGAATTACATCTAAAATAACCATAAGGTCAACAATGCAGAGATGAGTACATATATCTTGTGGTAACTATATTCATGGTAAGGATGACTTCATCTGTGTCAGCTGTGACACCATGAGCAGCTAAAATTGTCACTCTTTAGTCACTAAATAACACTTACATTCCAAATATTAAAATGAACTGTATGTGCAATTTTTTTTGCATTAAAGTACTTCAGAAGTAGTACTTTGCCATTTCCATGGTCTGCCCTTTCCTGTTTCCTATTTTAGCTGCTCTCCTGCCTCTGAGCTGAGGGGAGTGCGGAGGAAATCACGGGGAACGGAAGCAGATCTTCCACTCACTGAATATTCCAAACTGTCATCTTGGCTTTTCCCGCAGCTGTTCATTATGACGACTACTGGACCAAATCTTTTCAGTGAGTGAATCATTCTTGTTCATTACCATCCATTGACTCTTTAACAGTTGATTTTGAAACATGTGGACTAAAAGTCCACCAAAAAGTCACCAAAGAAAAGTCTGTCATTTTCACAGGAGGGTCCAGTTAAGACCTATTGATTAAAAATTTAGATCAAAAATGTAAAAAACAAAACAATAACAACATATTTATGGATGTATTGGTCACAATAAAAGCTATGATATGCAGACTGTGTGGATTTATTTCAAGTCTAACTTTCTGGAGTCTACTGTCTGCGCGCTGAGTGTTTTAATAAAGGGCAGTTCACATAATGCGTTTTTAGGTTCAAAAACACACAAAGCAGGCAGTAGAATGGGGGGGGGGTTAAAAAAAAAACTTTTTTAAAACAGACGCTGGATGATCCAAGGACTCGAGACACGGGCTTTAAACACGTCCATCATAAAGGATTCGGTGCTTTGATCAAATTGGTTAAGTGAACAATTCAGTGACTCATTCACCACACACTGATGTACAGAAACACTCCCCAGATAACACAGGCACGTCTGCAAGATGTCTGTTAAAGATCTCTTCATCTGGAAAGCATCTGCTGTGTGCAAACATCTGATAGACGTCTGTAAGATGTCAGTTTTACATCAATTCTAAATCATAAACATCTTAAAGACATTTTCTAAACGTATGTTTGACATCTGATATAGGAAACGTCCTATAAACGTATTGCAGATGAGCAAACACTCTAAAAAATATGTCTTGCAGATGTCTTATAGACAGTTCTGTGATGTATGTTTGCTATCAGGATCACTGGTGAATGTACAGAATAAAAAAATATATACTGAATTAATCATTTTGCTTAAGAGATTCAAAAGATTCGACTCTGAGATCCCTACCACTACTGACGTCACACGCCTTGCAGAAATGCATGTCTCAAGTTGTCATTACCATTACAAGCAGTGCACATAAAAGCAGGAAATCTTTCTATTCAGGGTTTAATTGCAGATCACATGATCATCAGCCTTCAGAGTTCTGGTTTCAAAACATAACCCACAGCTGCATTCATTTTCATTTCATAGGCATTGGTGTGTTATTGATCTCCAAAGATGGAAATGAAATCCCCTGTCAAAAGTGTAAGGGGATTTCCGTAGTACTCATTATGTGGACAAGCTTCTCACATAGGAAGTCTTATATGGACAGTCCCGCGCCGACAATAACAGTATCCACTAAAGTTACTTTCGTCCCATGCATCCTCAAAGCCCCGTGCTGGTTGTTTATAATGCTTCTAGAGACAACTGAAGTAGCCCACATCTCTTTATCCCGGGACACTGTCCCGTCTACTGTAACATTCATGGACATGCTGACGCAGACGTTTCATCTGCTTTCTGTTGAGTTAAAGGGTCAACAGTGAAAGTTTTAAAAAGCCCAAAACATCTTTAAGTGGTTAAAATGCGACAAAACACATTTTGAGCAGCAGTGCCGTTTGAAACTCTTCTAAACGCAATCCGACCGAGCAGGCGCGCGCACGCACACACACACACACACAACGTGCTAAACATAAATACAGCATCACTTCACTTTAACGTACCTGCTTCAACCGTATCCGTTAGGTCGTAATTAGATGCTGTCCGAGGGAATTCTTTCAGTTTTCTTGTGCTGAGGTTCAGAAATCCGGAGCTCGCCGCATCCTCCAGAGCTCTCTCCAAGCCCCGGTTGAGAGGCAGGTTCGTGCTGGAGCCCAGTCCGCTCAGGTTCGCCTGTAATGCGGCAGAAGGCAGCTGGGAATGAGGACGGGGCTCCGGTCCCAGCGTCGCCATGTTCGCCCCGTCGGGAAAAAAAAGCTCGTCGAAAGGCTCTGCGATCGGTATATCCCAAAGAAAATATGCTTGTCTCAACAGCGGTGGGTGAATTTCCTCCTAGTGCGCTGTCTGACTGCCCATAACGCGCCTGCGTCTGCGCATATTGTTTATGAAACTGAGCTCGTGCCAATAACGTGTCTCGTGGCCTTTACCGTGGCGCCATCTGCTGTAAGATCACAGCAAAAGCAAACTGATAGTGATATGCAGAATGTTGTTAGGGAAGTTTACTGAATGGATGACCTTATCAAATATTAAACTCTCACCCTCCGGGAATTCATGGTTGTTATACGAAATGGCATTATGCACACAGTAAATGCATGCTTTCCATTTATTCTCTCTTTTTTCTAAATATAACTAGTAGCCTAGTAATTATAAAAAATAAGTATGTTTAAAAGTAAATAGACAGTAACATGAGAGTAAATAGTAAGATATTACATAATAAAATATAATTTTATTATACAGCACACACTAGAGTTTTAATTTATAAGCCTATGTGTGCTGTGCTACAATAAAATAAGTTAATTGTGCATATTAATCTTTCTTTTTTGATAGCTTCAGATTCCAAAACTAAATTTTAGTCATAAACTTTACTCGTAAAATTAAATGAATTAATATTTACATGAATTGGACAGATTTGAGGAGGCCAGTGGCATTCTGAAAGTGTTTGTACCATTCTGAACATTTTGAAAGTGTTTGTTAAAAATAATAATTGATTATGATCACTGTTTAAAATATATGTCTGACTTTGTGTGATTACAGTAAGTGTGTGTAATGACTTTAATAACTTTTAGATTAGTCATCTAAGCAAGCCAGTTAGACACTGGTCTGCTTCTACAATCATACATTGGCTAATATTTGAGGAAGTGAGACTGCTGGAGACTTATCAAATCATATCATAAACGAAAGCTACAACTTTTCTTCTAGTTTCTCGAATGAAATATGGTGAGTTTTACTGGTTTTATCTCTTTGCTAGATCAAAAATCACATAATCAAACACATGTCTAAGGAGTCTTTACCCTCAGCTGTCTGTCAGGGTGAAACAAGGTTACAGTTCACAACCTACTGTACATATTGTTGCAGTTGTGAATCTTAAAGGGATAGTTCACCTCAAAAATGTACTCATCCTTGTGTTGTTCCAAACCTGTATGATTTTTTTTTTCTTCTAAGGAAAACAGAAGAAGAAAGACTGAAAAATTAGTTTGTTTGGTTTTTTTTTTTTTTCTCTCCATACAGTGAAAGTCAAATGGGTTCAATGTTGTTTTGGACGTACATAAGAATGGGATTCAGGCCTGTTTGAGCCTGATGAAGAGTACCCCGGAGCAGCCCTGTCATATCCCACAAGAGAAAGAGACACAAAGAGACAGAGAAACAGTCTATCTCTCCAACTGTGAAATCTAACTATTCAAGTCCACATAGACTGGCAGAGTTCAGTTGCTCAAAAAAAGAGAGAAACATTGATCACTGTGGTTCACTCAAGGGCTCTTCAGGACAGACACAGTTCCCCACAGATAATCATGGTACAGGAATTTCACCTGTCTCTCAGGACACTCACAGCCACTCTTTTGTTTCTGGACGGTTACATGAGGGTTTTTAGTCAAAGGCTAAAAGAAGAGCCTGCTCTGACATCCCACCGGCAACTGTTCAGAGGAGCTCAGACCAAGCTAAGGAACATGTGTCATTGTGTTATATATATATTAGGTATTTCAAAAGTTTTGTAATGATTTATTTCATCCAAAATAAAAGTTTTGTTTACATAATATATGTATGTGTACAGGGTATATTTATTATGTATATATAAATACACACACATAAATTATATATTTAGAAAATATTTTACATGTATATACATTTATGTATTTTAGAAAATATTTGTTTATATATTAAAATATTTATTTAATATATAAACATAACATATTTCTTCTTAAATATATTATTGGATTTGTGTTTTTTTATGAATTCTTAATAAATGTATGTGTTTTTATTTATATATATTATGTAAACAAAACTTTTATTTTGGATGTGATTAATCGTGATTAATCATTTGACAGCCCTAATATATATATATATATTATATATAGCCTATGTATAAATATTTGCTGAATTTACTTTAAAATATAGTGCATTGCTTTTACTAGCCACGTTTTAAGCATTTTCACATGGAATTTCTAGCTATATTAATAGCTAGAAACCTTAGCCAGCAATGTCTAAATATTTGAGATTCCCTGTCAAAGTCATTCTTAAAATTTTATTACTGATGTCGACTAACAAACTGAACTTTTTTTAACCCTAAAAGTCTATGTTTACATACTGTGTCCGTGGATTCAAATCTTTTAAATTATTATATCAAAGGGATCCATTATGCTTGTTCACTTTTTGAATTTTGTCAGTGTGAAGTGTGTATGTTTGGGCATAAAAAAGATCTACAAAGTTACAAATCTCAAAGTCCACTCCAAAAGGAGATATTGTTCATGTACTTTTTATTACAGTGAATTAATCTTAAATTAAAATCACTTAAAAGAAATGGCAACTTCAAGTTGTATTGGTAACAAAATATGTAAAGTTGTATAAATTACTGTTTATCAACACCCTCCAGAGGATCCCTTTTTGTTGACAATTTGGAAAATCCAGCTTCTGTTTTAGATGTCTCATATTATAATTTCGGCAAAGTAAAGTGTGCACTTTTTGTTGTTTATGTGCAGGAAAAAGCTCATTTTGTGGTTGTTGTTGTTGTGGTGGTGGTGATGGTGGATGTTGTGTGGTTTGTTTTGTTTTAGGAGTTTTTAAAAAACACTCATCCTCATCGAGACAGATGCGAAACACAAAATACCTCAAAAACACACTCAATCTATTCCTCTGACAGCGGGTTTGAGGGTAAGATCGGATTGTGTTGCAACAAAGTCCTGTGTCATCCGCATGTGATGTGGTCCTGCCAAAGATCTCTTTAAAACTAACAGGTCATCATTAATAAGTATTTACTCCTGCAGTTTTTGGCAAGCGTTTTGCTGAAATCCACTTTAGTACAGTAATAGGTATTTTACAATAATTGTAAACACACTGTTGTTTATAGTTAATCAATATTTGATCATTTAGTAGATATTCTCTAATTTCCATTGTCATCCATCGCTACACTGTGACTTGTATTACTCTCAATTGATTCATATAAACACAACTAGACTTTGGTATTAATATAACTGTAATACTGTTGCATTTTTAGTCTTATTGTATTTGTTTCTCTTTCTCTTTGTATCCCTTTTAGATGACAGCACCCCCAAACTATCTTCAAGCAGATACTCCCTGGCTTCTTTTCAGAGGTATGCAGTGAATTCTGCATATTCAAAGTCATGTCATTGTGTTTTAGGCTAATTTCCAGATAGGGTTGTTTTATTTGCAGTTGTCTCCAGAGCTCCAGAATGCAGTGCTCGGCTGAAAATTTAGCCCACCATTTGGTGTCAGAGTTCAGGAAGCAGTGGTTCTCCTCTAAGCTACTGCAAAACCCCGACGACCTCAACTCTGCTCTTGCAGGAAGTAAGAATGGTTATGTATAAACACACATTCATGCAATGAGCACACGCAGGTGCAGCCACAAAAACAGACACACATCTCCTTTTATCTGTGACACACTGTACACACATTAAACATTTATAACGGCATTCATTTTTACGATGTTTATTTTATCACTTCTAATAACACACACTTCTGTCTTTTCCCCAGGTCTCTGTCCCTGTTATGGGAGAGAACAGGATCAGTCTAACTGAAGAGATTGTGCAGAAGACCAGAATGATGTTTTTAAATTTATTGTGTGTAATCATTTGCTTTAGGATCTACAGGAGCAACTAATATCCATCAAAAAGCTTCTGAGCACATGCAGACTATCAACTGGGTGATTAACTAGCCCTCTTGTTTCTCACCATTTTCAGTACAGAGCAATCATAATGAACATTCATGGCAGTATCATAGCCTTAAAACAATCAGTGTATGATGTTTCTTTAAGAAATTTGGGTATGGTGTTGGTAGGTTTTTCTTTTTTGACTCTTGTTTCTCTAACCAGAGTACTCGGTGAGTCTGACCAGCTTCCTGCTCATCTGATGCCAGAACTACACCTCTTCTCAATGGATGACCTCATCAGGGTAAAAAAGGGTCAGTTCTGTACAACACTGAGGAAAAAATATATGCGGTTTTAAAATGAACAACGTAAACCATTAGACAGCTGCACTTACTGTTATGTACTATTATATTATTATTCAGTGTCAATGCCCACAAATAATTGCAATAAATAATAAATGTATACTTACAGTGGGTATAAAAAATAATCACCCCCCCCCCCCCAAAAAAAAAAACAAAAAACAAAAAACAAATAATCACATTTATTGCTTTGCAGACTGAAATGAAGATGGACACAGTTTTTGATTTATTCAGCTGTATTTACTCAGTGCAACTTATAACATCAAAGTGAAAGACATAATACCAACATGTCAAAAAATAAATAAATAAATAAAAATAAAAAATAATTTGATGGTGACTGCAGTCTTCATGTCATTCCACAAGTTTTCAATGGGGTTTAAGTCTATGCTCTGACTAGGCCATGCAAGGACATTCACATTTTTCTCCTTTGACCACTGACCAGACATATCGTTTGATATATGATGACGACAGACATTGTTTGGTGCTGAGGCCAATTAATTCAATGTTAGTCTCATCTGCCTCAGAATCTTTAAGGTGTGTTTTGGCAAAGCTCAGTCGTAACTGCATGTGTCCTTTCTTGAGGAGTGGCTTTTTTCTTGCAGTCCCCCTATACAAGCCACATCTGTGGAGAATTTGTGATATTGTTGTCACATGCACACAATGCTCTTTGTCATACATTCCTGCATCTGCTTCAGAGTAGCTGTCGGACTCTTGGTAGCCTCTCTGACCAGTTTCCTTCTGTCTCTTTCATTCAGTTTGGAGCGATGTCCTGATCCAGGAAGGGTCTGTGTTGTACCAAATACCTTCCACTTATTACTAATAGACTTGACTGTGTTTCTAAGCATTGTTAAAGCCTTTTAAATTGTTTTGTATTCATCTCCTGACTTGTGCCTCTCCACAACTTTATCCCGGAGATCTTTTGACAGTGTCTTGCCTCTCATAGTTGATTGTTTGCTTCAGTAGCACTACCAAGGACTGAAATGCTCCAGGAAATCTCTTTTCTTGCTGGGCTAATCAGAATGACCACAGCAGATCACAACTGAAAGTCAAATAGCTTTGTGTGCTGTTGAGAAAGTTTACAAGTCATTTTTAGGAGGGGGTGATCCTTTTCCAGCTTAATGTTTATTTTTTATTTTATTTTTTTCTGACATGTTGGTGCGCTATCTTTCACTTGGATGTTATAAGTTGCACTGAGCAAATACAGCTGGATAAAACAAAAACTCTATACCCGTTGTAAAAAAATGTTTGAGTGTGTTCAACATTCCCTGTATCTGCTGTGCTTTAGCTGTGTCAGGCCAAAGGCTTTATCTGTGAGTTCTGTCACAGGGAGGAAGTGCTTTTCCCTTTTCAGAGAGACATCTGCACCTGCTGCCAAGGTCAGACATCAACATACTGCAAGTATTTCCTACATACTCTGTTAATAATTATACTCAAAGGCTTGAGACATTTAAAAGCAATGTTTTTGTCCACCTTGGGTTATAGTGCTTAATCATTTAGTAGTAAGATGAGAACTCAATGAGAGTAAGCTGATATAAGGCCATTCCTGTATTTCATAAAATGACAGTTGACTTGTACTTCAGATTTTTTTAGACTGCAGAGCCTGTTTCCACATCTACTTCTGTGATGAATCATGTCCCAAATGTGCCAGACTGGAGAAACGAAAGAAACTCCAGCAAGACATCAATTTATGAAATCTCCTACATGTCCTTCACTGCATTTTAAAGTGGCGTAAAGAGGTCTTGAACTGTTCTTAGTTTACTGACATGCTTTATGTGCTGTAATTTTGTAAAGCATAGATGAATGTAGTTTTGATATTGTTCGATGTTGTACATTGTATTTCCATTAAGTAACAAGCATTACAATGTGTGAACACAGAGACCTGCCAAACTCTATTATGTTCGTATTTTGAACACATGATTAATTCATGATAGTTTAGTCACATTTCATTCTGCAGTTGGTTGCAAAATATGGGGATTGTTCTTGTGGACGTTTAGAAAATAGTCTTTCCCTTATTGATTGAAAGTCATGAACATTCTCCACCACAGGATCTTTTTAATAGCATTCTCTGGTCGAACTGACGTTTTATATTATTTAATATTAAATAAATGAATTTGTTTTATTTAATATTGTATTTATTGTTATTTAATAATTATATTTGTTTTAGGATTCAAAACTTGTTTAAGATTTAAAGTTTGAGTCAAGGGTAAAACAATAAAATACGGGCATTTAAATAATAATAATAAAAAAAGTTATTTTTTTATATAATTTAAATTTGTTGAAATAGAACCTCTTGAACATAGGAATGCTCAAAAAGAATGAAAAATCTTAATGTTTAAAGGATTATTGGATCGACATAAAAGAGCTGTCAGAAGTGGGATTCGAACCCACGCCTCCATTCGGAGACCAGAAAGCCCGCTTCACAGGAAGGTTTGAACCTTGAGTCTGGCGCCTTAGACCGCTCGGCCATCCTGACATACGTAACCCGCTGAACTGAAGCCTTTCTGTCCATTTCCCCTTAATCTGTCATGACGGTTTCTCAAATTAAGACTGCTGCTTCGTTAAAATATGCATGTATAAACCTAGGTCAGAGCAGCATTGCCTATTTGAAATGTTTTAGCTGTTAAGAAACGAACAAAATACTGTATTTTTTTTTTTTTTTACAGTCTATGCGAGAAAACAGCAAATACACACAACTCTTCTGTGCGCGTGCATGGGGCGGGCATTGTCTCATTACGCTAGCTAGCACCACTTTCACAAGCGGTCACTAAACAAACACAGGTAACAAACTAAACCTTTTAATTCATCTTAACAATAACTTCTAAACACTAGTGATGGCGAGACGAAGCCTCATGAAGCATTGAAGCTTTTCAGCCAAGTGATTCACAAAAGGGTTCATTTCTCGAGGCTTCATTTGCTCACACTACCACCTGCTGGCCAAAAAGTGCTACAGATGACCTGATGCGATCTGTGATACAGTCATGGCCAAAAGTTTTGGCAGTGACATAAATTTTGTTTTGCAAAGTTTGCTGCTTAAGCTGTTGAGGTGTTCGTTCACATTGTTTCTAGATTATTGTGTAGAGTGATCAGATGCAATTTAAATAATTGCTAAAAGCTTAATTGTAGAAAAAAATAAGCCATGAAAAATCACATATATATCCCCCCCCCCCCAATATTCTGTCAATCATCGTGTATTAAATACCAGAGGTTTTTTTTTTTTTTTCTTTGTGTCTTGCAGAATGGAAGTTATTCCAAAGCCATGGAACAAATAATTTCTTCAGGCTCAGAAAAGAATGAGAAACCAGCTTCACTCAATCAGTCCCACTATGCTCACAGTACTAGACCTGTGGCAAGTGTCTTCAAGTAAGTGTCAGATGATCATGAAGACACTGTGGCACTGGACAATTTTAGAACGTTGAATGTGTTGAACTGCATTGTAGCAATAAAGGCCCTTGTGGAAAGGAAACTTTGGCATCACACAGAAACTGGTTATTCATATGTTGCAGTGTCATCAAGAGTTCAATATCAAGGGAGTCACTGACAAATTTCCAAAACATTTTGTTAGTAACTTGTTAGTAAAAGAGCTTTTGTCACAGTAACGATATACTTTAAAAGTGCAAACTGAATGAATTATTTTCAGACACTTTATTGCATTCAATTATTAAAATGTAATGGTTTAAAATGTAATTTAAAGTAAAACATTTAATTTGACATTATTACAAAGTTTACTTTACATTATGAAAGTGCACTCTCTGTAAGTATACTTAATTGTCCTTTATCTCATTAGTATTTTATTATCTGCAAGTATTTTTTTTATTTTTATTAATTAATTAATTAATTTATTTATATACTTAAGCACACTTCTTTATCACAAGGGGCCTTTCCCGTAATGTCTATATTGTCTTGTTCACTTCTGCAGGAAGTTGCACCTTACTTTTTGGTGCTGAATCAAAATACTATCAAATTTAAACCTGATTTCAAAGACTTTGAAGTCACCCTGCTAAATGTGTATGACTTGATGCTAAAATCCTTAAGTCTGATCCTTCGAATAGAGACGAAGCTATACTCAGAATGGGTAAACATATGTTTTTTTTTTTTAAATTATTATTTTATGTTACATCTTGCTTGTGCTGTGTGGTTTGGTAGCTATATTAATATTCTAGGAAACATTTCATGAGGAATCAAATTTTCCTTGATCTTTTGAGATAAAAGAGCTCAGTGTACTTGAAAACATACTACATGTTCAGAATTCAAAACGTCTTCCCAAGTGAAAACAGACCATTTATTGAAAGTGAGGCACAAAGAATTTTCATTCTGAAACAGAACTTGGTTAACTTTGTTTACATCTATATATTTTTCTAGCAAGTTATCAATGTTTTGTGCACAAAAGAAGTCTACATTATAAGTGGTCTTCAGGGAGAAAGAGAGAAAAAAAGTGTGATATCTTTATTTAACACTGTACAAAGATTACCTCTAGTTAGGCTGCATAAGCTAAATATTATCAGCTGCTATAACCAAACACAGCTGTCATTCCTTTACTCTGATTATTGTCATTTCTGTCATGTATTTACACATTTATACTGGCCCAGAATCACACCGTATTCTGAGGCCCATCATCTTGCCAGAGATCCTGGAGGCCCAGCAGGAGAAGATTAGGGTGACCAAATGTACCATTTTCCCAGGACATGATCCAGCCAAAACCTGGATATTTTAGGCAACATAGAAATCCTGGCCAGGACGTGTCCTGGGAAAATGGCACGTTTGGTCACCCTAGAGAAGATCAGATGTGTAATACGCGCAGAAAGTTTTGAAACTTTGAAGCATGTCCGTCTCTATGATACGTATGCTCCCCTGGTGTCCCAGCAAGCTGAGGAGGATGTTACCCAGTTCCTGCAGGAGCAGCACTCCTTCCAGGAGCTGATGATGGAGGTGACTCGCTACCAGCAGATGGCTGATGAGATCTAATACTATACCTTTAAGGTTTATGGTTATTTAATAATTTGTACCATTTCACATTCTAGCAGCCTTATGACCAAAATCTTAATTTATTGTTTTTGTTTTAGGTGTTGCGTTTGGGCATGTTTGAAGTGCATTCCCATGATCTGGTCCGTGCCCTTGTAAAGCTAGCAGAGGGTCTCCTGCAGAAAGCTGTCACTCACATGTTACAGGGTCATCAATAGTTCAGTAACAAGTGAGGCACTGACAAATTTCCAAAACATGTTGTTTTATTTATTAAAGAACACGCAATGAGCTGAAATCTGCTGTGTTTCTGGGGAGTTATGAGAGTGCAGATTCTATACCAGGCTGCTCATTTATTATGGAGATGATTTGTTTCGGCAGGTGCTTTGTAACCCCGGTCTCCATGAGTGCCATTAGGAGGCCATGTCTGCAGTTGTCGGCTTTCCCCTCAACCCCTTAGAGCAGGATGTCTGTGTGGGCCAGTTTCTTCCACTGCGTCTGGAAGCTCACCTCTTTGCCTTTGAAACCATCAGTGAAGGGGCCAGTAAGGAGCGCAAGGCTAGTGAATGGGCAGGGATGGCGTTCAACCTCCTGCCCTATCATGAAACTGGTACCTCCATTCTGTCCTCGTTGGATGAGATCAAAATGCTGCTGGATGACCATATTGTCAAGACCCAGACCAGGAGGGGCTCACCATTCATCAAGCCATTTCAGGCTGAGATACAGTGAGAGATGAGTGTTTGTGCTTTTGCACATTTTGCAGTCAGTATGAACGATTCTAACTTATGTAACAAGTAAGTATGAGCTGCAGATCATTTCACTTAAATTTATAGATTAAATTACTGTATAGAACACCGCTAAAATTGCCTGTGAATTTTTTTTAGGTATAAAAAGTTTGCATCTTATTTTCAGCCAAATCTACTGTGATTTAATTTGTCAGAGGAAATTTTACTGGGCACAGTAAAACCTTACTGGGGCTTATACCTCATTAAAAAGAATGTATGCTCATGCTTCTTCTAAATTTGCATGTGAAACAAGCAATTTTTTTTCCCCCAACAATCAGGCTGAAAGAAACGGTGACATTAGCATTTACATCAGTATCGCATGATTACAAAATCGTACATGCACTAATTTGACCATGAACTGTGTAGGTTTAATAGCTACAGTGGCTTAAAATTGATCACATATTTTTTAATCCTGATTTTGCAGCACCAAAATGGAAAAAATACTATAAGAGTGAGCCCAAATTATTACAGAAAATTGTTGTTTTTAGCTATTTGTCTAGATTGTATTCACTGTGTGTCTGTATGCATGTACTGTAGTTCAGGGACTGGGAGGGTAAGCTGCTTTTGCTGCAGGACATTATGGATGAGTGGTTAAAGGTTCAGGGCACCTGGCTCTACCTTGAGCTCATCTTCAGTTCCCCAGACATCATGGCCCAGATGCCTGAAGAGGGACGTCGCTTTACTGCTGTGGATAAAACCTGGAGGGACAATATGAAACAAGTCAGCTTGGTGAGTCAGAAAGCCCTATGCAGCAAAATATCGACACAAATTTTGGTTTGTTTATTTCTAGAACGAGAATAACTCTTTGAAGAAGTTTCTGACATATCATTTGTGTGAAACTATAGTGTGTTCATGACAAATGAGATGACTATCAGACACACACACAACACAGCCACGCATCTAGAGACTCTTCAGCAAGTAATTGGCAACCCCAGTCTCAGTGCTCTGAGAGACATCAATATCTGTTGTCCTCCTCTTAAAGGAAAAAAAGTTGCCTGGCTCTACCTTCAAATAGGAATTATGGATTTTGTCTGGAGAGACTCAAATGTAAGAGTGTGCAGAAAACAAGGTCTTCGAGCAGAACGAGGCATGCTGCCTCCCTCCACAAGGTTTGAGATAATGTATACCCGTAGTTTAAAAAAAAACGCAGCACTTTTTATGGGAGTTAAAAGGCACATCACAGACTCTTTAGAGACTATTTTCTGACCGTTGACAAACATTCTCTGAAATGGAAAATTACTATAGTCATATATTTAGTTTTACATGTATGTAAAGGGATTATGTCGCTAAGCATGTTGTTAAAAAACAGCTTTGTGCTTAATCAAGCTGTAATCAGATAATACTACTGACTGTGATATCAGAATGCCCACTAGGTGTCTCTCTTCATCTATGGCACCCATAAAGCTGTTGAACACCTCCAGATTTTATTTACTCTTTTCTAATGTGTTTCGAACTTTCCCCATTTGACAGAAACATAGATAAATATTCTGTAATTGGTTTACAAATTCTGGGTTTCTTTAAGGATGTTTTTTTTTTTTTTTTTTTTTTTTTTTTGGAATAATTCCTACACCACTCCATGGGTTTTCACATTATGAACTGTAAATGGCTCTTCTTGGAGAAGCAAAGACTTATTATTTCAGCTGGAAGGCAGGTGTTTTTGCCTATTGCTGCTTTACAGGAAAGCTGGTTTCATGAACAGCAGTACATAAAGAAAGGCATATTTATAATATCAGTGGGGTGTTTGAGGGAAACATCAGTGTAGTACATGCAGATCTGAGCACAGTTTTTATTTTGCTGAAGGCACATATGAAGCTGTTCTGAATTCCGAGGGATAATGCTACTGTAAATGAAAGGGAATGCATTCATGAAGAAAACACGATCAGTAACTGTGAATATCTGGCTCTGTTGAGCAGCCCACCTGCATGTTTCTGCACCCTGTGAAAGGAAGCGGATGATTCTCAGCATCCCTTCATTCAAACACATTCCGGCAGCACTCACCCTCTCACTCTAATGTACTTCAGTGTGATGGAGAGGGAGGGAGAATAATTAAAAGAGTAATTGGCATAAAACATCCCCTCTCTCTTTCATTAGAGTCATCCAGTGGTGTCTTTTCATGTTTTAAAAGGGTTATTTTGTGTAGGCTTTGGTTATTAACAACCCCTCATTACTTCCTCTCATTCCCTGTCAAGAAACTCAGGCCTTTTTGTGATCCAAAAGTAATCGTTAAACTTCAATCTCTCTGTGAACGTGACATCTAGTCACCGTAGGTAATAGAAAATCAATAGCAATCCGAAAAGGGGAAAAAGCAATTATTATCTCTTTACAGGTGAGCAGCATCTGTGAGGGGTGGAAAGGGAGGGGGCAGGGTATCCAACTGTTTCCTCGCTCTCTAATGAAGGCCTTCATACAACCTTTGGAGAAACGTTTGAAAATCAGACAGCAAAAGATGGGATGAGTTTTCCAAGAGGTAGACACCTTTAATAAATTAACTCTTTTGTGAAAGCAGGAAAATATGGCTATGAATATCATCTTTTCATCACTGGATTCTTCTGAACAGTTAAAAGGTGTCTGATGGTGTTTCATTGCTCATGATTTTCAGGCTTTTTAAGTTTCTCAACTGCAGCTGAACTTGAAAACATCACACATTGTTCAGATGCTTCCTTTAGAGATCAGTCTAATATGTCCTGTTATGGTCAGAAATGCACTTTAATGATCTACTAAATTATCAGTGGTGCTTGATATAGAAGATATTTTACATACATACGGTAAGGGATTTAAACAAACCCCATAAGTATTAAACTTCAGGGTGAAACTTGCACTGGCTGACATGGATAATACTATGGGGAATATTGAGGAGAAGTGTTGAAAATGTTTAAATCCTATAGACTTACTGTACATTGAACCCAAACCCAAAAGAACCCAAACCATATCGAAGGACCAGAATATTGTAGAGACTTGATGGTGGCCTAAAAGTTTAGTTACCCCATATTATTCATTTGAATTTTATAACACATAGCTAAATGGCTTTTAAACTGTGTCTAAAAAAAAATTATTTGTTATATTTATTCTGTGCATTACATGTGTTTCTCTCTTAGGACAAGTATGTCCTGGCAGTCGTGGCCATTGAAAAGATGTTAGAAAAGATGAAAAGCAGTAATGAGTCGCTGGAACTTGTTATGAAGGGGCTTACTGAATACCTGGAGAAGACGAGACTCTATTTCCTCGCTTCTTCTTCCTGTCCTGTGACAAGATGCTGGAGATACTCTCAGAGACTAAGGATCCAACCAGGTACAGGGGAGCTATGGAAAGAACTCAGTAGACAGTCTGATGGATCGGCTGGTATTTGATCAAATATTTCCAAATTTTACTAATAGCTTTGTCAGTGGGTAATGGATTTATTATTGTTGTGTAAGTAAATTTTTCTTTTCATTTTAGTAATATTGTGGCATCTTGTGCTTTCACTGAGTCGTTAAATCCACCAATTTTCAAAAGTTTGGATTTTAATGAAAGAAGTCTCTAACCAGTCTGTTACCAAGGCTGCTTTTATTTATACAGTAAAAACAATAAAATTGTGAAATAATAATACAGTTTAAAATAACTGTTTTCTATTTCAATATAGTTTTCAGCAGCCATTATTCAAGTCTTCAGTGTCACATGATCCTTTATAAATAATTCTAATATGCTGTTTTGATGATCAAGAAACATTTCTTTTTATTATCAATGTTATTTATTTATTTATTTTTTTTTTTTTTGAAACGGTAATTATTTTTTAAGGGTTATTTAATGTCTAGATAGTTTAAAAGATTAATTGATCTAAAATAGAAGTATTTCTTTCTTTCTTTCAAAAAAAAAATAAAAATAAAATACTGACCCTTATTACTGAACTTTTGAACGGTACTGTATACAATATATTGACATTATAACTTTCATCTGTGAACATGCTTTTGAATATAAGTAAAAGCACTGACCATTGAAAAGCCCATATTGGTCAGCTACTAGTGATCATTCTGTTGGATCCATATCCACTGGTGCAGTTACAAATGTTCCTGAAGCTAATGTTCCTGTTCCTGAATCCTGAAGTGTCAGGATTTCTGTGGTTTTGCACTTTTAGTGTGCTGTGAGTTACAGTAATCTCACACTTTCTACATATCCTCAAAGGAAAAGAGGCTTAAAGGAGACATTTCTTGAAACAATATGATTCATAGGTTTGAGGAATATTGTTTGTCAGCAGTTAAGGGGATCTGATTTTGAAGTTTGCTGTCTTCAATATTCTTGCTGTTTAGGATCGCTTTGTTGATCAATTGTTTTATAACAAGGCCAGACTGTTTAACTGAATGTCGGAAAGAACTACATAATTCTGTGCTATATCAATTATTCAAAAAACCTTAAGATGATGCAAGTTTGGGTCAATTTTTGATATGGGGTGCTGCTGTTTTCTTTTTCTGAATTTTCATGAAGAATAACAGGGAGTGAAACTGTATTGCTGCAGTTCATCAACTGAAATATAGTTTGAACATGGTCTTTTTTTTATCATATTCTATCTGTGAAACAAATGACTAGTAAGTAGTATTTATTGGATATCAGTATCTTCAAACTGCTACAAAGTCCCAAGATTTCTGAGGGTTTAGCATATACAAGAATTTTCACCTTGATGTAGAATGTAGGCTGGATGTAATTTACTGTTACATGAAATAAGAAGCACAGCATTCACTCTGCAGAGCTTTAATCTCAAGCCTGTGATATTTATGAATATATCTTATGTTTTCACATAGCCTACTTTGGCATGTCTCCCAGGGCACATGCAACTGATGTTATACCGCCTACCAAACCACTGCTGCCTACATGAACATTTAGTATGTGAGGCCTCAAAAAGAACAGGGAAGGACAAATGAAAAGCAATTTAGCTTCACCTCTGCCTCAGAAAACCCAATTTGAACCCCTTAAAATCCTGTATTTACTGAGGGAATTTAATTATAGTGCTTTTTATTCTTCCTGTGACACTCTGGTCTAGTTTTTCTGCTGTGGCTCCCCTGTGCAGGCCCTTAACGTCTAAGCAAATCTTGTTATAATTCACCCCAGATATTTGTTTAATGATGAATGATGATGCCTCAAATGCAAGTTCAAACTGAACTACTATAGGGCTTTTGGTTTCATAAACTAGGAAGGTTTGTCTTGGCTGGCCTTGCTTTTCTGCTCTATTACCAGTTCTGACCACTTCTCTCTTGCTTTCTTTCTCTTTATCTTGCTTTCCCTGTGTCATTCTCATTCATCTTTTGTGTCTCTCACATTTCTATTACATCTGAGAGGAAATTCTAGCTCTACAGAAATGAAAAATCCAAACTGCAGCAGATGTTTTGCAGAAGTCTGTGTCACAAAGGTTACTAAACATCTAAGTGTTCCTGAAATGTATCATGGTGTAATTGGTTTTGCATGTCACCTCAAATGAAAAATCAAATTTGCGTTGGAAATGGGCAACAGTTCACGGCTTTACAGTATGTTCCAGGGGGCAGTCCCAGAAGCATTAGTGCTATATATATATATATATATATGTATGTATATATATATATATATATATATATATATATATATATATATATATATATATATATATATATATATATATATATATATATATATATATATAAATCCAGATTTTTTTATTTTTATTTAAAAAAACATGCATAATGAATGCTAATGTATCTACATCCTTCTTTTCACAAACTTACATTTTTTCCTTCACACCTCAGAATTACTTAATTAGATGTCAAATTAAAAACATAAATATCTCAACTTTATTTACGTTAAACATTATGGAACTCTAAGGAGTAAAATTTAAATTTGGGATCATGATTACAACCAAAAAAGTTAGTGTGCATTTCAATATCAGTCTTCATATTCATTCTTAGAAAGGTCAAATATTGCAAACTGCTCCTTGACTCCTGGCTGTCAGGTGATTGGAGAGGCATTTGAAGCATATCTCAGAGACCTAAGGATCAGTTGGGTCAGGGCCTGGCCGGGTCAGACAGTGCTCTGTGTGTCTCAGGTTTACTGGACAAAGGACATTCATGAAGCCATTGCAAAGGGACCAAAGGTATGTTATACATAGCAATGTAATCGTTTATTGCCCAGCTCTCCAGAATACTTGATTCTTATTGGTGATTCATGGCATTCTACTAAATATTTGTGCATAGTGACCTGCTGAACTAGATTGTTGTCCACATAGCTGTGCAATTTTCATGTCTTCTTTTCTGATGGGTTCATTTACAATAATGGCTGTCTTACTATGCATTATCACTACAATTTTATTTTATTTTTTTCTTTTTATTTGTGTTCTGAATCATGCTCTTCAGGCCTATCTCAAGCAGAACAATGCTCAGATAGATGACATTGTGACTCTGGTGCGAGGCTGTCCAAACAGAACTGAGTAACACTTGGAGCGCATGTGGTGCTTGACGTACACGCCCGGGACGTGTTGGCATCTTTGGTACATCACTGATCATGTGACACTGATGACTGGAGGAATGACTGCTGCAAATTCAGCTTTGCCATTACAGGAATAAATTACATTTTAAAGTATTTTTTATTGTAATAATTCTTCACAATATTACTGTTTCACTTGCCTTGGTGAATAAGAGCATTCTTTCAAAAACATTTAAAAATCTTACAGACCCCAAACTTTTAAATAGTAGTGTATGCTATTTTGGTCACACTTTATTTTAAGGACCAATTCTTGCTATTAACAAACCATTAACTATGACTTTTGCTTCAATAAACTCCTAATTTGCTGCTTATTAATAGTTAGAAAGGTAGTTGTTAAGTTTAGGTATTGGGTAGGATTAAGGATGTAGAATATGGTCATGCAGAGATGCAGAATATGTGCTTTATAAGTACTAATACACAGCCAATATGTTAATAATAAGCAACTAGTTAATAGTGAGAATTGGTTCCTATACTAAAGTGTTACTGTTATTTTCATCTCGCAAAATAAAACATTCTGAATTATCTGTTAATATTATTAAATTCATTAATTTTTTTTTTATTTTTTATTTTTGTTAACATAATCCCTGGCTGCATGGTGCAACTTTACAAAATGTCTTCTTTACCAGAACTCTATTCAGAGCTTTACACTTACATCTTGGCGGAGCCCCAGAGGGTCCTGCAGGTACTGGCAAGACCGAAACCACCAAAGATTTGGCTAAAGCCATAGCTAAGCACTAAGCAGTGTGTAGTCTTCAACTGCTCCGATGGCCTGGACTACATCGCACTGGGCAAATTCTGTGGAGTCTGTAATTATGATGCATGCCATGAAAAGTTAGCCCAGTTGTATGTAAATCTGAATTATTCAGCTCACAGCAGATTAATTTGTATAAAAAAAAAAAAAAAAGAAGAAGAAGAAGAAGAAAAAAGAACATATACTAATATAACAGTATTTGGCATTAGCTTAGTGGAAAAGACTAATATGGAATGATGACTAAGTTAAATAACACACACAAGGTCAATGACCATGTGTCTTTAGAAAACCCCCACAGAAATACTTCTAATTAAATAGAGCTTTTTCTAAATACAGAGTTCAGTTAAACATTGGGGGAGATACAGTGGGGAGTCCAAAAGGCTGCAATGATCTAAGACTTTTGCTATATTTAAACCTGGAAATCAACTAAAAGTTTTATTATTTTGAAGTAGAAAAAAATCAAAATATTTTCTAGTTCATTATGAGAATGACCATGTTAATTCTCTGTATGTATAAATAAATAAATAAGTATGGAGTTCATGTCAGCTTTAGTTCTGTCATCAGTAAATCAAAAGAGGATCATAACAAATACTACATTCTAAATTAATGTTAAATTAAAAATATTGTATCAGAAAATTTTAAATAAAAGCACAATATAATTATTTTCTCTAGTGGTATTAGACTTTTAGACCACACTATATCTAATATTTAACAGGCATGTTAGTTTTCCTTTTAGTTTGGTATGCTAGCAAAGATTGCAATGCTTTTGCTATGCAGCCTCATTACTATCAGGGAACCACAGCTGTATCTTAATCAGAGAGCTTAGAATTGCAAAGGGTTTGCATTTTAATGTCATCTTGCTCACCCTTTGTCAGTTATCTTGCAGCACAGGAGTGTTCAGACTACATTTGCTTTAAGTCATGGTAAAGATACTTGGTCTCTTCCAGGGCTTGTTCGTCTGGTGCCTAGGCCTGCTTTGACGAGTTCAGCCGTATTGATCGGGAAGTGCTTTCAGTGGTGGCTCAGCAAATTCTAACCATCCAGAGAGGTGTGTGTTTGTGTGCACATTTTGAGTTAAAATGTCAACTTTGTTGTCAATGGATTTTAAGGGGCAGTCAATGGACCTGCAGAATTTTTTTCCCCCAAACCTCCCATATGCTATCAAACTTAATAGATGCCTACATCTGAACATGATGAGTCTAGTCAAATCAAGTGTTAGGATGTTTCAACTGCACAAATCTATCAATCTAATGAGATTTCTTTAGTTTAGGTTTGGATGCATACATTATTTTTTTTTTCTGTGCAGGTATTTCTGCCCATGCTGAGATCACAGAGCTGAAACTGAACCCTACTTGTGCTGTCTTTATCACCATGAACCCTGGATATGCGGGACACTCTGAACTACCTGACAACCTGAAGCCATGTAGAGAACCAAGTTCATTGATTTTCTGTGATTACGGAATGTGCATATTTTTTGAGTGTGTGTATGCTTCAATATGCTTCAGCCATCACATGCCCTGTATAATTTTTTTCCCTAGAGGGATAAAAAATTTCAAACACAGTAAATATGGTTTATGTACTGTATTATTAAAAACATACTTATTAATATGCAAATTTACAGGTAATATATGTAACCTAAAAATTAAGTAATGCAAAGTGTTATGAAATATCTTATGATTATTATTTTTACTGTTAATTGATTATTTATTGTTAATATGATTAAATGCTTTCTGCACATATTGTGTATTGAAAGTTTTCCTATAATGTTTCTTTATTTCTTGCTGTCACTGTTCACTATGTGTTTCTGCCCTGTTTTAGTGGAGCATATAGTGCTTGTTCTGTGATTGCAAATGTTTTGTGATTGTCTCCTGCAGGCTCTCTTCCGGACGGTAGCTATTATGGTGCCAGACTATGGTCTGATAGCTGAGATTGTGCTGTACTCCTGTGGATTTGTCAGAGCACGACCGCTCTCAGTGAGATTGTAGCTATGTGTAGACTGTGTAGACTGAGCAGCTCTCTTCCCAGAACCACTATGATTATGGCATGAGGGCTGTCAAATCTGTTCTGACTGCCGCAGGGAACCTGAAGGTAGGACCTGTATCTGCAAAAAAACAAAAACAAAAAAACAAACAAACAAAAAATAAATAAATAAATAAATAAACCAATACCAATATGATTTAAATATTTTGATAAAAATAATATGCTTTAACTTTGCAGTGACACACACACACACACACACAAACACATTTGTGATTAAGCCTAACTGAATAAAGTCACAAGATAACTACTGAGCCATTGTTTCTGAGCACTTCATAAACTTGTTAAAGCAATTCCGAATGACTCCCAACTGCAACTGGCTCAGTTCCTTTTTGCCTGCCACTGTTATCAGCACAGTGTTACCAAGGGTCAGAGGAGTGAAACATTTCCACTCCATCTCAATTCCCATTGCATGTTCCTTCTCCTCTCTCCATCTCGCCACATTTCACCTGTGGATCAAAGCCAAATGAATCTGACACTGAATGTAAATAGTGTTCACACTCAATTCAGCAGCCTGGAGAATTGCAGATCTGTGAAAAACATGAACTATTGAAAGTGAGAAGTTTGCTAAAACCTGTGTGACCCTTAAGAATTCTGGGCTACAATCAGTACCTCTCTCTCTCTCTCTCCCTCTCTCTCTCTCTCTCCCTCTCTCCCTCTCTCTCTCTCTCTCTCAGTCTGTCTCGTCATCTCTAAGGCCTATAGAACAGAACATAATGAAGCATGATTTCAAACACCACGCTTTTCAGATTGAAATGTCAATAGAAAACTGCAGTTGTCATGTGTTATACTATAATTTCATTTGACTGCTAGACAGAAAGTCAAGGCTTGTGCACAGAGCACCATAGAGAATGCTTATTTCAGCATGAGCAGATCCCCTGAAGCAAGGCCAGAACACGGTGAATTTCATGTTCATAGTTGGCCCTACCTTAGCTCATTTCTTGGACTCTGATTTATTACTGTTGCACTGATTTTTCCATCAACCATATTTAGTATGCAGAGAGAATATCCTCTTACAGCTCTTATTTACCGACACTCAGACTTTGAGAACAGCGTTGAAGGCTGCCATAGGCCATCAGAGAAGACATGCAAGAGCAAGAAGAATGCTGTTTTTCCATTTACTCTATTGTTCTGATACGACTGCAACATCTGGATAAACACCATGTCCTCTGTCAGAGTCACATAGGCCACTCACTCCATACAAAATTTTAGGAGTGGCAGCTGCATTTATTTGGAGGAATGAATCCCGTTGTTCTGTGTTTGTGCAGAATAAAAGAGTAATTTCTGCTATACTGAACTCACAATGGTTGACACAATGACCACGACAGCAGTTTGGAATCTTTTGGCTGCAAATAAGAAAGATGCTAGCAACTACTGACCAAACAAAAAATGTTTTAATGTCCAACAATTGTTAGTAAACAGGGAACTGTAAATACACTGTCTTGTGTTTCTAGACACATCTCTGCATTAATACTATTGTGAAATAAATTTGTACTTTTATTCAGAAAGGACATATTTATTTGATCAAAATTGACTATAAAGACATTTATAATGTTACAGCAGATTTCTTTTTCAAATAAAAGCTGCTCTTTTGAACTTTCTATTCATCAAAGATTGAAATAATAATAATAATAAATATTAATAAAATTTTTCATTATAATATACATTTTGCCAGTGTTGCCTTCTCAAACGTATCTATGCATTAGTAACATTTAACTATACCAATATATTTCTAATACAAATTCTAATATATATATATATATATATATATATATATATATATATATATATATATATATAATTCTTGTGGACTTTATATTTCTAAAGCTGCTACGTTCATAGTTTTAAATTTAAGATGGGTCAGTAAGACCATATTATACTTGACAGCATATGTCCAAATGTACAAAAATTTACACTTCAACATATATATGAAATCCTATGAACACAAATGAGAACAGGTTAATATTTCAACCCTCCCTCAAACCCTTTAGAATCAAAATTAACTGGTTCGGCAAGAAACAGCACTTTGGTACACTGATTCTTTATTTACATTCATTAATAGCAACATCCTTCAGTAACAAAGCGTTCATTGTATTTTGACAGGTTAAATGTACATTGTGCTGCTGAAAATAGAACCTTAAGCCATGTTTCTAGCATTGGGATTATTCACTAGCCTAAATAACTAAATATTGTGTGTATAGAACAAGACATGCAAGAAAGGAGTGACAATTTGTATTTTACTGGAATGTGTGCATGACGACTTTTATACTTCCTAATGTGTTTATAGTGTGACAATATGGAAGCTGAAATATTAAAGCCACAAAAACGAATCTCACAGAGCTGAAATAGGCAGAGGAAGAACCTGACCTTGCAGCTTCCACTCGCTGTTCTCGTTGTGCCAAATTTGAATAGCGCCTGCTTGTGTCATCTCTGCTGTTCTCTGAAATGAATACGCCTGTGTCATTTTCACAGCAATCTTTGCACCATCACACCCGAGAGTGCACTCTTTTGCCATCTTGAAATTACTTTTGGAGACAAAGGCATGCTCTAAACCCCTCAGGTCTGAGTTGCAAATGACTGTGATGGTAAAGAATGAGCAAAGACAATGTGGCTGAATGCCACTCTCCCCTGGAGACCCTGGAAAAGTGACAGCCCAAGCGAATCTTTTATTGAGTATCAAGCCTCTTTCTCTCCCTGTGTTTAACATGTCACAGCTGAAGTTTCCAGAGGAGGATGAAGATATTCTGTTGCTGAGATCTATTATTGATGTTAACCTCCCGAAATTTCTGGCTCATAACCTTCCATTATTTGAGGTACAACATCTGTATCAGTATTTTCTACATATACCACAAATAATTCAGTCATTAAAATTTATGTGTAGTTCTCCAATTAATATTCACTAACTTCTCAGTCATAGTGAATCTGTCAAGGGCATCACTTCTAATCTATTCCCTGGAGTCAAGCTTCCAAAAACAGACTACAGCATGTTACTTGAGGCTATTAGGGAAAACAGCTCTAAGATGAACCTGCAGGTAACTGACTTCTTTGCTGAGAAGATCCTTCAAATCTGTGAAATGATGTTTGTGCATCACAGCTTCATGTTGGTGGGAGAACTCTTCAGTGGGAAGACGTTTGCCTGCTCGCGTGCTAGCCGCAGCCCTGCATGACATCTGTGAGAAGGTGCTGTAAATTGACAACTGTTTGCAAAAACTAGTGCTGCTCAAATAGTCACAGTGGGAGTAGAAATTTAAGCATGTCTATTACGTAAGATTCAAACTTTTCTTCTTTTATCCTGCTTATTGACAGTTTTCGAGTGCTTTTTTCTTGTACCCAGAGGATGTGAACTTCCAAAGTCTCAAAGACTCCCACATTTCTCAAGCAGTTCCAACTGGGTGTGAATTTGTATCACAATACCACAATACAAACTGCTCTTTTTGCATAATAGAACACTTAAAGTCTGTAAAATGTTTTTATAGAAAGGAAATGTGATTTCTTGTGTTTTCAGAGAACAGACAACACATTTAGTGATGGTACTGCTATAAATCACTGCACTGAAGCACATTTATACAAATGCTAATATGATGCAATTGAAAACAGTGCTGCAAAAAGTTGTTGAAGTGTTGGGTTATAGTCTCAGTCAAATTAAACCTTTTTTGAATGCAGAGACTGATGGAGAACAGGGTTCAGATCACTGTCTGGCTATCAGCTATAGAGCATGTGCCACTTCCAAGGTACATTTACCATTCCAGTCATCTTATTCCATCCATCCATCCATCCATCCATCCATCCATCCATCCATCCATCCATCCATCATCCATCCATTACTACATTCCTTTAATCCCTCCCTTCCTTTCATCCATCCATCCTTCCATTTTTTTAGCCATCCATACATTTATCCCTCCATGCATCCCTCCCTCCTTCCTTCTATGCATCAGTTCTATTATTTACTTCTCTATGACCATCTGTTCATCTATCCATTCATCCATCCATCCCTCACTCCATCACATTTATTGCTTCTCAGCATTTGCACATTGTGTAAGATTTAGTAAAAAGTCATAATGTCTCTCCATGTACAGTCACTACACATAAATAACAATGAACATCAAATTCACTGCCATCAGTTTAAAGCCATCTCAAAACAAAGAACATCCACAGTGCTACCTGCTTGAAATATGCAGCTCTTATATTTCTTTCACCATAGTAACACTAAGCCTAAATCTTTGCCATCTTTTACCCACTGACTTTGATGTTGTTCAAAATGCAGTCATACCCGCATTCCCAAAGGATTACAGTTTGAAGCTTTGTTTCACCGGCTATAAAAAGGAACATAATAATAGCAGACGGGTGTCAGATGTTTGCTTTACACTTAGTTTCATATTTGATAATTGCTGTTTTTGCTTGAGGCTATGAAGACATGTTACAAAATTGGGGTTATTTAGAGGGAAAAAAACTTTCAGCGGAAAATACTAGGTTAAAACATTGCAAGCATTTTATGCCTAAACTAAACTATAATATACGTAAACTATAATTGGTTTTCCTCTGACTGGAGAAATGTCTAACAACTTTTAGAAAATGCTAGGTAAAAAATAGTCATCTTTCATTGTTTTACAGCAAAAAGTCTTATGCCAGTTAGCTTTAATCTTCCAAGTGTTAAAAAAAAAAAAAAAAAAAAAAAAACCTGCAATTATACTTATTTTAGTGAAACATTGACTGTCTGCTGTCTCCTCACTAGAGTCCTGACAGAAAGTGGCTGATTTTTGATGGGCCTGTGGACGCAGTATGGATTGAGAACATGAACACTGTACTGGACGACAACAAGAAGCTTTGTCTCATGAGTGGAGAGATTATCCAAATGTCCCCACAAATGAGTCTTATCTTTGAACCCATGGACCTCCAGCCACAGTAAGATGACCATTTCAATCATAGCTATGTGGTCCAAGTATATTTAGATTTATGGTCACACTGAGTGTGCAGAATTTCTTCAGATACTGCAGCAGTCGAGATATGATACGTCATAATCTGCGGGCATCTTTTAAAAAACAAAGCCAAAATATGACAAATAATAATAAATACAAAATATAAAAATATAAAGTCTTCTGCTCTTTCTTGCAATGGTGCAAACTTGTGTTCTTTTAATTAAGCTAAGAGGTTGCCCCCTGAACTATCGTCATTCTTCTATTTTTATAAAATTCACGTCACAGTGAAATTCAAATGAGTTTGTGTTTCCGATGTCTTGCCTTTGCATGCCTTTGAATGGACGTCAACAGAAAGAAAAGTGTGATCTCCCCTTCAGATTGTTCAGTTACTTTAATCTGAAAGTGATATTCAAAAGTGAATTTTAAGTTACTTTTACTTTTTTACTAAAGATATTATTGCACACATTAAAAAAAAAAAAAAAAAAAAAAAACTTTGCTCTGGGGCTCAAATTTTCTTTTGTGTCCAATTTAGGTAATAACAACCTCAACCTTAAAAAAACCCTCCATTACATGACATTTCAATACTGTGACAGGCTCACAATACAAGTAAGATCAAAACATTGTAAGGATCACAAATCATATTGAAAAACTTAATCCACTTGTTTCTAACTTTGGGATCGCTTCAGTAGGCTTTTCCAATATATTCCAATATTATATCCCTTTAATATATTCCACCTACAAAGGGAAACCTACAGTGGATATATTTATTTCTTTTAAATACAGTACAGTCTAAAAAATGATGAAATTTGATGAAAATATATCCTCACGTTTCCCAATGCATTTTGTTATATCTTTATCAGACGAGACATCTCTGAGGCTGCCTTTGATGTTTTGGGTTGCAAGAAAAAAAAAAAAAAACTAGACCATCAAATGGGATTGTTGTTGTCATTTAGCAAACCTGTCAAAAAGGACTTACCAATTCACTGGCAATAACACACCCACACCACACTACCCCCTCTCTCAGCCTACTCAAGAATGGCATAATGGCATGTCGCTATTGGATTTCTTTCTTTCAGAAACACCAACGCGATTTCCTCCCCTTATTTATCTCAGCGTCTTCTCCTAAGATGGCTTTGTATCTGACAGAGCTTCTGCTTCACACATCTCAGCCTGAGGAAAGGTTCTCATAGTTGTGGATCCCAGCTTTTTCTGGCCCAGTGTGGGCAGAAGGCTCTGATTCAAAATAATGGGTGATGATGACAGAGATTAAACAAGCATGTTATGAAAAAGGAAAGAGTGTGAAAATATCAAAGTGTGTGTGAATGTCTGCATGTGTTTTTGTGTTGTTTGCAACCATCACCAGATCAGATCAAAGTAGACACCGGAGACAGAGCCAGAGGGAAAGAGGGAGGCAGAGATCACATTTGTGTAAATATATCTTGTCTTGCTTTGACACAAAACGAAAGAGGTCTGGCTATAGCATAAACCATCTTCCTTTGGCTCATATCTGTGTCTTGCAATTTCTGTCTTGCGCTCCTTCATTTTATATATTAATGCTCGACTCATGTGGCCTGCTGCAAACTAGACCAAAGTTCAATGAGAATCCAGTTGAACAAGCTAACATGCTCTTGAGGTCATGCTTGCCCCAGATGTCTCCTCCGGCTTAACACCTGTGCATAAGCGCCCAGTTTGCAATTCACTTACACCTCTACCATTCACATGGGCCTATTGTGGGAGCCCGTGTCCGACAGCTGTTTCCATCACGTAACCTTGATGATGTGCAATTCATCAAACCATTAAGCACAGAAGACCTTTATCTTTTTAGTAACCCAGTCCAGCTGCCATACAGATGAATAAAATGCAATTTGTTTGAACTATGCACCATTCCAGATGACTAAGTACTATATAAAAAGTTTTGTACCCTTTGGAACTGTATGTCGACATCCTTTAGAAAGGACTACTGTGGCAATGAGTGCTGCTTGTTTGCATCTTTTTGATATTTACGAAAGTCACATTATCTAGACAACTGTTACTTTCAAAAGTATGGGGTCTGTAGTTTTTTTTTTTTTTTTTTTTTTTTTAAAGAAATTGATACTTTTATTGGGCAATGACACATTAAATTGATCAAAAGTGACTGTAAAGGCTTTTACATTATTACAAAAATGTTTGTTTCCAAAAATGCTGTTCTTTTGAACTTTCTATTTTCTTTTGAACGTTTTCCACAAAAATATTAAGCAGCGCAAATGTTTTGAACATTTATCATAATAAGAAATGTTTCCTGAGCACCAAAGCATTTCTGAAGTACCATGTGACACTAAAGACCATTAATTTTTAATCAAATAAATTTCTCGGTGGTCATAAGAGACTTCTTTCAAAAACATTTTAAAAAATTTGCTGTGGTATGATCTACATGGAGCCTCACATGCTGCTTGGCTCAATACTTTGTCGTCTACTCTGAGCTCCTCTGGCAGCTCATCCGCAAAGGCACAAAGGTACAGCTGTAACTGTGCTGAAAATAATGATGAAGTTCTTTCCCTCGGAATTAAAAGGCATCTTTAATATTAAGAGCTGCACATTCATTCAACTGATATTAAATTGCACATTCAAAAAATTATATTCGTCTCATGTAAAGCACTGACAAATAATTTCAGCCAGTTCCTTATTATATCAAGCTCAATATAAACCCCTGTAGGATGACACAAGACCCTTCAACTTTGTGTCAGGTCCTAATTACCGGAGGTTTATTTTATGATGATATCCCGACTGATTGTAGATCATCCCTTCACTAATATTATATTTTCTTCAAACTGAGTATTTCCTGTTTCCTCTGTCTTTTTCCTGGTCTTACTGAAATTTAGGTGAATCTGGTAGAAGAGTTTGAAACATATTTCTAAAAACTAACTTGAGACTTAAAAAACACTGATAGCACAGAAAAGACAGCCATTAGTTTTTATATGACACATAATTATTACTCTAAGAGTCTGGAAGGAATAGGAAATTGTGGCATGGTCTCAATTAACTACAGACATTACAGACATCATTTTCTTTCCTAATAATCACAGGCTTCTGCAATTAGGGGTTCTTTTGTGCTTGCATGCATGCATTATGCTCAGAATGGGATAAAGCACTAATTATGTGCTTTCTTATTTGAAATACTACTTTTCCTGGCAGTCCTGTTTTGTCTCTTAGCGCTTACAGTGCACTTAATACAGTTTTTGTCAGACAGACTAGCACTTTCTTCCGCTCATTTACTGCCACATTACTTCACAACCTTGTTTGTCATTTTTTGTCTAGCCATTGTTAAGCTGTTATTAATTATCTCACATTGCAAACCATTATCAAAACATGTCTTGCGTACATTTAAGATAGCTTTGCCCAGTATAATGTCATATCACTAATCATCTAGCCATGGGTTTTGGGTCTGAACTAATGGAGTGTGTTTTTTGTGGGCATTCAGAAATTATCTCCTATGTTCAACACGAGCCTGGTGTGGTCTCTGATGAATCTGATGGACTCCATGATGGATGAGTTTAGAGAGGAGAGCCAGATGAAGGGGATGAACGAGAGAGATGTCTGCTTCTGGCTAAAGGTGAGGAGATAAAAAGTAAAAAAGATGAATTGTGGAACATTGGAAACTCGATGCTTACAGCTTTCACTATGTAGCAGAAATCGATCCACACTTCTGCTGAGAACACATTGAGGCAGTTCACTAACAACCAAACAAAATGTCTTAGCAAACACAGCAATGTCCTAACAACTATCCACAACACATTAGCTTCAGGAGTGGTGCCCTTTCTTTTCATTTCATTTTCATCTCATGGCTAATGAATTCAAATGTAGTTTGTTTAGCTTTACTTAGTCCTCACAAGTATACATGGGAAGGTATTTTTTTTTTTTTTTTTTTTTTTTTTTTTTGCTTTTTGTTATTCAGTTTGTGTGGTCTACTGCAAATTTGTCTTTTTATTTGTTTCTTGCTTTAGTGCCCTGAAAGGTCATCTCTTAAGCCAACTTAGGTTAACTTTTGCCATTGTTGTGCTGTCTAAAGCCTATCAATACTGTCTGCATTTCTCCTTTAAAGGTAATAATCTTTTTCCACCTGCTCCTTTGAGACAGAGATCATATCAGAAGATCAAAAAGTGTCAACCTAGACGACGAGTCTCATAGATTCATTGATTACTGGAGCTGGTGCAGGATCAATGCGTAAATCTCCCTCCTCCCAGACAGGAATGACTTTATTTGTTTCCTCCTAGTTGGTCATCAGGATATTGCACATTCTTAAAGTTGTTTTTTTTTTTTTTTTTTTTTTTTTGTACGCCAAAAGAGCACAAAGCATTTTGCCTCAAATCAATGGCAGCAGTGTTTGTATAGATTGTCACTGCTGCGGCAGATTGATCTAAAGGTGCAATTAAGTTTATAAAGGAATATTTATAAATAATTGATTGGATTAGTAGCTCTGGGAAGGTCAGAAATGTGTTGTAGTGATTTAACACAGCAATGGAGGAAATAATGATTTAGAAAATGTATTAAAAACCCAATATATAATACCTAAAAATGGTCTTATCAGAGGTCAAGTATGAGCTTACTGAGCTGTTTGTTAATCAAAAAAGTACCATAAGCTTTGACCTCTCCTACTTCCTTCTTGTATAGAACATCTTTGTTTTTTGCCTCGTGTCATCAGTCGGGGCCAGCTGCACTGAAGCAGGAAGGGTAAAGTTTGATGGCTTGGTGAGGGAGATGCTGGCAGATGGCCATAGTGAAGAGACACACACACGCCATGGAATCTGCATGTGTGTGGAGGGAACTGGTTGAAAAACATGGAGCCTCCAGCCAAGCACCTAACGGTGCCTTTACCCACTGAGGGAACGCTCTATGAATACTGCTTCCTCAGAGAGATCAGGAAGTTTCTTCAACACACTTGGGCGGATATGTAGAGAGAAACAGAGTGGGCTCTTCTGGGAATTTTTTTCCTGTCCTAATTTTTTGGGGGGTAATTAGGTAGCTGACATTAAATATTTTTTGAAAGTTGATTTCCTGTGATTTGAAACACTGTACTCAATCTAAATCTATTTATGCATGCGTCTAAACATCATTCTGATAATTCTTTAATAATTAGTGTACATTCATCTTCTAAGTCCTTATATGATTTCAATATATGGATTATAAGTCATTTTAAAAATTAAAGGAGCATTTAAAACAAAGCATGGTTAATTGTTATATATAAATAGTCAAAAGATAGTAACCAGTTACACTTCCCTTTATCAATTCACATACAGTACATTTTAAACTAAAGTCTAAATTACTAATTTACATGTAATGTCACATACCTATTTGATGAAGAGTAAAGGTGCAGATTCACATATTTGTTCTATGTGTGATGCAAATGAGCAAATTGAAATAATTTTAAAGAATCAGTAATAAACCACAAATACGTAATAATAGATTCCGAAATTAACATTATTGAAATCATTATTAAATATTGTATCTATATGATCTGTATTAAGTTTAATTACAATTACAGATAAAATTCTTTCAGCCTGCTTTATTATTAAAATGCCATCTTGGCTAGCTCTGTATTTAGAATACATACAAAGTGTAAAATCAACTTAATTCCTGGAGTTTGAGGCATGTGAATTTGATTATTTGCATTATTCGTCCTGAAATACTAATAAGCAAATTCACTCTGATGAATTTGAGGTAAACTGTCTTATTATTTGTTGTAAATCACAATCTTTATCTCTGTGCAATAAAAGTTTGGGCATAACCTGGTCTAATTTGCAAATTTCATGCCTCATTAAATGCTGAAAATGTCATTTATTAGAGAAGAAATGGATTATCCTTTGCTTACATTTTTCTGCTGTAGATAAAAGCCTATTTCTGAACAGACAGGACCATGAACAAGCCCATAATTCTTTAGTGGTGTATATAAAGCTTCTACAAAGAGTGTACCATGAAGAAATATCAGAGGGTGTCACGATGGTGGAATTGAAAACAATGCAGCGTTAATACACACTGCAGTTTAAGACACACAGAAGGACAGCAAAACGAAACACTGTAAAAATAAATAAATAAAATAAAAAAGGCTAACAAGAAGATTTATTGAACTTTCATAAAATAAATAAATAAATAAAATGGTTTACAATGAGCAAATAATACTCTAACAGGGTCCAGGCAGATGGGAGTTGTGGACTGAGGAGTTGAAGGCTTTGCCCCCAATCCCAATTGTATGAAATTAACACATTAAATTGACTCTCCTAGTATAGAATATTTTGTGCGTTCTGTGATATATTTTATAGTTCTTGCATAATTCTGATTGTAGCATGAGGAGAGTTTACTGCAATTCAGAGTAATGTAATGATTAAAACAGTATTAATCACTTCACATTAGCTATGTTTCCATCCAAAGTTGTCAATTTAACATATGCACAACATTACCCTGTGGCTCTTTATTCATACATAATGAGTTTTGCCAGGAAAAACGAAAAGGCGAAATTACATGACTTCACACTGAGGAATTTATTCTGTAAATGTGTTTCCATCATAGTTTATGCATGTTTTTTTGTTTTAACATTTTTACATTTTGTGTGCATCTTGGTGTTTCCATCCAGCATATTTTTATGCAATATCCTAAAATTTGTGTAAAAATAAGTGGATGAAAACATAACTATAAGTCTTACACAATTTATGAACTGTGACACCTTACCAGGTTAATATACTCATATGTTTAAAAAAAAGTGTTTATTGAAGATGTTGTGGGAGAAATCACCCCTTTCACTCTAAAACTCATCTATTGAATCGAGTCTCACTTTCAACAGATCATTTGCTTTGAACAGAATATTCTGTCATCATCTTCCCACCTCATGCAGCTCGAAACTCAGTGAGACATGCTGCTTGAGACTTTTTTGGAATATAAAAGTTTACTAGTATTACATATTTAGCCAAGATTTGAACTTTTGTCCCTTGCCCGCTGAAAGAAAAGTGTACCACTAGGCAAAAATGTCATTACACTTACATAAAGGTGTGTCTTTTGATCTTTATTATGGCCCATAACGAAATTTATAGCTTGTTAAATCGAACTAAACAAACAGTGGATATGAACCGAACATATGAATGAGTCACAGACACTTGATGCCATTTCCAATATGCCAATCCATGCCTTCATTTACTTCAATAACAAAGAAAACAACTTAAACAACCAGAAAACAATACATAATAATTCACATATAATTTTTTACAAAAATATATTAACATATAAATGTGTAGCCGCACTGGGTAGTACGTTAACGTTAGCTCAAATGATATATAGGGAATTTTAATAATTAATCAGGAATATGATTAATATATATATCTAGCGTAACAGTTACATTAAAATTATTGAAGATGAAAAATAGGTCAATTGTATATATCAATAACTCATTACAAGGCACTGTAATTTACTCATTAATATGTCAATATTCCATTCTTCATATCAATTAACGTGATATCTTTTACTGGGAATTAATGCAAATCAAACAGTGGTTTGTCCAGCAAACGGCCGTAAGATTAACTTATCAACTTCAATAAAGTTATCACTTCTTATAATTCCAGGAAAAATAGTTTCTGGCCAATGAAACCATTCTCCCGTCCTTATAAAATTTAGGTTACTGGAAAGTAACAAATAAGCTTTGTAGCTAAGATCAAACATTTCATTGACTTCGTAATGTGAGCATTTTAGACAGAAGCAATCATGAATATATTGGCTTTTAATAATTGAACTAATAATACATCAAACTACGATTCACACAGAGTAAATATGCGTATAACAATACAAACAGTAAAAACAAATACAATACAAAACGAATAACAAAATGGGAGAGAGAGAGAGTGAGTGAGTGAAAGGGTGAGCGAGAGAAGGTGAGAGAGATAGGCAGAATCATGCAGAATGATCGAGCAGTATGGCAAAATCACATACAGTAACCTTTTTGAAAGACAACAAGGAATGAGATCACCTTGAAAAGGGAATAGACAACCTTAAGCAGCGTTTAAATCTCTATAGGAAATAATACTTGCATGTGGGTATCTTTGTGCCTGCTAAGAGCTGCGTGCGTCGTGCTTTTAGAGCTGGGCGTGTTCTCTCGTGTCTTGCGGGGCGAGCAGACTCGCGCGAAGTTTCAAAGGTTCAACGAACGTGGAGTTACCAAAGAAATAATTCAGAGTTCGTCTCCCTCGTGTAGGGAGAGGCGAATATAAGAATAAAACTTAGTAAAGAAAAGAAAAGAAAAACGGAGATGAAAGCTCCCTAAGGAGCCATCGCGACAGACGTTCTCTCGACGAAGTGCCGAAACGAAAGTGCAACGAGAAAGTTCTGTGTCAGTCTCTTATGGAGCGACTGGGTTCACGCCTCTGTTTGCGCGAACAACCAATGAACGTCCACGATCTGAAGCGGGAAAAAGTTCCTTTGTCTCTGGGGAGACACCCACTCGAGTGAGTTATGGTGTTGTCAGAATTCAGCAATTATATTCCAGCAAGATGGTAATTCCAGAATAATACATTTTACTGTAATTTCCTATGTATGAGTGGTTCGGTCAAGGCAAGACGGTTAAACAGATACCAAAAATGACAGGTAAAGGTAGGAGAAACATAAAGTTACATTCATATGCAGAATTACCAACATTTAAAGTTTGATTAACACAATAAAATTGTAGATACTCCAATTTGATATGGAAGACATCTAAGCACAAAAAGGAAATACAGTCAATACATTTAGAATATATTTACTTTCCTTTTTCCTTACAAGAATCCCTAGCAAGCTGGGCTTTTTCTGTTTCTCCCAGTTTGGGGTAATAAAGTTTTACGATCTGGTCAGGAATTTAAACCCAGCCATGCTGGCACCAGGCCGGCCATTCAGCTTGCAGAGAGTTTGATTTACCTGCATGAGTTCAGGGGCTAAAAGCTTTGGGTTTTAGCCAAGGAATGTGCATTGTTTTAGATTCAACGAGCCATGATTCATTAATTCAGAACCAATGAATGAATGAACTGCTCATACGCTACAGTCCCCCTTTCCGTCGGATGAAGTCCCTGTGTGGACATCATCGGACGGCAATCATCACGATGGGCAGATGGCAGGTGAATCATGATGGTCGTGTAGCAGGTGGATCATAATGGCAGGTGGTTCCTGGAGCTGAGGATTCAGCTTGATGAGGTTCAGTGTGGTCTCGGAATTGGCACCCCCCTTCCGGGGATTCTGTCTGAGACCTGTAGAGATGCACAGTGCAATGTCGGCAGCGGTCCAGGCTCGGACCGCAGATGACGGGTTCAGAACGGGCCGTCGAGACAGTGCTTGGAGGGCTGTGTCAACGGGAGCAATGTCAATGTGTCGGGACCCCCTTTCCTCAATCCAGAGTTCCAGTTCTGGATCTAAGATGAGGTTGTAATTCTTGAAGGATGGGAGTTCCAGTGCTGTCTGGTACTCTTCACTCAGAAAAATGGTATAAGGCCAGGTCGTGAAGGTAGGGCGTGGCACCTTTCGGTACTTGAATCCCCCTATTCGGGTTGGGCACATTGACACGGCTGGTTGTGTCATGCTGGTCGTAAGTGAGAGTAGCTGTACGCACGGGAGTGTTGACGAGCCATCTGTTACCTACAATCTCTGCTTGCGTCTCTGTGACTTGTGTACGAGGCTTGGATTCGGCAGGGAAGTGTGTGTCGCTGACCAGGGTTTGCAACCCGCAGATTCCTTCAGTGTTGTTTCTGAGGAAGGGTTTGCTAAGGCAGAGATAATGAATGTCTTTGGTCAAAGTACACATGTGCAGGTTTGGGGCCAGGTACAGCTGTGTGTCGCTGTCGTGGTAGGCCACCACATCTGGAATGTGTTTCTTGGTGTGGGTGTTTCTTTTCCAAAACCTGACATTGACAATGTCTTTAAGTCTGTAGACTTGGCTTGACTCACTGATGGGTTGGTTCAGGAGCACATCCACTTCCCTCTGCTCGGGATTGGCGTGCAGTAGGATGGCGCTACCCAGAGAGTAGGCCAGGTGTATTTGTAGCGGGTCAGCTGGCGTGGTGATGGCGGAAGCCAGCACAGTTAGCACAAGGCTTAAGGGTATCATGTATGGTGGGATTCTACCCGTGGTTAGGCTGTCATTGGAGGAGTTAACCTCCCACTGCATGTCTGTCGTTAGCGCTGTAACCAGCTGAGTCTTGGCAAAGTCATTCTGGAAGGCAGTAAACAGCGGTTTCGTGGAGTTCACTGCCTGGTTCGTGATACTGGACATACCAATGTTAAACAGAGTTCTGGCGGCAGCGGCGGCTCCGAGCAAAGGTGCCAGGAACTGTTTGGAGCGGTGGTTGTGTCCAACTAACTCCACTTGTGTAACAGTCACTTTCTCACGTTGGCTGAACATGTGTTTGACATCGGCCTCAGTGTGAGTGAGGGAGTTCTCTGTCCATCGGGCACCTGCCCAGCTGTATTGGGCTACGGTGCTGGGATAGTGTGGTCTGTAGTCGGTGGTCAGGAGTCTCAGTTGTTCTCTCGGTGGCAGCCGTCCTCTGGTTGGCTGACAGCAAAGCATGGCGAACCACAGCAGCATCCTGGTACAGACAACAGGGAGAGAGAGACAAAAAGGGGAGGAAGAAACAAGCGAGGGTTGTCTTTGGTTGGACAGGGCAGTCTCTTTACTTCGTGGGCGGCGACTGGGTTTAGCTCGCCTTGGCCCATGTTTTGCCACATCTTGCTGTTGGCATGACGCTTGCTTCAGTGTCTCGTCAGTGGCTCTGGTGCTGCGTTGTGCAGCACATGATGCGTCATGGAAATACATTGGCATTATCCCCCTTTTGCGCCGTGGCATAACAAGCCTTGGCATTGTGATGTCAGATGGTGCACGACCCACAGTGTTGTTCTGTGCACGCAGCATGTGCTTTGTTTCATGCAGTGGTCTGAGGCACTGGTTGTCAGTGAGTGTAGACAGCGTGCAAGGGTGGATGGAGGGGTTTGAGAGGTGGTTAAGCAAAGTCTTTATGGAGGTGTCAGAAACCCGCTCGTCTGCTATGTTGGTATTTGTAAAACAGCGGAGCCAGCGTAAGCGGCTCTGAGGTAGGCAGTCTAGTTTGTAAAGTTCTTATGCTGTGTGTAATCACTTTAACCTTGAAAGTGGGTGGGTGGGTTGGGAGTGACCACAGCCTGTTGTTTAGTGTGCCAGTTTTGGCGAGGGTGTCAGTTTGATCATATAAGTCCTTGTCGAGACCTGGTAGCTTCGAGTGTCCTTTTACCTTCTTCCAGTACACAGTCACATTGTGTGTTTTTGTGATGTTATCACGTTCCTGGAACAGGTGTGTGGTGTTTGACTGGCTTGTTGTTTGCAGTTTTGAAACCATTCTGTTTCCAGCTCGGAAGATGGCACACAAAACTGGAGTCTGGCATAGTTAGAGTCTGTACATGCTTTGTTCAGAAAGATGCTGAATTCAGCTGGTGAGTTGGCGTAGCTGAACGGGCATCTGTTGAAGGTGAACTGTCGGTTGCCAAATGTGAATGCCAGCTTGTGTTGGTTTTCCGGGTGCACCAGAATGGTCCGGAATCCAGAGGCCACATCAAGTGTAGAGAAGATTGTGGCTCCTCTGATTCGGGGTATTTCTTGTTCTAGCTGGGTCATGGGCCGTTGTGACAGCGGCACCTGATGATTCAATTTCCTGTAGTCAATGGTGGGTCGCCATTTGCCGTTAGGTTTGAGGACGGGCCAGATGGGGGCTGAGTAGGTGCTGTTGCGTGGACGGATGACACCTTTCTCAAGCCTAGATTCGATCATCTCCTGCACTGGTTCGTGTGAGGCGATGGGAATCTTGTACTGTTTGAAAAAAAGTGGGAGGAGCATCAGGGTGCGTAGGGATGTGCACCATGTGGAGGTTGGTAAGACCACAGTCTAAAGAGTCTTTGGCACAGGATTCTTTGAATTTATAAAGAACTTGTCTGAGTCCTTGACGAACTGTATCGCTCTGAAGTGCATTAGCGTCTTGTTGAATTCGCTGCACTGGAGATTCAAAACCTGGGTAAGGCTCCTCCATCGGTGTGTCATCAGTCGGTTTGGTATTAAGAGGTGTAGCAGGTTCATCAGTCTCACCGACGCTCTGGTGGGAGAGACTGTGTATACTGCGAGGTGTTGGTCCTCGGTCAGCTCCGTTCTGCACACCTGGTCTTTGGTCACTGACATGACAGATGTGATGGTGATGAATTTGAAGGGTGCAGTGAACAATGTGTTGTCTGTACTCTTTTCGGGTATCAGTGCAGGTGGAATGGGCCCTATGACAGGTCGTACACGTTCAAAGTCATGAAAGTCATTGCTCACTAGCCATCCCAGCCGGTAGGCTTTGGGAATGTTGATGTCAGTTACCGTCAAGTTGTTGCACAGGATGTAAACTATATGAGATGACACTTCAGTGAGGGGTGTGGCTTCAAGTGTGAGTCCGAGTTCCACACATTCAGGTGAGGGTTGGAAGAAACCCAGCGTGTGGTTTAAGGTTTGAACACATCGCATGTTGAGCCGAGCAGCGACCCCTTTGGTGTAAGCTGGTATCACCGTTCCCTGTTCGTTGACTAAGGTGCAGAGGAGCGAACTTGAGCCCTGGTTTGTTGTTGAGGCTGTGTACCCATTGCTGGCTGCTGGGGTTCCCGTGAGCTCTGTGACCTGGCAGTCTGGCTCTGTGGGAGTTCCCGTGACCTTTGTGACTTGGCAGTCTGGCTCTGTGGGAGTTCCCGTGACCTCTGTGACCTGACAGTCTGTCACCGGCGACCTGTGTGGCTGGAGGGGAAGAGTTTCTCTCGCACTTGAGCCCAGACTTTTAGCTGTTTGAAGTCCAGTAAAGGTTCAAAGCGATCTAGCAGGTCTTTGCCGATGAGGAGTGGGTAAGTGTCCATTGGTGAAATGTACACAGGATGTACTAGACTCATAGGACCAATCGTCAGGTGAATGGAAGCTACCTTGTCAAACCGGATGTCATTCTGGCTGTATGACTGTACATTCAGTTCACAAGTTTGAGGTGTAAGAGTTCGATCTTGTCTCTTAGCTTCAAATTGGAGTCTTTTGAAAAGTTGAGATGAGATCACTGTAAGGTCTGATCCTGTGTTGATCCGGGCTTCCATGCTCAGTCCTTTTCCTAACGTGATGTTCAGGTGGAGTTTTCGGCCCACCCCCTTTTCGACGAGGTTGCCCAGGAATGTTGGCATCGGGGCAGGTGTGACGATCGATGGGTGGTTAGGACCGGTCTCGTGTAGCTCGCTGCGGAGGCAGGGAGCCAAAAACAGCATTTTCTGGTACCTTGGGATTGTGGTACCTGGTGTGAGGAACTGTGCTGTCTCGTTCAGGGTGTGCAGCTGTCAGCTGTGGAGCTTGGGTGATGCTGTCACCTTGTGATGTGACAGTTAGCTCTGTGGTCTGTGGATGACGAGCAGTGTTCGGGGTGCTTGGCTCAGTCAGATGGCAGTTAGACAGGGTGTTGGTTTCAGTTCTTATGCTTAGACATAAGATGTCTGGTTCGTCTTTCTTGTCTTCCTTGTCTTCCTTGCGAGTTTTCATGTAAAGAAGCTCTTTCAGCACCCTCAGGATCTCTGCTGTCTCAGACATGGCTGCCCTGTGTTTTTCTGATGTGTGCTCAGGATTGAGCTTACCAGTGTCGTGTCGAGAGTGGTTCCACTGCCGGCTGTCGGGGCTTTGTGTCCTGGACGGTGGGGATCGGCTTTTTTTGGGTCGCCGGTCCCAGAATCTTTCATAGTGTTCGCTCTGGTGCTTTGGACGAGCATCATCTCCATTATGTAGCCCTCTGCTGGCTTGGAACGGTCTTGACTCTCTGTAAGAAGGTCTGTGACTGTGGTGTTGTGGGGCGCCCTCTAGGGTCAACTCCGAGCAGTGCTCAGAGACAGAGTAAATTGTGGGGTTTTTCACAGTCTTTTCAGAGAATAGTCTTTTGCTTGGTGTAAGCTTTGTGGGCTAAGTCCCATGACTCTTGTGTAGACATGCTACACGGACACGCTGAGACTCCGAGATGAAAACTTCAACTGGCATGTAGGTTTCGGAGGAACAGAGTTTTAAAGTTGACATCCTGTTGCATACCTGGTTCGTTGCGTGCTCCGAAGTAGGCTTTCCGTAGTTGACTGTAGAAAGTCTGTGGGTTTTCAAGTTGGCCCTGTTTGAGGTCTATAGTGTTAAGGAGCCCGTGGTCTGAGTCTGGATTAGAGAATTCAAGAATCAAAGTTTTTCTCAGTTGCTGGTAGTCCACTTTGACAGTCTCTGGTTGACGATCCAGAATCCTATGCACATCACGGCGGGACGTGATTCTTAACAGGTACAATTTGTCCAAAGCTGTCACGTTGGCGACAGTTTGTAAGTGAAAGTCAGTGTCTTGTAAATAAGCGTGAACGTCATGACCTCCTGAAGGATCTGGATTGAACGTAGGGACGTTTCTGGCTAGCTTGTCAAGTTCTCGGGGAGCCGTGCAGGGTTTAGTGGCATGCGTTCTCTGGAAGGGCTCTCCCCCCTCCGTTGCTGACAGGTATTCTTGGAAGCTGGCTGGTGATGTCTTGAGCCGTGGGCTTACGCCCCCCTTTTTCAGCTCTGGGTTCTTGGCTGAAAGGGTTGGAGTGGCGGGCCGGGAGAAACTCTCTATGGTGTGTGTTTCTCTGTTGCAGCCACTCTGTAATCTGTAAGAATGTTTCAATTCAGCATGAACAGTGTCAAGTTCATCTTGGAGCTCGTCTCTCTGCAGAGTAAGCTTGTCGATTTTAGCTCGGGCGGCTTGCAAGTGTTTTTCACAGGCCCTGGCTTTAGAGTCTCTTTCTTTCAGTTCAGTCTTTGCTCTCTCTAGGAGAGTGTCACATTGCTGGAGTTTTTCGTTGAGTTCCTTTTGGGCTTCTCTCTCCAACTGTCCTCTTTGGTCTGTGTCGAGGCGAAGATCTTGCAGGGCATTTTGAAGTCTTTCTACTTCTTTCTGTATCTCTGGATCTGTGGCGTCCTCTTTCTCGGGCTGGTTCTGGGTCTCGAGGAGGAGCTGATCAAGGCGACTCTGGGTTCGGGCCTGGTCCTTCCAGGCCTCCTCCGCTTGAAGCATAAGTGTTGCTGCTTGCTGTTCCAGGTCGATGTTGCTCCATTCACTGAGCCGTGCCTGGGTGACGAGAATGTGAACTAGGCTTCCGAGGATCCTGGCGAGCTCTTTGTAGTTGTAGCTTTGGGTTGGATCGTGTGCCATCAGTTCATCTGGCTCGGTGTCCAGTTGCTCTTGGTTTAGGTGCTGCAGGTTACTGGTGTCCTTGGGCAGGAAGGGGGTCGTCACTGCTTTCAACCATGTCGAGAGGTTGCCCCCGTGGACTGCTGGACTGGATGAACGGAACATCCTGGCTCACTGTAGGTGAGAGAAACACAGCATACATACAAAGAGACCAATGCAAGTTCGTTCTACGGTTAACGAGCTATACTCATACGGGCTATGCCGTTTATGAGAATTTTGGGGCTAACTGATGCAAACAGTCAGACAGTTCGCGGAGCCAATTAACTTGGGTCAACAAAAGACCTGAAATGGAGATTTGAAAGGCAGTAGCCTAGCGGGTCACGTGATGACACCGGCTGCTGGTTGTCATTCTACTGTTTAGCTTCCTTGGTGGCTCTCATAGGTTACTGTCTTTCTGTGAAATGAAAGAAACAAATCACAACAGAACAAAGGACAGAAAAGATCAAAGTGAAACAAAACACTTGAAATGAGATAAATAGGGATCGACCGATATGCATTTTTCAGGGCCGATGCCAATACCGATTATTACAGATCAAGGAGACCGATAACCGATATCTTGAACCGATATGTGTCTTGTGTAAAAATGAAAATTAATGTCAAAATTAAGAATAAAAAGGCCTCTGACAAAGACTCTCTTTAAATTATTTTAACACATCTTTAATTCTGAGAACTGTTCATAATAACAACATTAATATTAATAATAACAACAAACATAAAAAGTGCTGGGAGCATCCATCAGCAGCATTCTGTAAACTAAGTAAAACTTGCATCCATCAGCAGCATCCTATAAACAAAGTAAAACTTAAAGCAAATTTTAAACAGCAACAAATGAACAAATAATGGAAAATAAATGTAATCTCTCTCTCTCTCTCTCTATATATATATATATATTTATGTATATATATATATATATATGTGTGTGTGTTATATTTAGCATTTTATTTGCAACCCAGAATTGCACCCAGAAAAATCACACACACACACCCATATTGTAATAGTGTTTTTTTTTTTTTTTTTATGTGTAAAATGTTTGTTTGACTCTGTTTATCACGGCGATACAAACTAGGAAGTATACAGGACAGCGTCATCCAGAAACGTGCAATGTGAGATTATTGACAATTTACGTTATTAGCATAGGGTTATTAGCAGGGGTGCGATTTGTGAAATAAACAAAGGGGGGATGCTTTTGAAAAATTTTATGAAGTGTTTTTAATACGATGGAAATTGTATTTAGTGTGATCTCAGTTTAATAAAAACATTGTAAGCCTACGTTAGGCCTATTAATTGTAATGATTTAATATCCACGGTTATTCAAAACAACAAATTACATCGAGAAAGCGAGCAAAGAACACAACGGAGCTTTTTGAAACTCCGAATCAGTTAAACCATTGCGTCGCAAGATGATTCACTGTTTCGATGCGCTTTAATCGGATCGCGTATCGCGAATCATTTGATTCAGATCTGGACGTCAGAGCGGGTTTGCATGATGTTAAATGTTATTCAGCAGAGGCAGGGATGCATAGACCAGAAGGGGGAAATCCCCCCATCCCCCCGGCAAACCGCACCCTGGTTATAAGTGAAATGAGAGAGCGCGGCCGCGGAGATAACTAAATCAGGAATAGGGAGCTCGCGTCGCGTCAGGGCGTCAGAGCTCGTGCTTGATGCCCTTTCAGCTCTTCAAAATTGCATAATGGTAATCTGTATGATAAATTATTTTGCAATCATGTTAGAATAAAGCAACATTTCTCCAAATATGCGCAATTTATTTGACTAAGAGCCCTAACGGAACGGATGCTGTTCAGTGAAGCTATGTGAACAACACAAAAAAAAACCGCAGCAGACGTGAGTGAATTCATTCATGTTGATAATATATTCACAATTATAACGTTAAATTGGCCGAATGGTGAGAGAAGTAGGTTTTAGTTTCACTATCTCAGCACTGATGTGATGATCCGTTAAAGCATATCACTGCAATGACGGACATTGACCGGGAATTCACGGTATAATAACTGAACGGGGCTTGTCATCATAAATCGATTATATTTAGGTGTTTTTGCAACTTCAGTGTAGTGATTTTATTGCAACTTCAGGAACGTTTTACTGCATTCTTACCTTCGAGAGATAAGTTATTGATGTGTGATGATGATCACTGAAGCAGCTCCTGTGCTTTCGGTGTGAGAGCGGAACATTTTCCAGCCGCGCCAGCCGTATTGATTGGCCAGGCTCATGACTCCCAACAAATCAGACGGACGATAGGCGGGGCTTAGTCTAGGCCACAGAGCGGTGCGCTCTGACTGAGGTGGCTGGATCAGTGCCAGATCGCGCATTTCAAAATAAAATGGTTTTTTATCGGCAAATCGGTTTTGAAAATGGCCGATGCCGATAACAATAAAAATGCTTAATATCGGCGCCGATAATCGGCCACGCCGATAATCGGTCGACCCCTAGAGATAAAACAGTAGTAACACGATATGTGTTAGGGAGAATAAGGAGGCCTAAGCCTACTGCTAGGTTTTAAGATAGGGCCAACAGGTGAGTGGGGCTATCGGGGTAGGAAACCTAGGAAGATGGTGTGGCTTGGAGAAGAGATGGGGTAGGAAACCTAGAAATTGGTGTGGCTTAAAGAAGCAAAATGTGGCTTATAATAAGTGGATGGTTTTTATCACATTTCGGTAACGCTGGTCGGGCAACCTTGCTCACTGGAAACCTGAGATGACTGTCCAATCACCAAGGGAGTTCTACAATCAAATACACAAAGGATGAACAAGGGAAACTTAAAGTGAATTAAGGCTTGTTTGTTTAAAATCAATTGAGTTAAATATATATGTAGAAATGAGAGGTAACAGCTTTACCTAATAATGATAAAACAAAAAGGGAATTATGATAGTGATGGTAATTATCAAAATAACCTAACCCAAAAGAGAGAAGAAAAAGAATCAAAAATCACAATAGAAATAGACAGGATGAAACATGGGAGAAGGCAGCAGTAGCTGGTTTTCACCACAAGGGGATGAAACTCCCTCTTGTGCTTCACCTGGTAAACAGAAAACTTAATTCAAATTTAAAAATTCAAAACTGGTTTAAACTGAAATTTAAAATAAGCAAGAAGAGAGCTGAAAGCTATGAACCGACTTAACAGGAGACGGCCCACTAGATGGCTCACTTCCTTCTAAGTGGGTCAATCAGTGGTTAACCTGAGACACTTAATTTTACACTATTAAACAATTAAATTTTAATTCAAATCATGTTTGAACCAAACTCAAAGTAAGTGTGAACAGTCAAAGGCAGGAAAATTTGTCTAACATAAAATAATATTTGCACGGGCAAAGCTGTAAATGCAAATAATTATTGAGAATTTAGACGGGCTAATTCAACAACCACAGAAAAAAAAAAAAAATTAGCATTATCTGAAACGGCCACGAGATGGCGTAATTGCACTCATGCAGACTGAAGTCAGAAGGCAGGGCGTAATTTGAGACTATCTAAACCCTTAAAGGACGCCCTCTGGTGTTTAGTTAGCGGAATTACACCCTACTTCAGTGTGATTTAGAATCTGAGCGTTTGTCAGCGCTGATTCTCCAACAGACAAAGGTTTGTACCTTTAAGGTGCTATACTGCACAAGAGCGTGAGGCAGGATTTCTTCGCTGCAAAACACGCAAATGTGAACAACAGGAATTGTCCGTCTGTTGCACTCCCCATACACATTTATCAAAATAGCACTTATGATTTAAATGTTTTAGGTTTAAAATTGGGTAGCTAAGCCAATTTTTCGACCAGGAGTTTTTTATCGTTTATATTTTTTTGTATATGTTGTTGTTTACAAATTTATTTTTTTTATGTAATTACAAGGCCTTTTAATTACTGAATCAAAGGAACGTCGCTCTGATCAGATTTACCGTCTCGTCCTAAAAAAAAAGATTTTTCTTCGTCTTTAATAGGCGGGTTACTAATATTAAAATGTTCTCACTACAGAGAGCTCTTGATCTTCTCTTAACAGGACATTTAACATTATACTGCAGTGTACTTTCAGCCAAAATAACAGTGACTATACTGTTAGGTATTTCTAGAAATTGTTAATGTGCTGACTGATCAGCTTTTTGCCTCAGTCAGTTAGGAGTGAGTTTGCGTCTTGCGACTTATCTCACAATCTCATAATTTCATAGCGCGCGTGCAGAAATTATTAATAACCATATAAAACAGATTGAAACTGAATTGCTCATAAAACGAAGTTTGAAATGCCCCGGCATCTCCACCAAAATAATGTAGCCGCACTGGGTAGTACGTTAACGTTAGCTCAAATGATATATAGGGAATTTTAATAATTAATCAGGAATATGATTAATATATATATATATCTCGTGTAACAGTTACATTAAAATTATTGAAGATGAAAAATAGGTCAATTGTATATATCAATAACTCATTACAAGGCACTGTAATTTACTCATTAATATGTCAATATTCCATTCTTCATATCAATTAACGTGATATCTTTTACTGGGAATTAATGCAAATCAAACAGTGGTTTGTCCAGCAAACGGCCGTAAGATTAACTTATCAACTTCATATAAAGTTATCACTTATTATAATTCCAGGAAAAATAGTTTCTGGCCATGAAACCATTCTCCCGTCCTTATAAAATTTAGGTTACTGGAAAGTAACAAATAAGCTTTGTAGCTAAGATCAAACATTTAATTGACTTCGTAATGTGAGCATTTTAGACAGAAACAATCATGAATATATTGGCTTTTAATAATTGAACTAATAATACATCAAACTACGATTCACACAGAGTAAATATGCGTATAACAATACAAACAGTAAAAACAAATACAATACAAAACGAATAACAAAATGAGAGAGAGAGAGAGAGAGAGAGAGTGAGTGAAAGGGTGAGCGAGAGAAGGTGAGAGAGAGATAGGCAGAATCATGCAGAATGATCGCGCAGTATGGCAAAATCACATACAGTAACCTTTTTGAAAGACAACAAGGAATCAGATCACCTTGAAAAGGGAATAGACAACCTTAAGCAGCGTTTTAAATCTCTATAGGAAATAATACTTGCATGTGGGTATCTTTGTGCCTGCTAAGAGCTGCGTGCGTCGTGCTTTTAGAGCTGGGCGTGTTCTCTCGTGTCTTCCGGGGCGAGCAGACTCGCGCGAAGTTTCAAAGGTTCAACGAACGTGGAGTTACCAAAGAAATAATTCAGAGTTCGTCTCCCTCGTGTAGGGAGAGGCGAATATAAGAATAAAACTTAGTAAAGAAAAGAAAAGAAAAACGGAGATGAAAGCTCCCTAAGGAGCCATCGCGACAGACGTTCTCTCGACGAAGTGCCGACCAAACAAAGTGCAACGAGAAAGTTCTGTGTCAGTCTCTTATGGAGCGACTGGGTTTCACGCCTCTGTTTGCGCGAACAACCAATGAACGTCCACGATCTGAAGCGGGAAAAAGTTCCTTTGTCTCTGGGGAGACACCCACTCGAGTGAGTTATGGTGTTGTCAGAATTCAGCAATTATATTCCAGCAAGATGGTAATTCCAGAATAATACATTTTACTGTAATTTCCTATGTATGAGTGGTTCGGTCAAGGCAAGACGGTTAAAAACAGATCCCAAAAATGACAGGTAAAGGTAGGAGAAACATAAAGTTACATTCATATGCAGAATTACACACATTTAAAGTTTGATTAACACAATAAAATTGTAGATACTCCAATTTGATATGGAAGACATCTAAGCACAAAAAGGAAATACAGTCAATACATTTAGAATATATTTACTTTCCTTTTTCCTTACAAGAATCCCTAGCAAGCTGGGCTTTTTCTGTTTCTCCCAGTTTGGGGTAATAAAGTTTTACGATCTGGTCAGGAATTTAAACCCAGCCATGCTGGCACCAGGCCGGCCATTCAGCTTGCAGAGAGTTTGATTTACCTGCATGAGTTCAGGGGCTAAAAGCTTTGGGTTTTAGCCAAGGAATGTGCATTGTTTTAGATTCAACGAGCCATGATTCATTAATTCAGAACCAATGAATGAATGAACTGCTCATACGCTACAAATGCAAAGAAATATCTACAATAACAGTAAACAGGTACGGAAAGGAAAAACAGAAAACACCTGCCTATGCCTGTTCTCACCAGCAGATCTTACCTGACTCCCGATAAAAACAGGTGAGTCCTCAGGGCCTCTACTTCCCTTACTATGCTTACTAAATAACCAAAGCTTGAGCTAATAAATAAATCAACTACCTGTTATTTATTAGGAAAAAAAAGGAAGGAAAAAAATCTAACACCAAAGAACACTAGATACTAGATTACTCAAGAAATCAACAAATGCACAAAAACACAAATCAAACTATAACAAAAGAGACTAAATTGCTCCAGGGAAGCAAAGAGAGAGGTGAACGTGAGAAACAATGGCAACGATGCCTATTTATCAGGAATCCCCTATGATGTCACACAGCTCCCACAAGTAGGGATTTCTCTCTTAAGGCCACCTAGGGACTCAGAATAAATGTTACACAGATGCACACAACAGTGTTGTGTAAGCTCACCTATAGCACGAAATAAAACAAGACTGCCACAGGTGCCCCTGTTCAAAATAAAATGGGTGCATGACACAACTGTCTCTACCTACACACCACTTTGTCCAGCTGTGCATGAATCCTCTTACATGATCTTTTATGTGTATGCATTGAAGGATGACATGTTATCAGATTGTGATACATTAGTCAATGGTTCGAGACCAACTGTGGCCCACTGCACATCCCTGCCCACTTTCCACAAAAGATGAACATACTCAGTGCTCTTATTTCGGTCTGTGATACGCTTAGAAAGTCAGTCGACTGGAGATCCATCAGTCAAACAGCTTCACCTACTACTGGAATAATTATGCTTTTGTTTTAAATACACATGTGCGACATCAACACACAATCTTATGTGTCACAACGGTGATGTGTGCCAGACCATATAGTTTGGAGCTTAGACATCAGATCTTGTGAAAAGATTGAAGAGACTGAGTAATGTTCAAAAATCTTTCGACTCACTTCGTAGATCCCTTTGCATCCTCTTTCCATTTAATTTCTTCACAATTTCCCCCTTGTGATTCTTTGGCAAAATTTTAAAGGACTCTGCATCTTTAAAGGAGTCTGCAAGTTGCGAGTGTGAAATGTCTGCAGGTGCCGATGACTTCATCACTCTCATTTAGACCATGAATATTAAATCATAATTTTTCACATTCTGCCACATGGCTCTTTCACAGAGTTTTAATGAATGAAAGAGATTCTATGTGCCAAGCTTAAGTGGAGCAACTTGCAGGCTCCTCAAACTATAATAAATGAGGCCTCTCTGAAATATGCATATATTTACATTAATTGGTTGACACATGGCTGTTTCATAATAAGAGCTTTTATGCTGGTTATGCATGTTGTTGATTTTCATCCTTTAGGTCAACTGTTAAACTATAAAGAGAAATAATTAATAACAAAATAATAATCCCCCACAGGACTTTTTGTGGAATCATCTGGAGAAGGATGTGTACAGTCAAACAACAGCAGCACACACCCAAAACATTATTATGTCTAAACTTGATAAGAGAAGGAAAGGAGTGTTTGGCCCTCCTCTGGAAAAGAAAATTGTATACTTTAAGCATCTTTTTATTATCCTTTTTGTTCTTGGAGTCAATTTTTAGTAAGCAATTCTTCATAGAATTTCAAAACCCATTTATGACCATAATTTGTGCCTAAAATTCTAACTGCAAAGAGAAAATGAGTTCTTAATTGTCACTAAATTAAACGGGACAAAAATGTGTTCCTGATTCATAAGTCCACCTGTTTTTAATCACCATTTAACAGCACATTATCTTCCAACATTCAAAATTACAACATCAAATTACATGAACCTTGGTGTTAAAAATGTTTTATTATTATTAATATTATTTATTTTATACATTTTTTTTTTACTTATTTAAACTTTTCATTTGCCTTTTGATTACTTGATCAGGTGGTGTTTGTGGACGATGTGAATATGCCAGCAAGAGAGACCTATGGAGCCCAGCCTGTAGTGGAGCTCCTGCGTCAGTGGTACGACATGAAGGACTGCTCCATGATCAACTTAGTGGACATTCAGATCATGTGTGCCATGGGTCCACCTGGTGAGTTCATGGCATTTATATACAGTATGCTATAATGCTAATTCAGTTTTTATTCAGAGCAAATTGTTTTGAAAGCAGTGTTTAGTTCAATAATGCAAGACAAAATTGTTTAGGAGCATATAAATGTATAGACAAGCAGACAAACAGACCTTGGGGATAAACCATGAGAATAATAAGGATGATAAAATAATATAATTCTCATAAAGCAAACAAAGTTAAATATAACTGGTCACAGTAAAACAAATGTGTCAAGCTTTAGGAAGCAAATCATAGTTGTATGCAACTTTGAGATAATTTTTTTATTTATAGCAAAGCAAGTAAACAAGCCTGATATCATAGAATGGACCAAGTGTTGTGTTTTGAACAGTGGATATCAATTCTGCTTTTACATGTCGTCATGTCCACTGTCATGTGCAGGTGGAGGTAGGAACCCCGTTATTCCTCAATTTTTACATCATTTCCACACAGTGACCATTAATGAATTTGATGACAAAACCATGTTCACCATCTTCTCAAGAATTCTGAACTTGCACTTGATCATAAGGTTATAGAACTCAATACCAGTGTGGTTAATAAATAAATTCATTTTTAAATACATGTCCTGTTTTTAACTGCTTTCAGATTTACATTTCCCAAACTGTTCACCAGCATCACCTCTCAGATCATCAGTGCCACCATATCTGTCTACCAGGAGGCCACTAAGAACCTCCTACCAACCCCAACAAAGACTCACTATCTCTTCAACCTTCGAGATTTCTCCAGCGTCATCCAGGGAATCTGCTTATCACGGCCAGAGACTGCAGACGACCCTACAGCCATCAAATGCTTATGGGTGCATGAGGTAACTGCAAACATATAGGTTTTATAGGTCATATCATAAGTAAGAACAAGAAACTAATGTAGAAGACTCCTCTCATGCAGGTCCTGAGGGTCTATTATGAATGCTTAGTGCACCTGTCTGATTATGCATGGATGGTGGGCTTCCTGTAGGAAGTTTCCAAGTCTCCCCGGAAAGAAGACTTCCATCAGCTCTTCAAGCATCTGGACAGTGACGCAGATGGGCATGTAACTGAAGATGACCTTCGGAGCCTCATGTTCTGTGATTTCCATGACCCCAAGGGTGAGGACCGCAATAACCATGAGGTGAGTGACCATGAGAAGATTCATCAGGTGGTGGAGACCCATCTTGAAGAGTACAACAATATCAGCAAGGCTCTAATGAATCTTGTACTTTTCCGGTTCGCCATTGAACACATTTGTCACATCTCCCACATTCTCAAACAGCCCTGTGGTCATGCCCTATTAGTGGGAGTCAGAGGGAGTGGCTGAAATCACTGACATGCTTGGCCCCCACATTGCTGAAGCTGAACTCTTCCAGCTGGAGATCTCCAAATGTTATGGTGTTACAGAGTGGCACGATGATCGCAAACTCATCATGCAAAAATCGACATCTGGGGAAACTCATGGAGTCTTCCTTTTCACAGACACCCAGATTAAGTTGGAGTCATTTTTGGAAGATGTGAGTAACCTATTAAACACTGGTGAGTGACATACAGCCAAGTATGGTGACCAATACTCAGAATTTGTGCTCTGCATTTAACCCTTCCAAAGTGCACACACACAGCAGTGAACACACACACACATCGTGAACACACACCCGGAGCAGTGGGCATCCATTTATGCTGCGGCACCTGGGGAGCAGTTGGGGGTTTGGTGCGTTGTTCAAGAGCACCTCAGTCATGGTATTGCTGGCCCTAGACTCGAACCCACAACCTTAGGGTTAGGAGTCAAACTCTCTAAGCACTAGGCCACGACTTCCCCCTGTTGTAGATGAGAAGCAGGAGATTTGTATTTGGCATTTTATCAGCGCGAGCATGATAAGCAGATGGACGGCAGCCCACTGGCTCTCTTTAACATGTTTTTAGAGCGCTGCCGCAGCCAGTTGTATGTGTTACTGGCCATGAGTCCATTTTGGGATGTGAACTCTTTGTATAATAAGCATTATTTTTGCCAGTGATGATGCTGTTGTTATTGGTCTTTGTTGTTTCAGTGAGGTCATGAAGCTAAAGAGTCAGAAGTTGGAATCATCTGCCACTCAAGTGTCCATAATGCAGGTAGAGCTGGAGGCCCTTCAGCCTCAGCTGCGTGTGGCAAGTAAAGAGGTAGAAAAGATGATGGTGGTCATCCAGCGAGAGTCTGTGGAGGTGTCCAAGACAGAGAAGGTGATCCGTGTGGATGAAGCGGAGACTAATGAGCAGCAATGGCTGCCAAGACCATTAAAGATGAATGTGATACCGATCTGGCGGTTGCTGTGCCCATTCTGGAAGCTTTATTGGCTGCTTTGGACACGCTCACCACACAGGTTGAAGGAAACTATAATTGACTAATTATTATATTTGTTGCATACAAAATGTTTATAGCAACAAAGAGCTCTCAGATTATTTTTGGCCAAAGAAACACATTCAAGCAAAGAGTTAAATTCTGCCATCATTTACTCAGTCTCATGTCATTCAAAAGCTTGTATGACTTTATTCTTGCTGTGAAATACAAAATATTTTGTGTGACCATTGACCACTGAATGTAAAAAAAAAAAGAAAAAAAGTTTTTTTCCAGAATATCTTCATTTGTGTTTCACAAAAGAAATGTGTCTATTGGTGACTTGAGGAAGTTCTAAATATGTACTTTTTAAACTATTGCATACCACCAGTATCCAATAGATGAATCTGTGTCACCCTCTGTAGGATATAACTCTAGTTAAATCCATGAAGAATCCTCCAGCTGGTGTCAAGCTGGTGATGGGAGCCATCTGCATCCTGAAAGGCATAAAACCAGACCGTATCCCAGACCCCTCAGGCTCTGGCAAGAAGGTGGAAGACTTCTGGGGCCTGGCAAAAAAACTGCTAGGAGATATGAAATTTCTCCAGAGCCTTCATGAGTACATCAAAGACAATATTCCAGTCAACTACATGAGTGTCATGCACAACAAATACACCACCAACCCAGACTGAAGATCCGCACAGCCTCCGCTGCTGCTGAGGGGCTCTGTAAATGGGTTTGTGCCATGGACTCCTATAAGTGAGTTATAGTTTAACAGACTAAAGGTGTAAAAAAAAAAAAAAAAAAAAAAAAAAAAATTCCTTCACAGAGTAGCAAAGGTTGTGGCCCCTATAAAAAAGAGAAATTGGCACATGCAGAAGAGAAGCTGAAGGTGGCCATGGAGAGCCTCCAGAAGAAACAGGCTGCTTTGAAGTAGGTCCAGGACAAAATTGGCCAAACTACAGAAGACCCTGGAAGCCAACAAGAACAAAAAGGCTGACCTTGAAAGTCAGGTAAGCAGAGAACAGTTGTCACAAAAGAGGCTATGTAAGATTCTGACAATCAACAAACGGTTTGCTACTTTTCCTGAAAGCTTGCATATTACACTATGTTCAACTATTTTTTGTTGACATTCTTTGTAACCTCCTCCAGTGCAGCCCAGCCCTGTTAAAATGTCCGTTCTTTGCTGGAAGTTTGTTTATTTAGGAATTTAGTTTGTGTTTTTACATCAAGAGGAGTTGAGGGAATGTCTTCCTTTTCTTCTTTGTTTATTTTCCTTCAGATCATTTATTATGTTCGAACTTTGAAGTTGTAAGAGTGAAGCCTTTGTTTCTAAACCCACACAGAAAACCCACAGGGGCACATACACACACACACACACACACACACACACACACACACACACACACACACACACACACACACACACACACACACACACACACACACACACACAAACACACACACAGACACACACACACACACACACACACACACACACACACATGGTGTTCTCATTTGTCTGTAGAGGCTGCCTGTCAGTTTAGCGTGTGTTTGGGTAAACCAAGCATCACCAAGGCCCCTCTGCCATTTTCTGCCCTATTTCACTTGCTTTCATGTTCCTTCTCTTTTTTCCCCCCTTCTCTCCATGTTTGTAATTCAGGTTGTCTGTTTTCCCTATTGGAGGGCAAAAATTGTTTATGCCATGCTCTCTCAAGCATAGCCAGAATCAAGGCACTTGAACACACTAAGGCAAACCTGTTATGCTGTTCCTGAAGCTGCACTGGAACGGCCTCTTTTAAATTGTTTTCTCACTTTGGGATGTGAGATAAAAAGAACAGGAATTATGGAGGAATTCATCTCAAAGAGCATAAAGTGTCATGCTGCCGTATGCACCAGTGTCACAAAGAATAAGTGAAGTGCCGTCACAGGGAGTGAGTAAGATGTTTGGTTTGTTCAGTGATTGTGCTGTCAGCTTCGTGCCCAAGCACTGAGCTCCCATCACTCTCTGCAGTAGCTGTGCAGGCTCACTCTGTCATTTCAAACAAAGACTGTGTTTCTCACACTGGGGGTTTAAAGATCCATTTTTCTGTGATGATGAAAGAGGGCCTGCACTAGTGGATCAGACATTCAGTTAGATTCTTTATTTAGAAGGATGTTTGTGTAATAAACATTCATTTATGGTCACAAATGTTTTATATAAATGCAGTCCTATCTGATCATCCTTTTCTAAACCATGTGAATAGCTGATTATCTCTGAATACAGATGACAGCCACACTTAACCTGCTGTATCTTTGATGCCAGTATCTGTTTCAGTATGTTTTTAAATCATGTTAAATGTGCTGATGCTGCTTTATCTCAGTAAATGGTGACATTATTAGAACTGGCCTTTAGCCGATATTGTACATCAGGGGATATGTGTTTAAATGTACTGTATGTTATGTACAATATGATTAAAAAATTCAAAGATTTGAAACCATTCTCTTATACTCAACAAGGCTGCATTCAATAACTGTTATCTTTTTAAATGCAATTTGTTTTTGTGATGGCAAAGATGAATTTCTCACTCCAGTCTTCAGTGTCACATGATCCTTCAGAATCATTCGAATATGCTGATTTACTGCTCAAGAAACATTTCTTGTTATTATCAATGTTGAAAACAGTTGTGCTGGTTAATATTTTTGTGGAAACTGATGCATTTATTTCATTATTCACTGATGAATAGAAAGTTCAAAAGAACAACATTTATTTGAAATCACAATCTTTGTATCATTACGTTTGGTTTTGCTATCACTTTTGACCAATTACTGTGCCCTGAATAAAAGTATAATATAAAAAAACAAACAAACAAAAAAAACCTTACTGACCTCAAATTCTTAAACAGTAAAATATGTCTTTGTAACTGACTATCTCCCCCTCTCCCATGCATCCTTTAGTCTCCTCATTTTCCTTTTCCTTCTGTAAGTGGAGTTGTGCAGTAAAAAGCTAGAGCGTGCAGAGCAGCTAATTGGTAGCTTAGGAGGAGAGAAGACCCACTGGAGTGAGACAGCCTTTAACTTAGGTGAACTCTACAACAACCTCACCAGAGACATTCTCATCTCTGCTGCTATAGTGGCCTACCTGGGTGCCTTTACTTCCAGTGAGCAAACTAATCACAATTCACCATAATGGTGACACTATTTACAGTATCTACATGTCCTTAAGTACCCAAGTTTTTTTTTTAGGGGACTTCATACAAGATCACACAATGCAAAACGTGGTTGTGCATTATAAGCAATAAAAATTATTTCTCATTGATTTCATAGTAAAAAATTAAATACAGTATAACATCTCAGTGAAAACACTTTATACAATACCTGGTATTGCTGTGAGTTTGAAATAGCGTTCTGGGAACAGGGAGTAGTTTAACTTTAATATTTCCCCCTCTGTGAAAGCAATATCTTTTCTCCCAGAAGAGATTCTTTTTATATAAGGTACATGACACACAGCTTATCACCTTTGTGTGCAGTAAGTCTTTATTAGATTAAACTGAAAACAAAGATATCGGAATGATAATAGTACTGTCCCCAATACCAGTACTAAACTGAAACTAACAGATGAGGTTGAATAGGATTAAAACTTCTTACATTTCTCTGTAGGTGGTTGTTTCTAGATCAAACTGTCTAAAGCAGCTGTCTTTCTTGAGCCGTGTAGGTTTCTGTGTCAGACCTCTACAGCGAGCTATGAGGAGTGGATTGACATGTGTAAGACAAGAGGAATTATCTGCTCCAAAAACATGTCACTGATGAACTCCCTGGGTGAGCCGGTGATAATTTGCAGCTGGACCAATGCTGTCCTCCCTTCAGACAGTTTCGCCATTGACAATGCAATCATCATCTCATGAGAGTTTTTTGCCGATATTTTCTACTTCAAGTTTGACCATTTTAGACTTCAATTTGTATTTGTATCCAGCAGTATCTAAATGCAGTTTTGATGTAAACTTCTCTTTATTTTCACTAGTCAGTTACTGTAAACATGTTTAATCTATTTTACACTGGATTGTATTTATTTATTTAAACTGAAAGAGAGTACATACAAGATTAGCGGAAGACATATGTTTGTACTCTGTAGCACTGTTCAATGCAAGGTTTGGACAAATTTTTTTATTTATTTTTATTTTTATTTTTAATTTTTTATATGTATTATAATTAACAATTAGCATGGCTATATAGCTGCAACGGATTAATACAGAAAATACAACTTTTAGACACACTGTTATGAAATACTACTATTTAACAGTAGTTATCACTTTTGGATGATTTACTAGGTAGAAGAACACCATAAAAGCAGAAACTGAAACATATTGTGATATTCTTGAATACATGACCTGAATTATTAGAAATTTTGAATGATGGAGATGATTGATCATGATCATGGCCAGGAATATCTTGTTTGTGAAGGATTCTTAAGATGCTTGTTGTCTGCAGTAATGCGGGGAGGTGGCCCCTAATGACTGATCCTCAGAGCCAGGCTAACAAGTGGCTGAAGAACATGGAGAAATCCAACAGTCTCTATGTCTTCAAGCTCGGTGATGCTGACTTTGTGCACACATTAGAAAACTGCATCTAATTTGGCACTCCAGGTAAGAAAAAAATGACTTTTTAAACTTGTGATGACAGAAGAATTTGGATATACAAACAAGAAAGAAACAACAACAAAAATTTATTTCAAGTGCAATACCAGTAATTCTCCCCAGGGGTCCCCCTCCACCATGAAAAACAAGCACACATCACCGATCCAAACCAGTAAATGTTACCTGTTGATAAATGCACACATTGTCTTGCTTCCCGTGGTGCAGCAGTTGCCACTTTTACATTACACATTAAGCCTGAAAGCACAATTTCTGTCTAATTTTACACTCTCAAAGAAGGCCCAGGGGTGGACCCAAAATCCAGCATGAGATATGCAAATGAGCCGAGTAATCTGGCTTTAGGTGCCTATGTCTTCCATCCTCAGCTCCTCCTCATCAGTGTTGCTCTGGGGTGAAAGGCAGAAAGTTTATAAAAGCTTCTGCAGCTGCATGTATTTTTTGTTTTGTTTTGTTGTAATTTTTGGTTTGGTTTAACTGTAATCATTCATCCCTTGTGTATAATAGTGTTGAACTGGACCCCGTACTTGATCCCCTGCTGCTGAAACAGACATTTAAGCAGGGAGGCGGTGTTTGCATCCGGCTGGGTGATTCCACTATTGAATATGCTCCAGATCTCCGATTTTACCTAAAAACCAAGCTACGAAATCCACATTATTTACCTGAGATCTCAGTCAAGGTGAGTGCTTTACTGGTACACTCATGCATACACACAAACATTTGTCACTTACAAAACACAATTCTTAATGTTTTTGAAAGAAGTATTTTATGCTCACCAAGGCTGCATATATTTGATCAAATATACAGTAAAAACGGTAGCATGTAATATTGTGAAATATTATTACAATTTAAAATAACTCTTCTATTTTAATATATTTTAATATGCAATTCAATCCTTTGATGGTAAAACTGAATTTTCAGCAGCTGTTACCTCCGGTCTTTAGTGTCACATGATCCTTCAGAAAACATTTTAAGCTGTTGGTATTAAATTAGTGTTAAATCTGTCCATGTAAAATAAGTATTTTGTGAATCTTTCTCCTTTTGAAAGTGTTTAAATAACTAATTTTTCATGACATTTAAAAACATCTAGTTACGTCATTAGAACATAACCTATTCTACCTGTTCTATCATAAACTCATAAACATGCACATAGAAAACAAGCTGAAGTTTGTCTTAAAGTGTTACAGGCAGTCTACCTTGAAATACCTGGACTCTGTACCTGTTTCCTTCACAACTACCTTGATATCTCCTTAATGAGCCTGAAATATCATTTCCCTTTTAGGATGAGCATGTGGTGTTTGCAACAGGATAAAACAAACTATACTGTTGTGAAAGATCAGGATTAGCATTCTTCATCCCACAGACTCATGTGTCTCAGCCAGTAATCAAAGAAATATTAGGTCTGATATTAGCAAGCAGTCACAAAATCTTGGAGGATATCATTTAAGTTAGTTCTGTGGTTGGTTATGCCATATCCAGAAAGTGGATCTGTGAGCTTGAAAAAAGTGCCTTCTGATGCTCTTGCAAATAATAAAAACAAAGGGTCCTTTCTCATTAAAAATAGGATTCTAAGAACAGCTGCCACCAGCACTGTCATTGTTTTGCTGCTGTTCTGTTCAGGTGACCCTGCTGAACTTCATGATCACCCCAGAAGGGATGCAAGACCAGCTGGCATTGTGGTGGCCAGAGAGAGACCTGACCTTGAGGAGGAGAAACAAGCCCTCATCGTACAGGGGGCTGAGAACAAGAGGTACCACCTAGAAACACATTAACCTGACAGTTTAGTCCTGTGGGTTCCTCACTTAAAATCTTGTCTCTAAAAGCAAGACAAGTTGAATCCTTCAGTAATTATCTCCTTATGAAATGAGGGCAAAGAGCAGCATGCTCTCTCGGTGCAGTCATGTAAAAAAACTGAAAAGGTATCATGCATTTGTGTGTGTTTAACCATGTACTTTCACACTCTCTTTACTTTGTAGACAACTGAAAGAAATGGAGGATAAAATCTTAGAAGTGTTCTTTGCCTCAGAGGGAAACATTTTAGAAGATGAGACTGCTGTTCAGATCCTCTCATCTTCTAAGGTTCTGGTCAATGAGATCTCTGAGAAACAGGCCATTGCCAAGGTTACTGAGCTGAAGATTGATCAGACACGCTTGGGCTACACCCCTATTGCTGTCCACTCTGCAATTTTGTTTTTCTCCATCGCTGACCTGGCCAACATCGAGCCCATGTATCAGAACTTTCAGAACTCGGTTCATCAACCTCTTTATCCTGTCCATTGATAATTCCCCAAAAAGTGACATTCTCGAACAAAGGTACTACAGGTCACTACAGATATTATATTTAAATTGTGTCTGTTATATAACTGATAATTTCATCGGAATTATGGGATGCTTTAAAAAGTCAAAGTTGCAGCTATAAGGCACTCTGAATATCTAGCTCACATTAACACTTAAAAGGATAGTTCACTTTTAACTATTACATGTCTATCATAATTTACGCACTCTCATGTCATTCCAAACTTCTGTGACTTTCTTTCTTTTGTGGAACACAGAATGCATTTTTTATTTTTATTTTTCCATACAGTGAAAGTCAGTGGGGGTCTAATGTTGTTTTGGACGCCACTGACTTTCATTGAATGAACAAAAAACTGCTGAAACATTCTTCAAACTATTTTCTTTTGTGTTCCACAGAAAAAACAAGGTCATGCAGGTTTTGAAATGACATGAGCCTTAGCAAATGATGACAGACCATTCATTTTTGAGTGAAATATCCATTTAAAGGCACCACATTTTCTACAGAAACATGGGTTCTGTGGTATTCAGGATATCTAGTGTGGGGAGGTTTTTTTTTCTTCAAAGGAATGTGAAGACATTGTTTCCCTGTATGACTATTTACCATCAGCACTGTCTTACTAGGGCAGTATGGTGTTCTGATGTGATTTTGATAGCTGAGAGCTGTGGGAATACTACGACACTTCAGCCCAGGGCAGAATCAGCTGGTTTAAAGAAGAGTGCCAATTCTCTAGAGGACAGAGACACCAAAACCAGATCTCTAAAATTTAAGAGAGTGCCTTTTAAAGTGCTTCTACAGTAGCAGCAGGTGTTTATTTAATACTTTACTGTGTTAAAGTATTAAATAAATGTGTGTATTTAAAGTGACATTTACAAAAAAATATGTAGTTTAGTGATTGTCAACCTATTGGCTGGGACCCACTGAGGAAGTGGTTCTCAGCCTTTGTGACTCCAGGGCACCCCACTGTCCACAGTAATATTCAAAGGACCCATAGAAAGCAATAGGAAAACCTTTATAGCAGGCATGAACATACCACTAGAGATTGTCTTAAAAGCAAAGCTAGTAACTGTTAGAGGCATATGTATTACAGGTTCAGTGTACATCAGATCACTATTTTATTTCTTTAATGTTTTCTTTAGATGCTTTCAAAATGCTTCTCGAACTGATTTCTGCCACAACGTTTTCTCTGTGTATGTAGACTCCAGATTCTGAAGGACTATTTTACATACTCGCTTTACGTCAGTGCATGTCGCTCTTTGTTTGAGAAGGACAAACAACTCTTCTCCTTCTGCCTCAATGTCAACCTGCTCTAACACAACAAGCTTGTGAGTAACTGCCTCCACTCGCACACAGCTGTGATTTATTGAATCAGTAAGCTATGGCAAGACAGTAATTCATCTGATAAATAATAGTAAGAATGAAGAGGTTACTCTTACACAAGGCCTCTTAAGGTTAATGACTTGCATGCATCAGTCTGACAATGTTTACATCATCCCTGTTTCAAATGATCCTGCAACATTCGTCCACATAAACACAATTTTAACCAATTTAATCGAAGTTTAAGTGATTTATAATCTGTTCTTCACACTGGCTCTCCATGCCTGAGCTGTTGCTCAAGATGCAAGTGTCTATCATCCATTTATTGTGCTGTCAGTAGCTTGTCAGCTACTGAATCAAGTGGTGTGGGGCGATGCACCAGTAAATTTATTTTCATAGACTGCTGCTTTTCTGGTGGCAACTTTAAGACTCATTCACCGTTGCTCTGTTCTTTTGAGTTGGATATTTAATCAAGCACAGCTGCTGAAAAACAAACTGTGTCTAAAACCAGTGAAGGAGAATTTTCATTGCAGATACAACTGAATGAAGTTTTGCATAAAGAACTTTCTCTTACATCTTCTCTTTCTGGTGGATGAGAAGGAATGGTGTTTTCTCCTGACAGGTGGTGTGGGTCTGGATAACCCTCATTTGAACCCCTGCACCTGGTTGAGGTGGAGCGCTTTAAAGGCCTGAGGAAAGAACTGGCTCGATACCGGGAGGGCTGGAAAGAGGTTTACGATAGCAAGGTGCCATTGAGATTAAGCACACACTATTTCTTTCCTGCTCAGTGGTGTGAAATGGACAGGGGAAGTATGAAAGGAACACCAGATTTTTCATTTTATGGTCTGTGTGTGTGTTCTGCAGGACCCCCATCACACTGCTTTCCCTTCAGAGTGGCAAGAGAAACTAGGACAATTTCAAAGGATGCTAGTTATAAGATGCTTACGGCTAGACAAGGTAAGGATCTTTCTACTGAGTTTATTAATACACCTTGGATTGGTTCAGGAAAGAAAACAGTTCTGGAATTCTGTCAAAAATGTAATTATTATCCAATTATACATCAGAAAGTCGTAGAAGTATACGCAGCCATTCAGAAGTTTGAGGTCAGTAAGATTTTATTTTCTGAAAGAAATTAAAACTTTTATTAAAAAGCAAGGATGCATTAAGTTGATCAAACGTGAAAGCAAAGACATTTATAATGTTTCAAAATATTTCTATTTCGAATAAAGGGTGGTCTTTTGAATTTTCTATTCATTAAATAAACCTGAAAAAATGTATCACAAATTTTACATGGTAAAAAAGGCACAAAAGTGTTTCTTGAGCAGGAAACCAGCATATTAAAATGATTTCTGAAGGATCTTCATCTGAATATTCCTGTTTTACTGAATTTTGATCAAATAAATGCAGCTTTTGTTAGCATAAAAAACTCCCAAACAATAGTGTTTGTTAGATGTGATACTGTGTAGTAAAAATGTATGTTTTGCAATTAGACCTTGTGTCTTCGCATGTCAGATTGTTCCCTTGGTTCAAGAGTTTGTGTCAGACAACTTGGGGCAGCAGTTCTTTGAGGTGCCACCCTTTAATTTGGCCACGGCTTTCACCGACAGTCATTGCTGCGCTCCACTCATCTTTATCCTGTCTCCAGGATCGGACCCCATGGCAGCACTGCTCAAATTTGGTGAGGAACAGGTATGGACAATTAAGGACATTTTTTTTTTTTTTACATCTGTAATTTTTTAGGATTTTGGTTTGCTATGGGTAATGTCTTTTGTGATGGGTGATGCTCTTTTATTGTTAACATGCTATGTCTGTCTTATTGTTCAGGGTTTCACAGGCAATAGACTGACCTCCCTGTCTCTGGGACAAGGTCAGGGCGCCATCACAATGAGCATGATAGAGACTGGCGTCAAGGAGGGAACCTGGGTGGTTTTACAGAACTGCCACCTGGCCACTTCTTGGATGTCCACCCTTGAGTATATTTGTGAAGTAGTACATAAAGATTTCATGATCCAAACATGATGGGATGGTCCATCAGTGGAAATACTCTTAAGCAGCACTTTGACTTTTTGCAGGCGCTGAATCCAGATACAACTCATCCAGATTTCCGCTTGTGGCTGAACCTCTCCCAACTTTCCTGTGGCTGTACTGCAAAACGGAGTCAAAATGACCAATGAGGCTCCCAAGGGGCTGCACATCATCCATTCTTTCCACATGGACCCCATATCTGACCCTGAGTTCTTTGACAGTACCTCAAAGCCGGTAGGTCCTTCACAGAGGACAGTCAGGGTTTTTAAAAGTGCTCTCAATATAATGTATATCCTTTGATGGTCTTAATGTTTATTTTTGAGCTCCTTTATATATAAGAAAAGTGGCATCTGTGTGTGTGTGTGTTTTCAGGCTGTCTTTAAGAAGCTGCTGTTCAGCCTGTGCTTCTTCCACACCTTGACCCAGGAGAGAAGAAAATCTGGTCCTCTAGGCTGGAACATCCCCCATGATTTCAACGAGACAGACCTCTGGATCTCTGTCCAGCAGCTACTCATGTTTTTGGGCCAGTATGAGGTGAGATCACACGTGTACCTTTCTCGTCTTTGTATTCACACACAAGCAAATCTTCTTTTACTGTTCTTGAAACACACACACAGTCTTCACGTCACCCTTTTTCTTTTCATGCTTTCCAGCATGCCCCTTAAACCACCCCTAAAAAAAGAGCGTTCTTGACATTTTTCCAACTTCAGAGAAGCACTCCTCATACTACCCTTCCTCCTTTCAAAAAAGCAGATTTCACAAACTGATCAAGAGCCTCTCTGAATGCTCTGACATTTCTCCAGTGCTACGGAGTGCCATCCACTGCATTAGCAAGGGGAATTTCAACAGGAAATGTCACAATCATGCCACTCCTCAGTCCATCTTTTCATATCCCACCTCAAGATCGTTATATAGAACCCACCAGCCTGACATGCACCTTCCTAACCCTAAAAAAAAAAAACCTTTGTTGAGCGGCTGTGCTCTTAAGAAACATGAAAAGGTTTTTGTTAGGTTTTTCTTTTATTTTTAGAGCAATCCAAACAATAGGGTGAAAAAGTTACAATAAATATAGTGTAAAAAGTCATATGAAAATTACACAAAAAAGACATATCAATATTCTTTTCAGCTGATTGAGTAGATTATTATTATTTTTTTTCAGAATCAGCAGATGGATACAGCAGAGTTGATTAAGTTTTCAATCTTTTAAAAACACATTATTCCAAAAAGCTTGTCCAGTTCTAGAGGGGTTATGTCAGACAAAATTTCCACAGCTGAGTTTAAAGCTAGTTCAATGTTTCTGTCATATAAAACTCAAAGAGAATTTTATATTTAAACTTAGACAAACAGAGATACGGCTGGAAACCAAACTGAACTAAGGCTTCATTTCCCTACCTTCATCGTATTTCCTTTAAAGGAAGACCATATGCAACTCTGCAAGCCAAGTTTTCTCATTCAAAAGCCTAAGAGAAAGCAATTCTAAGAGAAAACAACAATTTTGGTCATTGTAAAAGCTCAGTTGAGGTGTATGTCAGCTCCTGGGTCAGAATCCCTCCCACATTATACAGCTGTGTTTAAAATGCCTACAGATATTATTGACTTTGGTAAACAAAAAAACATGCATCTTTTGGAGAGGCATTGGTTCGCCTCTTTATGAAAGTTCTGAAAAGGAATTATGAGCTATAAGTTCAATAATTAAACACAGCAGGTTGCTGCCAGTGGTGATGTCTGATTTATTTGCGAGCACATGTATAATCTATACCCAATTTTATTTGGCATTTTCTCTCAAAATCTTTTATTCATGAATGTTTGCATAGCTATTATTATAAATGTCAGCAGTCTCAAAGGTAGCCTGTTTTAAGTGCATGCAATTATTTAGCACCGCCATTCCTCAAATTTAGTGTTGCATTAAGATGCTGATTGTTTCCTCTTCAGTATAACAGCCACAATGAGTACACCAAGGCACTTCCTTTAAATCCCTTACCTGAAGTCTTTGGCATGAATGCCAATGCTGATATCACTAAGGACCAAGTGGAAATGCAACTGCTGTTTGACAGCATTCTTCTCACTCAGGTGCATAAACATTGACCTCCAATGGGAATTTGCAGGCTACTGGAAGCATTGTTGCTCAGCTGTTAGTTGGGGATTTTTCCTCTCCATTTTCATTTTCATTAGCATGGTTCACATTCATTGCCACATTCATTTAGCTTTCAGGAGTATATGGTTGCATTTCATGTCACGCTAATGCACAGAGTATTCATTATTGTCTAAATAATTAAATTACACACAATACTAATGGCTCAAAAAAGGTCATTGAAGGAGGATGAATGACAAAAGAATTTTGATTTAAAGCAAGTGATTTGACCAAATGTAGACATCTGTATATTTATATATTTCTAGTAAAAAAAAAAAAACTGTATTATTATAAAATATATATTATATATTTTTATCATATATATTTGTTTTTCTTTTGGAAAGCTGCATTTTAAAATGGTTATTCTAAAAGGTCTCATGTTTTAGTTTGCACTTATCAGTTTGCACATTTTTTGAATTATGCTACTTTTTCCACACAAACCTTTATGTAGAAGAAATGCAAACTAAAAAAAAAAAGTTTTTGAACATTCACTCCCTGCTGAAAGATATGGGGAACATTCTTGTGCCCCAGGGCACATCCTTATGCTGTGCACTCCAGCTGAGGCTCCTTGTCCTTTAGTTTGACTGACAGCTCTGATCCCAGTTAGCATTACCACCCCACAGGGTGAGATGGATGCATATAGATCTGATCACAACCCTGGCTTTCATTTACACATTGTGAACCATTATCCTATAATCTAACCTGAAAAGATAATCCCTTTATCTTTTCTGACTACATCTTGATTTCTGCTCTGAGGAACCTCTCCCCTTTACCCTTTCATTATCATTCATGATCATACATCTCTATACCACATCAAATACAAACCTTTAAAACCATCCCTTAGAAAAAACATAAAGAAAGGGACGACATAGCTTTTCCCTAGAAGAGAAAATGACAATATACTGTAAATATGTTTGCAGTTCACTTGTCCTTTGGGTCTTAAAGGCTACAGTCATGTAATATACAGTTTGGGGTCCATAAGATTGATTTATTAAAAAAAAATAATTTATACTTTTATTGCACAAGGATGCATTAAATTGATTACAGGAAATCTACATAATGTTTACATTAGATGTACATAAGATTTACATATATTTCAAATAAATGCTATATGAATGCAAATACATATTTGGATTCCACAAACAAAGTTCTGTAATAATAATTATGTAACCACAATACATCATAATAATTTATAGTGATTAATTCAAAGTCTTTACTTAAAATCGATCGTTTTCCAGTGAGTTGTTGGGATACCCAAACACACATTCTTACATAAAGCAGTTGAAGCAGAAAGCATTCTAGAGTGAGCCACAGGAAAATCACATGAAATGCAACTGACTTACTGTCTCATTCAGTGAGCTAAGATTACAACACTACTTCTGTACTCTTCTTTTCAATTAAAAAAACAAAACAAAAAACTTTGAGCTTCTTTTTTGCCTTCAAGTTATGCCTTTAGAGTTAGTTGTGACCACTGATGTTATGTTTCTTGATTTTGGTCTTTAATATCAGTATCATCTGTGTCATCCACACAGGGTTGGTACGTGGATGGCATGCCTGCAGTGTTCTGGATGTCCGGAAGCCAGCAGAATTACGTCCGAAAATACATCATGCCCATTGACCTGCTCAGCTTCGACTTTGAAATCATGAAGGACAAGGAATACAAAAACCTCCCAGAGGATGGTGAGAAAGACAAAGAGGGAGTATTGACAAGCATGAAATGTAAAATATATGAGAGGGAAATGGGTAACACGCACAGTTTCATTAACCCCTCGCCGCGGCTGAGTGCCATCAATCAGTGTCAACATTACAGTGCTCTGACATCAGACCCCTGCTGCTCTTTCATCAGTGCATGATGAGCATCTCTCTGAGGCCATCACACACTGCATGAGGCTGTTTATGTGTGTCTTTGACATTAACAGACACCTTGTTGTGTCAACTTCATTTTTTATAGTTCAGTCAGTGAAAAAAAAAAATGGGAAGAGTCTTTAGTGTGTGTTGGTGTGCAGGGGTGTAAAGTATTTAATTATTCAAGTTTTTTTTGAGGATTTTCTTGATACTTAAAGTAATTTTTTATTTTTTTTGCAGATCATCATGTCTTAAATCTTTGAGCTTACAAGCCAGTCAAACTGCACTCCCAGCTAAACTTTAACCAGCGACATGCATTTAAGCATGTGTCCTTGTGAAGAGACATCACATCAGTCACTAACAGTGCTTGACCTAAAGAAGTATTTTTTATATAAGAAGTATTTTTTTTCTCATTTTACAGCAACATGCAAAAAGGGACGATAATGCTTAAAAAAATAAAAAATAAAGTATTAATTCAAATGTGCAAACTTTCAGGTTCCTCTCTTAAAGGCACAATATGTAAGATTTTTTTAATTAAAATATCCAAAAACAACTAGAACAGTGTTATATATTTTGCTGACTTGTGTACTTGCATTATCCCAAATGTTTCGAAGAATGTTTAAATTCAGAGAAATAAGCAATTTTAACTAGTGACATGGACCTTGTCCATAGTGTCATTGTGTCACCTGCCAATGACATCATAACCCCTCGATTTCCGGTTTTGTTTTGTAGAAAACATGGAAAAACCAAAGATGCGTTTAATACGTTGCACGCTTAATACGACCAGTGCTGACCGCAAAGAGTAGCATTATAACAGAACTTTCAAATGTGTCTAGTATGATAAAACAGAGCTGCTTTATTTTTCCACATACGCACGACTGGTAGGAGCGGATGCGGTCGACTGTGGTATAATAAAAGCTCTGCTGCTTTCTATGTGTCACACTCGTTCAGCAGTCTTGTTTCACTTCAACGGCTTTCAACCTTACCCTGGTTCATTCTACTATGTTAATAAATCATTAGCTCATCCATGAACATGATTTCTGCCCGAGTCCTGTCAGATTGCATCAGCTGTGGGGATGAAGACCACAACTCCCATGATTCCACACTCTTTGTTTATTTTGCATACGCACCCTCTAGCAGCGAAAAATTACATATGGTGCCTTTAAGTCTTCAGATTAGTCCAGATATTAAAGCATGAGATGGTTGTTTGTCATCAGGTGCCATGCATAAAAATACATCTCACAACAAAATGCTGATGGATTAACTGGAAGCATTTAAAGTCAACATGAACAGTATTTCCAACTCATAATGTAACATTTCAGCGTGAAACCGGGTGTCCAGAAAAAAAATAATAAAAAAATAATAAAAAAAACCTTTGGTAATGATCATGTGTTAAGAAATGGAATATGTTGATTTGATTTTAATTCCAGTGTAGCCACGACACAGCTAGAGAAGTGTTTTATTCTCTCTTCAGTACGAAATAATAATACATACATAAAACATTTGATGGGAAATCTGAACTTCGGAGGTCTGAGCTGACACCCCATTTTTCAGATTTCCTTGAAGACGTCTCTTTTCATCACAATGTACTACAACCAAGTATTGGGGGCACTTGAAGAAAGTTTGAGAGAGAGAGAGAGAGAGAGAGAGAGAGAGAGAGAGAGAGAGAGAGAGAGAGAACTACATAACAAAAGTTTTTTTTTTTTTTTTTTTTTTTTGGTATTTAAAGCTACAGCATGGGAATGGAATTCTAGCTATGTCTATGTACTGTACATCATATGAATATCATAGCAGGTGAGATATTCAAATAGGTTGTTAAATATTCTTAAAAGAACAGAAAGAGAAAACAAAGCTTGCTATTAATTCTGCCCTCTTCTGCACAATGCACATTGCCACAATAAATAATGCATTCACTGCTGTTTAATATTCAGACATTTCAGGACAACTCGTTACCAAAATAACTTTTTGACAAGAGCTGAACTTAAATAAACACACATTCGTTGCTTACGGTAAAACTTTGAAATGCAAATTTCTTTCAAAGGCCATTTAATTTCAGCTGAAAGCATTTCATCTGAAGCACTGAAAATAAACACACGCATACATAAGTCATATTTAAACCACCAACTTTTAATGCACCTGTTTGTTTTGGAGGAGGTATATTAAGTGCTTCTGATAAAGGGGTTCGGGGGTTTTGAATTAGTTTTTGGTCAGTCTTCTTTGTTTTACAGTTATCTTGGTTACCAAGTCAAGGAAAATGGGTTAGTTTATCAACAAGGGGAAACAATGTTGATTAACCAACATAGTGACTCGGCTACTTAGTTTTTTAGATCTTAACAAAACTTCTGCTTCTCTCATTCTCTGTTAGAAATGTTGAAATAACTAACTGCATCCTATTCATATTTGCATAGTAATCAGAACAGAGGATGAGCAAAGAAAATCTTCACACACACACAAAACACATCATACTGTCTGTCTGCAGATCTGGCTGAAGCCCATGAAGAAGCAGGACATTCCTGAGCGTCAGTGCTACATTTCTCCTGTCTACAAAACCAGCGAGCGACCACTGGACACTCCAACCACTGTGTCATTGCAATGACCCTGAATTCAGATGTGGATCCGTTGTGGCGTGGCCTACTGTGTCAGCTTAACTCACAGATGTGCTGCTCTGCCTCTAGTATCCTTCACTTGATTTTTAGTAAAGTATCTGTGGCTAAATATTTTTTCAGATTTAGAAATACCATCAAATTGTGTCTGTCTAAAGATAAAAATTATGAAATTTAATAAACACATGAATAAAAGCCTTCCTATCTTCTGAAATTTAACAAATATTAATAGCCATGATAATAAATATATAAAATTTATAGATGTATACAATTAATAAGATGAAACTCTCAAAGTAGGCTTGGCAAACTTTATTTTCCACTTCTGACAAAGAAATGCACAATCAGCAAGAATGACAAATGTATTGAAAACACCTTAACATCCAAGCTTAAAAATAAATGTCTTCCCAAAAACTGACAATACTAAAATGTAAGTAAATATCTGGATGGTCTTTTTTTGGAATACACTGTAAAGCATAAAAAAAAAAAAAAAAAAAAAAAATAAAAAAAAAAAGAGGGTGTGCGTCTTTTATTTAATATCGAGTTAATTTCTTTGCACCACTTAACCAAGGTGTTTCATTTGAGCTCTAGAGCTCTTTTACTCACATATTTCGTTTTAACAAAATGGTCAACTTCATTTCACAGACATACACAGGATTTAGACCTAATCTCTGAAGACCCTGATTAGGTTTGCTCACATGACCCCCAAACTCACTGACTTTACATTCAAATTGTGAAAATTAAGTACTTGAGGGAAAAAGGAAATCAACAGTAAGTGTTCTCATCTCTCCATTTCATAACAAAAATGAAAACTAATCACTTTAACTTGTCTCATGCATGTTCCCATCCAATCAAGTACGTTTGATGAATGCAATTAATAATGATACACATCCACAAGAACAAATAAATGGATGTCACATGGTGACAGGATAAGCATGAATCACATAACATGCCCCACCAACTCATGACGGTAGAGGATTCAAGCAGCAAACAGCCAGTGGAATGTGTTCAGGCCACTGCGGGCACAATCAGTGCACCATATTTGGCACAATCAAAATGTTGCACACTCATTAACAAGAATCACATCAATGGGGACAGATTAACAGATGTTCTACAGATTTGATTGTAGTCAAGACTTTCATACAAGTGCACAAAAGGCCAGTAATGTGTGCATTAATTTCAATAATGGGAGGGTGTTAACAATGAGAGCATTTAAGATTGTCAAAAGAACATTTCATAACGGCTAACTCGATTTTAGGTTAAAAAAAAAGGAATGGTTCTCCCAAACTTTTGTATGGAAAGTACGTTTTTAGATGGTCAGTGCATAAAAGGTGCTAATGTCTCACATTCTGAATTTTGCACAAATTATCCAGTAATACCAAATGTCAAATAATTAAAATAAAGTAACACATATGTTTCAAAATGCCAACTTGTTCAAGTCTTCAGTAGCAAATCTCCTTTGGGGAACATAATTATTTCATGAACTTCTTCACCTGTAACAAGATCATTATTTACAACAACTCCACTTAGATATCAAAAATCAACTTGTATTTATATTCAGAAAGTTGTCTAGATCATGATAATTATTATTTTATCAATGAACAAATAGACTTCCCAAAGAAAACTGCCGCATTCCTCGATGGACTGATATGCGTAGACAGGTGTTCTTCATTTAAAATCACAGTTTTTAAACATTAGCTTTGATCCTGGACATGTTCAGTCAATATACAGCTGACCTCATGAATGCAATCGGTCTTTTGGCAGCACCGTGTCAGGGGTTATTCAAAACACAGTTGCATACCTATTTCTTCAATACTCAAGTTGGTCATGACACTAGTACAATCTTAGCCAATAATAGCAGAAAAAAAAAATAATAAAAAAAGCAACAGAAATTCGAAGGCTAAGGACAGGCTCCCATCACTATGAACAGTGAATATAGTGTAAGAAACAAAAAAGTAGTCAATGCTGACAACAAAGCTCAAACCAGTAAAGAAAAGAGCTCAAGTGTGTTGTTTTCCACGATTCTGGCACACAATACTAAACAGTACTTCTCAATAAAAAAAATAAATAAAAGAAAGAGTTGATGCCAGTTGGACTCAGTTGCACCATATTAGCACAGTTCTGTGCCTGACACTGAGGTGGTGTGACACACTACACATACACAGCACAACACGCCGGCTATGAATGAATGGACTATGAGTTCCAATATAGATGAATGAAAGAGCTAAACATGACACTGAATGAGTGACTGATGAATAGCTGCTTCTCTTTTTAGAACACAAAAATACCACAATATTAAAGGGATTACCCACACAGCTGGGCAGTGCGTCTCGTGTGCTGTGGATGTGTCTGATTGAACACACATACTCAAAAATAAAAATAAAAAAAGTACTGAATAACAACAGGAGAGAACTGTCTAGGAGCTATATCTACAAAAGACCTTGAAGACAACAAGCAACCGTTTTGAGTAGCCTAGAGAGGAAAAGATGATGAAATGTAAACATGTTTGTTTGCCTGTCCATGTCTACTGTAAGCTACTGATGCTGTCTTTTGAGACATGCCTGCACAACTGTACAATCACAAAACAAAGCCACTTTAAGGCAAAGCACGCGTGTGAATGTAGCTGTTGAATGACGCCATCCCTGATCTCGGGCTCCGGCTAGAAGCCAAAGTCAAAAACAATGTGTTCCTCGAAGATGGCGATCAGCAACATGATTCCAAACCCTGTGAGCATGCCCAAGTTCTGCAGGACAAAGTGACCCATGTCACAGCGCTTGTGCTCCTCGCTGTCGCCATGAAGCATCTCTGGCAACTAAAGAATAAGAAGAGGAATTTCATATTGTTAAACATTAATAGCTTACAACAAACAATAAGTAAACACAAAAAACAAGGTTTGCTGTATATCTTAAACATATCTTATACTACAATAATGATTAACTATTTATCAATGTCAGTTGCAGCATTCAATTTACAGATTTGTTTTAATTTTTTACACATGCTCACAATTGCACATTAAAATGTGTATTGCAGTGTATAACATCTGACCAAAAAAAAAAGTTAGAACCAAAAGCATAAACATTTGTGCATCTTCTGGAATCCCGCTTGTTTGCAATGTTCTCACCCCAGTAGTGTTGGGAGTGGGACAAAAATAAAATGCTCCTATTATAATCAGCAAGTCGACAACAGTGTAAACAAGAAATGTATTGTGCAGTGTAGATAGCTTTGTTGATTGTAATCATTTAATTGTTCACAGGAGTGCAGAACTCAGTGAGCTTGTGCTGAATTGCAGGGTTCACACATCGTGAATATGCAGACAGCTTTGGTGATTATGATGGGAGCACTCTAATATTGTCAATAATATTGTGTATAATTTATCTGAAATTAGAATAGTTGTTGTGCTTTTAGAAATATAGTCACCTTATTTTGAATGTATGAGAGGCCATTCACTCAACTATTTATTCACAAGTAAAAGAAAAAAAGAAAAAAAGCAAGGTCTAGAGATGTTTTTAAAAGTTCAGCTACTTTTAATTTAAACACTGTGGCATGTATGAGACACTACAAAATACATGAGATCTGAACATAATGCTCAAACATCCATCTAGGGCATGTTAACATAGAAAAACAATGGACAAGCAGCACGGTGGAATGCAACAACATGTTCTGTGTGAAAGGTCCTTAAGATGGCATGTAACAAATCATTTCAAGTAGTCAATAATTATAACATATATATGCAGCCCAACTGGCAAGCAAATAAATTCACGTTTTGGTTTTCTTACCATATCCACTAATGCCACATAGAGAAACATGCCAGCAGTAACGGCAAAGATCCAGCTGGTGACGTTGTGCGTGTACTGTCCCACAGCTGTGCCGATCACCATGCCAGCATAAGCCATCAGGGCAGAGAGGACGTTGTATACAATGGCTTGCTTCACTGACATCCCAGCCTTCAATAAAACAGCAAAGTCACCTGGAGGCAAACACAAATGTGCACTATTAATGTACAATAAACAACAATACAGCAGTGTGAGCAATTAGTTTTGGCCACGCTAAACCTGACATTAAAGGGATACTCCACCCCAAAATGAAAATTTAGTCATTAATCACTTAACCCCATGTCGTTCCAAACACGTAAAAGCTTCGTTCGTCTTCAGAACACAATTTAATATATTTTGGATGAAAACCGGGAGGCCTGTGACTGTCCCATAGACTGCCAAGTAAGTTAAACTTTCAAGGTCCAGAAAAGTATGAAAGACATTGTCAGAATAGTCCATTTGCCATCAGTGGTTCAACTGTAATATTATGAAACGACGAGAATATTTTTTTGTAAGCGAAGAAAACAAAAATAACAACTTTATTTCAACAATTCCTTTGTCAACAGTCTCCTCTCTGTCTCTCCATATCACCGTATGCTGTGTATGCTCTTCTGTGTCATCCGCGCCACAAGGATGCGCTGTTTTTACATGTATTTAGCTTTACATTTGAAAGAAAACAGCACATCCTTGTAGCATGGCTGAAAGTTGTTATTTTTATTTTCTTCGCTTACAAAAAGTATTCTCGTCGTTTCATAACGTTACGGTTGAACCATTGATGGCAGATGGACTATTCTGACAATGTCTTTCATACTTTTCTGGACCTTGACAGTGTAACTTACTTGGCAGTCTATGGGACAGTCACAGGCCGCCCGGTTTTCATCCAAAATATCTTCAATTGTGTTCTGAAGATGAACGAAGCTTTTATGGGTTTGGAACGACATGGGGTTAAGTGATTAATGAAAAAATCTTCATTTTGGGGTGGAGTTACCCTTTAACTGCAGTGAGATCAGGTTGTCCTTCTCAGTAAAAGTGGGGTTTTTCTTGTGTTATACCAATTCTATGCTGCTGCTCCTTTGTTCCTAATTACTGAATATATATGTGAGGAGTCTTCACGACCATTGGTTCTCTCTAAACTACACTCTGGACCTTTGCTCTGTGTCACCTGGCCCAATCAAATCAGTCGTCAAAGGCAATTAACAGCACTGCAGAGTAGTAAAACTCTTTATTGTAGCTGTCATTTCCCAGCCACAACATGGGCATATAGATTATAAGACAAAAAAAGAGAGCTGCTCCATCAAACGTTATTAGTGTCTGAGTCGCATCGCCTCCACTGGATGGCAGACAGTAAAGGTAAACAACATCAAATGCAAAAGATTGTTGTTACATCAAAGGCATAGTCTGTTTGTTCCTTCTTCTCTGGTATTGTATTTTTTTGTTTAAACAAAAAGGGGAATTTAAAAACTAGTGGCCCTCTAGACAACAAACTCAAAACTTCATAAAAGCTTTGCTGTCTTTTAAAAGCTGTATGTGCTGCGGAGTTGTATTAGTTCACTGTTTGTTTTTCATTCATGCCAACATGAAAAGGAGAGCACAAAAACAGCTGAAACTCTTCACCTTGATGTTGATGTCAATTGTTAAAATATTCCATGTGACATCAGTGGTTCAACCTTTATTTTATGAAGCTACGAGAATACTTTTTGTGTGTAAAGAAAACATGAATGACAATTTCTTCTCTTCCATGTCAGTCTTTGACACATGTTCATGAGAGTACCACGACGCATACGTGTGCATTCCTCTGCTTGAAAACAAGGCACAGCGGATCTGGATTCTACGTACGTCAGAATAAAGTCATTATTTTTGTTTTCTTTGCACGCAAAAAGTATTTGCATAGCTTCATAAAATTATGTTGAACCACTGATGGACATGGACTGTTTAACGATGTCCTTACTACCTTTCTGGGCCTTGAACATGGTAGTTCTGTTGCTGTCTATGCAGGGTCAGAAAGCTCTCGTATTTCATCAAAAATTTCTTACATTTTTTTCTTGAGATGAACAAAGGTCATACGGATCTCCTTACTATTTTCCCCGACACATTCATGGTAATTACTTTTGCCAGTGCTTTGCGGCAAGCTTTAGTCTATTGCGCGTGCTAGAATGCAGAATAGGCTATAGCTAGCATAAATATTAAAGGCACATTATGGTTTAGTAATTACTACGACTAGTCGACTAGAAAAATCTTTGGTTTTAATCTAGTTCTCCTTTTTTTCTATAACTCGTCCCGCTGCGCTGAAGGCTCGCTGCAGCTGGCAGGTCACAAAACACTGTGCGATCCAGTCTTGACAGTCACAGACAGTAGCATGGTATCTGTGTTGTTTACACTAGGGCAGTACATCTTTTCAATCACCTTAACTGATGAAAGTCTAAAATATAAAAATAAGGAGAAGCCTAAAACAGGCCCGATGCCCGGCCCATAAATAAGTCGGGTTCCTTTCGGGCTTGGGCTAAAATGCAGGGCTCTAGTTTTTGCTATGATATCAAAAACCGTGAAATTTTACTAGTATTGGTACAAACAACTGAAATTTTGTATTGTGACAATATTTGTAGTATTGTGAGAGCATCAAATTGTGAATTTGAACCTTTAATCATTACATGCAAAATCAAGTTTTTTTGTGTTGAAAAAAACTATGAAATATGGTCTGAAAAATCTGGAAATGAAAGTCTGAGTCTGGAAAAGTATGGAATTATTAAATAGAAAATTTGTAGGAACGTTTATTTTAACTTTTACTGCATAAGCAACTGTAAGAAAATGGATCTGCTATTCCAACATTTTTTTGACAAAAAGCAAATAGTTAAACCACTTACCCAGTTCATGGGGCAGTTCATGACAGAACACAGCAACTGAAGTACTAATGCCACCTGTAATATTAGCACTGAAAGCAGCACCTGTAGGTGACAAACACAGTTGCTCAGATACAGAAACCCTTTCGAAGACAAACTAATCTGCTAATGGTTTCAGTGTACACAAACTGACCTATAGCAAGTCCATCACTAAAGTTATGCATGCCATCTCCCATGATGACCATCCATGCTATACTGGCAATCCCCGCATCCTTCATTTCCTGGTCAGAGTGACAGTGCCCATGGTGGGAGTGACCATGGCCGTGTCCATGCCCATGACCATGACCATGTCCATGCTTTTTTGACTTTTCCTTTGGCCCGCTATCCTCCTCTGTTTTTTCAGCACCCTTGAAGGGGTGATCTGAATCGGAGATGGCCAGTGGCATCTTGCTGGGTGAATCTAGAGGCTGCAACTCCGTCATCTGAGTGTCATTGTGTCCGGATTCACACGTTGTACCTTCTCCTGCATGAAAAAGGAGAAGGGAAGGTGTTACTTCAGTGTTGTATTATACTGTCTGAATTGTTCAGACTCTGAGTCAGCCCCTTTGGTCTCCATCTTTACTGACTAAACCTACCCATGGACTTTGACTCAAATGAGCTGATCTGGACTACAACGCAAGTTACTTCTAAATATTACTGCAACCAGCTTGAATTTGTACTTATAATATCCTTACAAGGGTTCAGTATATTGGAAGAGACTCTGAAGCATCTCCCCAATATCATCACTCACAACTTTACTTAAAGGGGACACTGGATGACCATTTTCCACAAGTTGGTATGATTCTTTAGGGTCTTCATGAAATGTCTGCAACGTACTTTGGTTAAAATTCCTCAATGGTTGTGTAAAACAACACCCTTTTGACCTTGTCAAAATCAGCTCGGTTCACAGCAACCAGTTTTGGTGCATGTCTCTTGAAATGATAATGATCTACTACTCACTCCGCTCCTCTCTTCTGTTTTTTGAGTATTTGGTGGCGCGTTACCATAAAAAAAAAAAAAAAAAAATTTTTTTGATTATATATATATATATATATATATATATATATTTTTTTTTAAGGACTCTTATGTTTACTTTTACATCCAACTACAAATCACCTGCACTGCTTACGAGACCTAGTTGCTACAGCTGTTCGAGCTTGGAGACAGTGGATGACAGCATACAACTGACTGAGAGCAGGGATATGCTAATATGGGACAGTCTGTCAGCAGTCGTGGGCAGGGCCAAAAATCAAAATGCACTATGCACAAAATTCATCCCCTTTGTATGGGATGAATAGATTTTTATCAATGTAGAGTGGTTGTGTCCACACACTGCTGAGACACATTTGTATGCAAATACCATCCAAAAATGAATTTTGCATCCGATGTCCCCTTTAAAAGCCAAATAAACTATGGTGGGATTTTATGATGAAATGAAGACCCACCCTCTGTTAGAGGCTTCAGATGGAGCCACTCGGCATCCGAACGCCTGTTGAGTTTATGGTCTGACAATTTCCTCCCAATCTGTGCCTGCTCTCCTTTCTTCTTCCTTTGGCAGCGGTTTCCCTGTGGAAAGCATGAACAGACAAGTGTTAATAAGCACTAGGTTCTGAGAATAAAATCCAAGGTTGTTCTGCTATGCACTAAAATCTGCAGCAATTATGGATTATATTTAGTCTTCCATAGTGCTCAGCACAGTCGGTCCTGAACAAGCATGTGTGAAGTAAAAAGCACCTCTTTCCTGTGATAAAGGTATTGTGGGGCCTCTCACCCTTTGGTTGCTGTAGTGTTTGAACATGCCAATGCAATGTTCAAAGATGAAGAGGAGGTAGATTCCTGCTAGTGCAGTCAGTCCTTTCCAAACTCCGTCAAACTTAGTCAGAAAAGCCTCTTCGGGTTCTTCCTCTCCATGTCCTCCAAGGCTGTGATCATGGTCACTCTGAGACTGTAAGGTATAAGAAAGGTTTGATTTCTTGTGCTGTGTAGTTTGGACTTCTGCAATGGTTAAATTTTGTTTGCCCCCAAAGAGTGAACTCACATGAGGGAGTAGATGCAGTAAGGCATCACCGCTGAGGGTTCCCACTGCCAGCGCCACCAGGAAGGTCAAGAGAAACTTGAAGCAGGACTGGTTGAGGATGGGCACCAGAATAACGCCCAGCAGAGACAGCAGGCTGATGATGGTGATCGACACAAAGCCCCACATCCAGATCCACACTGCAGCAAAACAATCAGCAGCAGTGGATTAGACTGGGACTCTTATTTCAAAATGTTTTAGCAATGATTCTAAACTGGTTGTTAAAATTAAACAATTTACTATGTCTGTTTAGCCTCTTTATTAGCTAGCAAACGACACAGGTAGAGAGAATTGTAGTGAATATACTTTGTCCAAACAAAATTAATTGTACCTGATGATGCTGCTGCATCTTGTACTTCAGTATCAACGTGGTGATAATGAAGGATGCAGAAGCGTCTGTCTATCTGGTAGAGCAGTGCAGGACATAAATAGGTGAACTGCGCTGGAGATATAACAGAATCCGAGCTCAGTCCGTATTGGTGTAGCAGCTGCGTTAAATTCAGACACTGAGGGAGAGAAAGATCTTAATTAAGGCAAGGTACAAAAATATTGATTAATGTACTTAAGTATTTAAGCATTAAAAGGTAAAAGTATTTAAGCATTAAAAGTTAATGATCGATGAACTATTCTTAAATATATTTTATTTAAATATACTTCATCCTACAATAAGGAAGATGGATGAAGAAATTAAATGTATTGATCTGCAAATAAGAATAAAAAATAATTACCAAAACATGCATATAAATAACTACACACATACAGAAATCCTGCATATCAAAACATTAAACTTCAATATACTAAAATTTCAGTTTAAGCTACTGATATTTTGTTGCTTTGCAGCCTGAAATGAAGACGGACAGTTTTTGTTTTATCCAGCTCTATTTACTCAGTGCAACTTATAATATCCAAGTGAAAGATAAAATATCAACATGTCAAAAAAAAAATAAAAAAAAATAAAAATAAAAACAACAACAACAAAACCAGATTCACTGAGTTGGAAAAGGGATCACCCCCTGCTAAAAATTACTAAACTCAATCAGGTGTAGCTTATCACCTTCTCAATGGTACACAAAGCCATTTGACTTTCAACTGTGATCAGCTGTGGTCATTTCAATCAGCTCAGCATGAAAAGAGATTTCCTGGGGCATTTCAGTCCTTGGTAGTGCAACTGAAGCAAACAATCAACTATGAGAGGCAAGGCACTGTCAAAAAATCTCCAGGATAAAGTTGTGGAGAGGCACAAGTCAGGAGATGGATACAATTTTTTTTCAAAGGCTTTAACAATGCTTAGAAACGCAGTCAAGTCTATAAGTAATAAGTGGAAGGTATTTGGTACAACACAGACCCTTCCTGGATCAGGACATCCCTCCAAACTGGATGAAAGAGACAGAAGGAAACTGGTCAGAGAGGCTACCAAGAGGCCGACAGCAACTCTGAACCAGATGCAGGAATTTATGACAATGAGTGGTCATTGTGTGCATGTGACAACAATATCACAAATTCTCCACAAATGTGGCTTGTATGGGAGGATTGCAAGGAAAAAAGCCACTGCTCAAGAAAGGCCACATGCAGTTCACAAAAGTCAAGATTGAGGCAGGTACAGGAGCACTTCCCAGGACAGAAGGAAAAATGGATGGAGCAAAATACTGTCAAATTCTTGAGAAAAATCTGCTGCCCTTCAGGTTTACCTTCCAACAGGACAATGACCAAAAACCACACAGCAAAACTGAGCACACAGTGTTTGAAGAAAAAAAGGTGAATGTCCTTGCATGGCTTAGTCAGAGCTCAGACTTAAACCCCACTGAAAATCTGTGGAATGACTTGAAGACCGCAGTCCACAAACGCTCACCATCAAATTGAACTGAACTTGAGCAGTTCTGCAAAGAATAGTGGGCAAATATTACAAAATCTAGATGTGCAAAGTTAGTAGAGACAGAGACACATCCCAAAAGACTGCTGACGCAAGCGGGTGAACCATTTTCCAAATCTGTAATTCTGTTAATTTTATTTATTTATTTTCTAACATGTTGGTTGGTGTTATATCTTTCACTTGGATGTTATAAGTTGCACTGAGTAAATACAGCTGGGTAAAACAAAAACCGTGTCCGTCTTCATTTCAGGTGGCAAAGCAACAAAATGTGATTATTTTAAAGGGGGGTGATTCTTTCCTATACCCACTGTAGATACCTTGCTTGAAGCAAGTCACCTGAAGTCTGACAACTATTTTGTTTGTTATGAAGGAAGTGCTTTGACACCACTTTAGTATTTTAAAAAAAAATTTTTTTTAAACTCATCCCTTGAATAGACCAAATAAAAGAAACCATTTCAAATAACTCTTGAGTCACATCTGAAGAGCACTACCATTTATAATCAGACAGACAGTGAGATGTACCTCCTCATGTTGGTGAAGAACACCATTTACATTTAATTTCACAGACAGATTGTCTCCTGGCATCTCTCTCCTGCTCCTCTGCGGCTGAATAGGGCTGTGATCCTGGCCGCTATGCATAGTGTCATCTCTGCTTGTCTCCAGCTCGACAGCCTGAGTAACAGCGATGCTGGTCTTGTTGCGGCCTCGAAGAGCTCTGCCTTTAGTTGGTCTCCTGTTTCTTCTGGGTTGTGTGGTGGGTAGCTCAGTTGGGGCAGAAGGCTGTATGCTGGGTGTGAGATGAGGGGTTGCTGTGTTGTGCTCCACACTGTCTGAACCATGGAGATGAGGGTGGGGATGCTTGTGGTGATGGTGGTCATGGTGATGGTGGTTTTGGTCACTGAGATCATTATTTTCTTGTGCATGTTCACTACTCCTTTGGTGGTCGTGGTCATCTTGAGTGTGAGGACTGTCGGTGACATGTCTGTGGATGTGTTTATGATCACTGTCTTTCTCATGTTCATGGTCATGATCATGATCGTGTCCTTCAGACCCGCTGTGAGTGGTGCTCTCAGCTCTGGTGCCTAGTGTTTTGCTGCACAGTAGCTCCTCAGCAGGGCTGTGTTGATCATTCTCGTGGTGGGAATGTTGAGGGGTCTCGTCTGAGATGTGGGGATTCTGATGAAGATGTGGATGGCCAGCTGAATGCGAGTGCCGACCTTCCTGAACCTCGAGAATATCTAAGTGTGCCACATGATCATGGCCCAGATCGTCATGGTCCAGCCCAACCACACGCACCTTGCCCAGCCCTAAACTCAACAGCAGACTCTGGAAGCCTTTAAAATCCAGACGATCCTTTTGGCCATACCGACAGAACAATTGTTGGATGTAGAAACTTTGCTCATTCTCTGCAGATTCGCCATGGCCGCTGTGCACAAACTGGTCGGATAAACCGTCGCAGGACAATTCTGAAATCTGCAGGTCACTGTGGACATGGTCGTGGTCACCATGGCTGTGCCCGTGGTGATGGTGGGACCCTCCTTCATGGCAGTGACTGGACTGATGGTACAGGAGGGTCAGCACGCAGAGGAAGCAGAATCTGGTATGTGTGTGAACTCTCATTATCTCCTCACTCAGAAACCTCTGTGAAGAAATAGAAATCCACAATGAACAGACAAATTGGTCTCATCTTATCCGCTGGAAAAGTTTCAGAAAAGTTTAAACAGCAGTATGAACTAATGGTGAAAGCTATGGACTTTTAGGGTAATCCGCTAATGTAGCAGTTTTATTGTTGGGGTTTTATTTAGAGCTGGACCAGAATATTCAATTATTTGAATATTCATTCAATGGGTTGGCATTTGATTTTCAATTTTGAGATTCAAATAATCTTTTTTTTTTTTTTGAACACCTAGCATCCCCCGCAAAACTTAATTTGTGCTTTAAATATAGCCACTTTTTTACTATCGGGCCGAACAGTTGGATATGGTTACAGTTGTATTTCCAGATATGCACGATTACAAACCGTTCTCGGGACGTCACCACTCTGTTGTCTGGCTACCAGTTTCTCCATAGAAATGGCTAAGCGGAAGCGCGCAATTTGATCAAACACCCAAGTAAACAGCTACGCTACATTCAATATAAAATAGAAAAAAAAAAATGGTCTGTGGAGGAAACATTTGCATTTACTGATATTTTATCCGCTCCGTTATAAGTACCAAAGTGGAAAATGAAACCGTATCTGTGCTGACTGGCCCGGATCGGCACGGAATGGAATGGTTAAGCAAGGAGAACCGTTCGGCCCAATAGTGGAAAAGCGGCTCTCTTTGCTTCATGACGTTCAGTCCATGAGTTAACGACTGAACGTCATGATTCAGTTCATCTGGAAGAGAAGACAAAAATGCCGAAGACCTCAGCTGTGTGGGAGCACTTTAAATTAAGTGAGAACAAGACAAAGGCAGTGTGCCAGATGAGTTCTGCAAGTACACCTATAGTAGGCTATATTGTTGGTGTAAAAAAACAAGCTGCTTTTATCTGCCATGTTAATCAGTAATTTTACACATGATAAAAACGTGCACTTAATTTGCTTGAAAAAAAAAAAAAAAAAACGTACAGTAGCCCAGCCCAATAATAATTTGTCTATATTAAAAGTATTGCTCTTAACAGACCTGTGTGTTTTCTACAGACCGCGGTGTTTTGTAGTTTATTAAAAGTTGATTAATTCTGAACGTGTCACGTGTCCACATTGCACCAAAATGTGACGCTGCACTCCCTTGGGTCCGCAGCAACACACCCGCCACGTGTGAAGCCGACTGGATGAACGGTTCTTGACATAATAAAAATGCAAACAGAGAGACACACAGAGATTCCTGCCTTTATTAGAGAGAAGAATATGTTCAGCCCCCTCCCTATGAAGCTTTGAATATTCGGTGTTGATGACTACCGAAGTTTCGAAAAAATGGTTTTCGGACCAGCCCTAGTTTTATTTGATTTTTATACCCAAATGTTGTTAGAAAAAAAAAATGTCAACCTGCATATGAGATGGACATCAGTTATGCCAAAGACTATAGAATACCCAAGACATCGTATAGTTTTGAATGGAGAAAAATGCAACGCTTGATATGGCGGCTCTATAGAACAAAGTCCCGCCTTCTGAGTAAAAGAGCCAATCACTAATTGGTAAAGTCAGCACATCACTGCAGAGCTACTTGAGCAAAAGAAACAACATTTATGAGACAGTTCTTGTCAGATTTCATTGGTGACTTCAATTATGCTCATCTTTAGAAACATCTTTGAATGCATCTTGAGTAAAATGTAGAATGTAAAATGTTCCATATTTAATGTAGTATGCACAAAAGACCTGAACCGTAACCTGTTTTACAGAATACAGTAGTTTGTTGCACATAACCCGCATTAATCCCTTATTTGATTATTAAAAAAAAATTAATGTGTTTTCATCTTGAGATTATGGGCGTCGGGGGGGATTTGGGGAATCTAGATCCAGCCCCTTTTCCAGGGGGCTGATAGATTCGTAGTTGGAAAAGTACTAAAGAGCCTTAATGTTCCCCCTACAGCAACTACTGTGAGCCTGGAGGGGAAAGTGTGATCACTCTGCTACTAAACAAAACCGAGATCTCAGCATGAGAAAGAGTCTTTTCTTCAGTCTGCACACTAGAGCCACAAATAAGAAAAATGTTTGTGAAATGGATCTGGGTGTGAGTGTTCCCAAAAGTTTTATTCCAAAAGCATTGCCATTTTCTCTGTAGCCTGTACTGTGTACTATATTCTGCTAATTGGTTATAGCAGATTAAGCCAATATTCAATTTTCTAGAAATCTGGTATATTAAAAACAATATGCAAACACAACAACAATACTTCATGCTTTTGCAGCGGTTTAGTTTCTTTCATTTATAACTTTTTTTCATGGGTTTATCATGTTAAGGAAATATGACATCTGAAAATTGTGTTTACGGAAAAAATATGTATACCTACTCTCACAATAAAAGACATTTATATGCCACAGGGTGTAAAACTTGATGAATATATTGCAGTCAGATAATCATTTATCAAACATAACTTCCCTATTGGACGGACTCGTGAGTCAGCCAAACAAGTCAAAATGCAAGGTTGAAAGTACATGAAGATCGCAGCACTGGAAGTGGGCTACAGTGGATATACAAAAATGATATTTAAATAAATAGTTTGGTTTTTTTATATTTGTAAAAACAATTAGATCTCACAGATTTGTTATGATTTAAAGCTTGCTCTTAACTTACAGGAATAAAAAAAAAAAAAATCCCCCAACTGCATTTGAACAAGTGTAAATTAACCACAGCCTATAGACAAAAATGAGCCATGCATATGATACAAAAGTATCTAATTTATTAAATTGTTCTTTAAGTCAAAACATCATGTAAGCAGTACTTACGATAGCCTGCACTCCAGTGTGTGAACTTGAAGCATGAAGTTGGTTAAACCATGGTATAACTATGATCCTTCCTCTCGACAGAACAGTGTTTATAAACATGAGAGTGGAGTGACCTCTGAACCCTTCAGGAGATAGGATGGGGCAAGAGTGCTGATGATCCTGCATCACTGTGCTGGCTCAATATGCTCTTTGTTGGTTATATGACATCCCAAAATGGCTGAATATTTCGAGAGAAAAAAAAAAAATTCCTAAAAACCAGCACAGTCATGTGCTGCAGAGATATCATGAGACAAATGCTAGAGGACTAGAACAACTTCTGCTGGAAAACATTTGTGATCAAGCGAATAAAAGGCAGAGGGGCTCTTCAATTGAACATTCAATTGACACCCAAAACATCACTCCACTGCTCACAAATTAATGTTTGAAATATGCCAATTACATTCTGTAGCATCCTCATACATCATACAAGTAATTTTTTAAATATTTTTGTTGAAGTGGTCAAGTCATGAAACCAAATTTCCAGATTATTTGAAATAAGAGTTAACCCTAACCCTTATATGATGTCTTTAAAATGTACTAGTAAATCTGCATTGAGGTGAAATATAAAGGAAATTTCAGAACTGTTTAGTGTTGTACCACCAATCCTTGCAGCAAATCTAATGCAATTCAGAACAAATACATGCTGCATCACAACAGATGATACTCTAGACGTCATCTGTTCTTGTCTGCAGAGCCACTGTTTGGACGGAGAGCCACGCTTTCTGCATACTGTGTTCTGTTTGAACAGTAAGAGGGAAGGATAAACTGAAAGCACATTTTTCCATGGGCTCCTGTTCCACTCAGCTATGAACGAGAAGAGCAGTGTGCCATTTACTGAGGTGTGTTTATATAGTGTCCTCACACACAGAGGCTGAGATCAGCACAGCCTCAGGGACTGTGGCTCTGAGATTCCTGTTATTACTGTGTGCTTATAATTACCTTAACTAAAAACCTTCCAAAGAGGCCAAAATATGGACGATTCTACCAAAGAATATTTACTTTTTTTTTTTTTTTTAAGGATAAACAATATTGGATTTTTGCTCATATACCAATATTTTTCAAATCATTTTGGCCGATATCAACAAACGATTTCAACAAAAACAAAAAAATTAACAACAATGAAGTTCTTTTAAAATGAGAGTACATTGAAAGCTTTGAAAATTACTATAAATAAATTTTTTTTTTTTTTTTTTTACAGACCAATGTAGTGGTAACATAAACATTTTATTTTAAGATTTAACATTTGTAGATGGTCTACAGCGAAAGCAAACATCTTTTAGATCTCCTAGTATTTAAGTTTTCATAATCCGTTTAAAAAAAAAAAGAAGCATATTACACATTAATGAATAAATCTGTATAAAATAATTTCATTTACAAGTGTCATGTCTGTGATTTTTATTCATGTAAGCTATAGCTTCTGACCTTTCAATCAAAACATACTCGTGATTTTATGACATCAATTACTGTTTTATTTAATCAGAAACACAATTTAATTGCATTTTATTACAAGTAGGCTAACAGCGCCTCCTAAGTAAATAAAAAGCCTTACCAGCGCATCCCTAATGTTTTTAAAGGTATTTTATTTATTTTTGTGATCCACCTTTGGCTATAAAAGTCTGAGCAGAAAACAAAACCAATTAAAATATTAACATTGTCTTTCCTTTCATACGCTGTCATAAATATGTGCTAAAGTGCAGATGAAAAAAACTTATGAACAAGATCTTATTTTAACTTAAAAACAAATGTAAAAAAGAACAAACCAACAAACAAAAAAAGTAATAAGTCAATGACCAGAAAAAAATGAAAATAAACAAATGACAGAAAAAAAGGAAAGAAAACAAAATATACAAACAAATGAAAAAGCAGCAAATAAAAAAGAATGAGTGAACGAAGTCGTGGGGAAGTCGTGGCCTAATGGTTAGAGAGTCGGACTCCCAATCGAAGGGTTGTGAGTTCGAGTCTCGGGCTGGCAGGAATTGTGGGTGGGGGAGTGCATGTACAGTTCTCTCTCCACCTTCAATACCATGACTTAGGTGCCCTTGAGCAAGGCATCGACCCCCCAACTGCTCCCCGGGCGCCGCAGCATAAAATGGCTGCCCACTGCTCCGGGTGTGTGTTCACAGTGTGTGTGTGTGTTCACTGCTCTGTGTGTGTGCACTTCGGATGGGTTAAATGCAGAGCACGAATTCTGAGTATGGGTCACCATACTTGGCTGAATGTCACGTCACTTTAACTAAAAACACCAACCCATGACATGGGCTAAGTACAAAAAAAAAAAAAAAAAAAACCTTCCTAGTAGTATGGTAGTTGATAGTTGATTGCTGGAACAATCAGTTATCAGCAAAAATCCATGCCGATAGTTTTCTGGGTTGCGTCCGTTGCGGGAGCAGCTGAGAAGGCTCTGTTTTCATTATACAGTGCGAGAGTGGCCTCTAGTGGTTGAAATCACTGACAGCACGTGCTGTTTGTTTAGACACGTGACGCTGCACGCTGAACAGAGCGAGAAACTTCAGACACGGATTTAAATGCAGCTGAAAAAAAATCCTGCCGCGCCACAGAGCGCCATTCACATAGTTTTCCAATAAATTACATTATATTCACCCTAAATCGTTGTTAATGTACATGATGAATTGTATATTGAGCATTTTAATTGAAACATTTGTCTTTCTGTGGCTCTAATAAAGTTTGTATGCTTTATTTATAGAGCTATAATATAGATCGCTCTTTCCATTTGCGCCGTTTTTTAAACACTGAACTTTAAACGTATCTATGCCTCATTGTTCATTCTTGATGTAAACTTGTGTCCATTTGGTGATTAAATAAACTGTTTTAGACCGCTGCTTGAGTTGAATGCGATGAGTTCGGAGTGTGTGTGATACCAGTGAGTTCTCCTAGACTCAGCGCTGCTCTTTTATTTTGATTAGTTAATCATTAAGTGTTCAAGAATAGATGCAGTTGAAATGTGAGAGTATACATTGTGCTGGTATAGTTGTAATGCTATGGCCTTTGTGTATATATTTAAAGATGTGCATTTTTGTTCAGTATCCATTTTAAAAACTATCGGTTAATTAATCAATATCGGCCAGTGTGGAGGTCCAACCTAGCTATCAGTATTGGCAAAATCCACAATCGGTCGACCTCTATATGAAACCATCTTCAAGTTCAACAAAACCTAAAAGAAATAAGAAGCTGACAAGTTATATTTTACTACATCTATATCTATAAACTATACCCAGTATCATCCCCCACAGAATGCATTCCTGGAATGAGCTGACGGGTTAGCCAAAGAACTGGTATTATACATTAACCTGAGCCTCTGAGCAACAGAGGGTGAGAAAGAGAGCCCTTAAGATGCCTCATATGACTCTCACAAGGCTTCTGCCTAGACTGAGCATCTCTCACAAGTCACGCGTGTGTCCACCTCCGGTGAATTCCGGTTTACAATCTAGATTACTAGAAGTCAGATCCTGAGCTAAACAGGGTTACAGTGGGACTCGTTTGGATCAAATAAATCAGCTATTGCAACACAGCGAACAAATTTGTGGTGATCTGGCTAATAATCCTCTCCAATTCACGCCTGAGCTAACTCATGTTGTGGTCAATGTGAATTTTAGCAGGCTACAGAATAATTATATGATCTGCAGCTTAGCCAAGCAGGATGCAAGCACATCTCTTCAAATAATAACTCTAGATACATGATCTGTCCTTGGTGCATCTACGCATTCAATCAGTCATATTTTACATGCAACAGAAAAAAAAAGATTTGTATGTCAGGAGAAGCCTCAAGGCTTGAGAGATGAGCAGATGCCACATAACAGATGGGAACTACACATGTTTGCCAGCACAAGGAATTCTGGGAAATGACAGAAATGTATATAGGGCTCTATGAAATCCGTTTTATTTTTTCCCAAATTCCGTTAATTTTTTTTCCAAATTCCGTTTTATTTCTTCTGGATTCCGTTTTTTTTTCGTTTGAATTTTTCTCGACTTCTTTTTAATGGTTCAATTAAATTGTATTAATCAAAAAGCATGTCTAATTAATTTAATTCATAAAGCTTATACATTTTCACATCAATTTATTAAGTTTAACAAAAATTACATGTTTAAGGCCCAATGAAATGTTTTATTTTTTCTTCACCATATGTTTTATTGTTACCTGATTCTGTTTTAGCATGTCTTATTATTTAAATGCATAAAAACAACCTATAAATAGCCTTATGAAATGTTTTTTTTTTTTTTCCTCTTCAGAAATTCTGTTGTGTATTTACATTTTTCTGGTTATCAAATGAAGGCATAAAACTTTTAAAAACTCATAAATCTTTTAATTATTGAAAATTAAGCAAACTTTATTTTTTGGTAAACAAAGGGGATTTACTATAAAAAATTAAAACATGGAAGAATTTTGAGAGATTATTCCTTAAAAAAAATAATGTTTGTTTCTTTTTAGTAGTAGTAGTAGTAGTATGATATGTACATTCTGCTGAACAATAGTAATACATTTCTGGCAAATAACGTTACTTTGTCTTTAAATTAAACCAGACTTTTATTTTGACGGGTTGCCGTGAATACCTTACAGTTCTGTGTATGTGATATGACGCTAGTTTTACTCAAATCAAACAGTCAAATGCTCATGAATTCACTCTCAGAGCAGTTCTGGAGATGTTGTTAATGTGTTTACGTCCTTATTTAGTGAGACGGCAGATGCTGAAATGACCGCGAGCATCACGCGTGCTTCCATATGTGTGTAATAAACAAAATCGCGCTTCTGCGCCATTCATTAACAGAGACATTCATATTTAAATCAACTTCTCCGGCTTAATATTTACAGATACTAGTCCATATCACGATTTGATTTAAGTTTAATGACCTACTTTTGATTAATTCATTCAAAATTTGACAAATTCCTGACAAATTTGACATTCTGCATATTATAAAAATAATATGATTGAAAATAAATATGAATCCTGCAAGTTCTGCGTGTCTCTGTTAATGAATGGCACAGAGGCGCGGTTTTGTTTATTACACATATGGAAGCGTGCGTGACACTCGCGGTGATTTCAGCATCTGCCGTCTCACTAAATGAGGACGTAAACACATTAACAACATCTCCAGAACTGCTCTGAGAGTGAATTCATGAGCATTTGACCATTTGATTTGAGTAAAACTAGTGTCATATAACATACACAGAACTGTAAAAGTAATCATGGCAACCTGTCAAAATAAAAGTCTGGTTTAATTTAAATACAAGTAACGTTATTTGCCAGAAATGTATTACTATTGTTCAGCAGAATGTAGATAGCCTACTACTACTACTACTGAAAAGAAACAAACATTATTTTTTAAGGAATAATCACACAACTTTACTTCCATGTTTTAATTTTAATAGTAAATCCCCTTTGTTTACCAAAAAATAAAGTTTGCTCAATTTTCAATAATTAAAAGATTAATTAAATTAATGTTTTATGCCTTCATTTGATAACCAGAAAATTGTAAATACACAACAGAATTTCTGAAAAAGAAAAAAAAAAATCATAAGGCTATTATAAGAAAAAAAGAAAAATTAAGTTGTTTTTATGCATTTTAATAATTAGACATGCATAAAAACACAGAATTAGGTAACAATAAAACATATGGTGAGGAAAAAATAAGAATTTCATAGGGCCCTAAACATGTAATTTTTGTTCAACTTTTAATAAATTGATGTGAAAATGTATAAGTTTTATGATTTTAATTAATTTTGATTAATAAAATGTAATTTAACCATTAAAAAGGAGTTGAGAAAAATTAAAACAGAAAAAAATAAAATAAACGGAATTTGGAAAAAAATAAAACGGAATTTGGGAAAAAATAAAATGGATTTCATAGGGCCCTAGATAAACGGGTCTGAGTATGTGTCTGGGTGGAGTCAAGAATCAAAGTCTCAAAAAGCATGACCTCTTGACTCCAAACACACATACACCTCTAAAATAAACACACTCAGAAGGTTCAGAAAAGCATGTCATTCGGTTCAGGACCTGCACTCTGATGCACAGTAGAAACATGAAAAATGTTTGTTGAGACTAAATGTAAAATTATCTAATAATACTAGGAACAAACAGAAATATTTTCAGCCAAATCGCAAGAAATTAAAACTGCAACCGGTCCATAAACCTGCTTATTTTGATCATAAACTGATTAACACCTCATAAAAACATTCAGAACTGGTGTGATCACATGAAAAGAATAAAAATAAAATAAACAACACACAATCAGCCAAGTAACCTAGATTAACCTAAAAATATTTAGAGAGTGGGTTAGGCTAATTTTAACAATGTTACCAAGTCAAATACTTGCTAAGCAATAAATCCAAAATAAATTAAGCTAAACAAGTGGCAACTTTCGAAACTACCAAGTCCAAAACAACCTAGTCTCCTTCAAGTGTTGCTGTTGCCTTGATTAACTGCTGATCTTAAAACACCAGAGTGAAAATGTGCCAAACAGACCAGCTTAGGATCTGCAGATCTGCCTGCAGGTGCATCCGACAGCTTACCTCTTTCTGTCTCAACAGGATGTGGAGGAACAGGTCATACGCTGTCAACTATGCAGGGAACTCTCATCTACAGCAAAATGGAACGAGATCTGATGTTTTGAACTCTTCAAGTATGGTGATATAGTGCAGAGGGGAGGGTGTACTGGACATGTGTGTTTGTAAGTGTTGGTAGGTGGGTGTGTAGGAGTGGGTGGAGGGAGAGATTTGAGCTAATCAGGCCTTAAGTAGCCACCAAATCCAAAATAAATAAATAAATAAAAAGGCTTAATGCAATTTTACAGTATGAGCATCTTGAAGTCCATATGTCCAGGAAAACTCACCACTTATGAGGTCTTTCTGGTTTTGTTAATCAAATATTCCAACAAAGAATCAACCATCAAACTGTTTCTCATACATAGCAAGTCTATCGGAACGAAATATTTCACCAGATGGACTAAATACATACATTTTGTTCTCAAGGCTTTCAGTTAACAGAGACAAATTACAGCCAACTTTGTGTGATTCAGCACAACAGCTTCTGTAAATTGGCTTCAAAGGTCAGCAGCAGAGCTTAAATATCAGAAGGAAGAAGCCAGCACCATAAGTAATGGTCCAGCATTTTAATGGACAATGTAGGAGAGAATACATTGATGGCTGTAGTTTTTGCCTGTGAGACTTCAGTCTGTAAAGTCCATCAGACACCAGAGGGCTATTATCCAGACCATTTGACAAGGTGAGGCGATTATCAAAGAGAAGGCCAGATACTAATCAAAGAGATTTTTAACGCTTGTCAGGTCAATTTTAACAATGGTGCTGGGGGCTACAGGGGAGACTCGATGGCAAGGAACTACTGAGAGCAGGATCCTTTATAGGAATGTAGTGATAAAGAAACTTTGACTGCTATGATGATTCTTTTTATGCTTCAAGTGGCACCAAAAAAAAAAATCATTTACATGTAAATAATAATAAATAAATAAATAGATTAATCTCACACATTTTAACAAATTCAGGCCCACTATGAACCACTGGAAATAAGAAATCCCATATGCCAATTGCCAACTCTTTTGTAAAAAAAAAAAAAAAAAAAAAAAAAAAAATTCAGTTATAACAAAATAAATAAATAAATAAAAATAATAATAAAATAAATGAACAAAATGCCTGTGTGCCAAGGATGGGGAAAAAAAAATCTTACAATCCTTTAGTACACATTTCACTTTGTCTTTAACATCTAGAAATAATGTAGGTCATATGGCTGTAATTTATCATCTTAAATATATCTGACAATACTAATATATCTGCCAATATATACAGGTCCTTCTCAAAAAATTAGCATATTCTGAAAAAGTTCATTATTTTCCATAATGTAATGATAAAAATTAAACTTTCATATATTTTAGATTCATTGCACACCAACTGAAATATTTCAGGTCTTTTATTGTTTTAATACTGATGATTTTGGCATACAGCTCATGAAAACCCAAAATTCCAAAAAAAATCTAAAAAAAATTAGCATATTTCATCCGACCAATAAAAGAAAAGTGTTTTTAATACAAAAAAAGTCAACCTTCAAATAATTATGTTCAGTTATGCACTCAATACTTGGTCAGGAATCCTTTTGCAGAAATAACTGCTTCAATGCGGCGTGGCATGGAGGCAATCAGCCTGTGGCACTGCTGAGGTGTTATGGAGGCCCAGGATGCTTCGATAGCGGCCTTAAGCTCATCCAGAGTGTTGGGTCTTGCGTCTCTCAACTTTCTCTTCACAATATCCCACAGATTCTCTATGGGGTTCAGGTCAGGAGAGTTGGCAGGCCAATTGAGCACAGTAATACCATGGTCAGTAAACCATTTACCAGTGGTTTTGGCACTGTGAGCAGGTGCGCAGGTCGTGCTGAAAAACGAAATCTTCATCTCCATAAAGCTTTTCAGCAGATGGAAGCATGAAGTGCTCCAAAATCTCCTGATAGCTAGCTGCATTGACCCTGCCCTTGATAAAACACAGTGGACCAACACCAGCAGCTGACATGGCACCCCAGACCATCACTGACTGTGGGTACTTGACACTGGACTTCAGGCATTTTGGCATTTCCTTCTCCCCAGTCTTCCTCCAGACTCTGGCACCTTGATTTCCGAATGACATGCAAAATTTGCTTTCATCCAAAAAAAGTACTTTGGACCACTGAGCAACAGTCCAGTGCTGCTTCTCTGTAGCCCAGGTCAGGCGCTTCTGCCGCTGTTTCTGGTTCAAAAGCACACGCCTGTGCACGGTGGCTCTGGATGTTTCTACTCCAGACTCGGTCCACTGCTTCCGCAGGTCCCCCAAGGTCTGGATTCGGTCCTTCTCCACAATCTTCCTCAGGGTCCGGTCACCTCTTCTCGTTGTGCAGCGTTTTTTGCCACACTTTTTCCTTCCCACAGACTTCCCACTGAGGTGCCTTGATACAGCACTCTGGGAACAGCCTATTCGTTCAGAAATTTCTTTCTGTGTCTTACCCTCTCGCTTGAGGGTGTCAATGATGGCCTTCTGGGTTAACCTCTTACCCATGATTGCGGTTTTGAGTAATGAACCAGGGTGGGAGTTTTTTAAAAGCCTCAGGAATCTTTTGCAGGTGTTTAGAGTTAATTAGTTGATTCAGATGATTAGGTTAATAGCTCGTTTAGAGAACCTTTTCATGATATGCTAATTTTTTGAGATAGGAATTTTGGGTTTTCATGAGCTGTATGCCAAAATCATCAGTATTAAAACAATAAAAGACCTGAAATATTTCAGTTGGTGTGCAATGAATCTAAAATATATGAAAGTTTAATTTTTATCATTACATTATGGAAAATAATGAACTTTTTCACAATATGCTAATTTTTTGAGAAGGACCTGTAGTTCATCTCTTGATTGCAATGAGAATCCCTTAAACATTCAGAGACCTTCCCGTTACAAATCATCACACCAAACTCCTACGGCTATGGCTTAAGAATAGCTTATTCCTTAAAGGGGTCATATGATGTGATTAAAACTTTTCCTTTCTCTTTGGAGTGTTACAAGCTCTTGGTGGATATAGAAGATCTGTAAAGTTGAAAAGACTAAAGTCTCAAATCCAAAGAGATATTCTTTATAAAAGTTAAGAGTCAACCACACCATGCCTACCTAAAACGGCTTGTTCTAACATGCCCCCACGTCTACGTTACTGTGTGGGAAGATTTGCGTAACGCCACCCAAATATTCACGCAAAGAAGGAAAAAAATAACTTTTATTCTCGCTGTAGTATTGTTGTTGCCATGCCGCCATGTTGTGGAGATGCTGTGTGTTTCTTTGTGAAAGCAAAACTACTTTGTTTGGCCTTCCAAAAGAGGACGATATCCGCTTCGTCATGCCTAGAGCTTATCCGTGCTGGTCGCTGAGGAAATACATCAACTTTGCGCTGTGTATCGCCGGACCAGCTTTCACCGTGGACGAAGCGGAGTCCAGCCCGGGGTCGTCACATGTTGTTGCCGCAAGTCCGGCAGCCGCGCCGTTCTCTAACTGGGCGCCGCTCACTCAAGCCCACCGTGTGATGCTGTGTTTCGTTGTGAAAGCGAAACTACTTTGTTTGGCATTCCAAAGAGGGCACGCTTAGAAATCAGTGGTTAAGTTGTATTTACAACACTGTTCCAGAACAGTTCAACCCAAATATTCAGATGTGTGCAACGCATTTTATGGAGGACTGTTTCCTGATCCTGGAAGAGTAGACTACAATGCTGGCTGTTCTGACTCACGGACTGTAAGTTTGTTTTTCATATTTAAAGAATTTCCCACTGATGATTCAAACACGAGTTTTGAGCAGTGTAGAGTTGCGCTTGTTGTTTGTCATTTCTCTGATCACAACTGCAGACATGGTTTTATGTTTATGTGGCACAATGCAACGCAACGTGTAAAAAGACAGTATAAGTCATTATAATCAGTAATTATTTCCCCACTGGATGCAACAAATGGCTCGTTAATAATGGGTTTTAATGTTTTTGTCTCGTTGCTCCAGCCGGGACACAGCATCACAGTATGGTGAGGGGCGTAACATTTCCGTCACCCGCTTGAGGTATTCGGCCAAACACAACTCAGTGGATAGCTGGGCAATCATTGCACAACTCACTTTTCAGAACGATGAGCTTTGTAAAAAACAACTCTTTTCAGAAAGGCCAGGCATAGAGGAGAAACAATAATGTGCAGTATGTGGAAAATAATGTGTTTTTTTTTTTTCTAACCTTAAACCACATAAACACATTTCATTACATCAATTACACAAAATAATGTTCTTTTTAGCAACATCATATTAGAACAGGACATTGCATCAACTTTAGTAGGCTATGTTCTGTTAAGTGCAAGTGCCTGGTTCAAGACGAATATGCCTACCAATAATAGAGATGTTCAAGACTTCAGATATAAGCAAACTCCGAATCAGGTTGTTTTTGGATTGTTGGTCTAATCCCTGAAAGTCCCTTTATTAAAATTAAAGTCTAGTACGACTAAAAAGACGCTTCAACAATTTTCTCCAAAATTAAGGAAGGAAGTTCATTGGAGACTCGATGCTTTGTTCTGTGTGTGTGCGTGTGTTGCAAAACAATCTTATTCCTGACTGTGCTACAATATAGAGACTCTATATTGAATACACATGGCCTCTGAACGCTCAAAGCTGGTTATATAAACCCTACATACCTGACCTGATTTTTTTTTGGTCTTGACAATTGGGAATAGTCACTAAAGAGTCACCTGGAATAGACCACAGGCTTTTTTTCTGCGTAATTAAATAAACCACCAACAGAATGTGCCGTAAATTCCATCAACTTAGAGTGTTTAATGAGATATTATAAAACATAGATTTTAAGGTAACTGCTAAGGCCCCTAAAATCGTAAGACTGTAAATAAAATGTCTTATGCTTAAAGAAACCTCACCCACAGAGCTCATGTTCATATAATCTCACTGTTGAAGACTCAGCTCGGTATGTACAGGCACCTATAGAAGATCATGTGAACAATCTTTTGGGCTGTTATTACCAAATGTGAAGTCTCATGATGAAATGCCAACCTGTATTTGACAAATTCTTGTTTAATGCTGGGCTGAGACTGTTCATAGAAAAATAATACATGCAAATATTCAACCTTCATAAATCGACAAGTTGACAATTTCACAACTTAAAAGGATAGTTCACCATCAGTTCTGTCATCAATTCCACTTAAAGTATATCTTATTTTATGTTTAACAAAATAAAGTCATGCAAGTTTGGAACAACATGAGGGTGAGAAAATGAAAGAATTTTTGGGAACTATTCATTTGAAGATGAAAGAAAACTGTGTTAGCATGTATCACTATTATCTAATGGGACACCTGGGTTGTACCACAAAGTATCAGCGGTTAGGAATGTATGTCTGTTGCTATCAGTCTATCTTGTAAAGAAAGAACTAGAAATGCAGCCTTTTCTGGTTAAGCCTGACAGCAACAGACACATTCTGACCAGCATCTCCACTAACATGGTCACCTGTTTATCCTCTATATTACAGTAAATGTTCTTTAATTATCATCAATAACAAGAATATCTGTTGTAGCGAATGCAGTTAAGTCACTCGGTAGAATCCATTTAATATCTGGGTAAGACTATGAGTTAACATTCCTATTCACCTCAATGGCAGTTACTCAGCTGACACAGTGAAAGGACGCAATCTGCCATTTTGGCTAATGAGTGCTTATTTCTACCGTTATAGACTGTTTTGCGCACCTAAATGCCACTAATAACTCTACAGCCGTCACGACTACATGAATTGGCACCTCAAGAATGCTTACAGTCCCAAGCCTTTAAGCTCATCTGCAAGGCCAAACACCTCGCCTCGAAAGTAGACCAAAGTCGGCACCAGCAGTCAAGGGTGGAGTGAAAAAAGAAGCAGTCAAATCAGACAACACCTACTTCTCACACTGTAACATTAGGCCTATAAGCCATGGTAAATATCACTCTTAAAATCACTCTGAAATGGATTTGAAATACTGTTGTTTATGAAGATGTTATAAATAAGTAATCCACAACATCTATTATTATATTCCACTAAAATCTACTTTTACTGACATATTTTTTCAGATATTTGACTTTTTTTAATGACCATTAATCGAGAAAGATGCCGTTTGGCCATCAAAGGACCTCAGACAGAACCGTGGCAGAGCTGCAGTCCATCTAAAGTTGCATTATCAGTCATCTACTTCACCTTACACAAAAGGGCTACATTGTATCCTCAGAATCTCCATTTAGAATAGACACTAGTTTTATGTAAGAAAAATAACAGAAAATAACTAATTTTATAAATGTTTTTTGCATGATCACACAGCTATAGATATTAGATCTTGAACAAAAAAATGTTTTCTTCATAGTCTGCCTCTGATCGTAATCATGCTACAGTGGCATTGCATCAGTGGCCGTTCTGGTACATCCATTACAACATACTGCATGACATGACATGTTTGGAGATTGCAATGGAGGTGAATACAGAGTGCCCCTGATAAATGATCATCTTAGATTTAGATGTTCCTGTGGCTCAGTGGTAGAGCATTGCGTTAGCAGCGCAAAAGGTCATGGGTTCAATTCCCAGGGAACACACATACTGACAAAAATAAATAAATAAATGTACGACATGTTTGGAGATTGCAATGGAGGTGAATACAGAGCGCCCCTGATAAATGATCATCTTAGATTTAGATGTTCCTGTGGCTCAGTGGTAGAGCATTGCATTAGCAGCACAAAAAGTCATGGGTTCAATTCCCAGGGAACACACATACTGATAAAAATAAATAAATGTATAGCCTGAATGGCATATAAAAGCATCTGCAAAATGCATAAATGTAGATTTGACATTAACACCCGTCTCTTATAGGCAGAGGCTGTGCAGGTCCGTGAACACCAGTTCCTGTGGTTAGACACACGGTTAACAGAGGAAGGCTTCTGCAGGTGTGCAGTGGCTTAACAGGAAAACAGCATCAACACACTGTTGATGTTTATTAAAGCAATGCCCTTCTGATGTCTTATTACAAAACAAACTGTGTTCAAGATATTTTTGGGGAAGAAAAGCTGGTTTTAACTGGTCTTCCAGCTTAACCAGGTTGGTTTTACAATAGATTATGGATACTTTTTAGCTGGCCAGGTTGCAAGACCATCAAGGCAGCTTAGATTTGGATCTGACAAATTTTAACTGGGCCTGGAAACTGTGAAACAAAAACCGACATGAAGCATAAACTGCATTATTACAGGATTCAAAAAACATAACCCACGTTTGACTGCCACTTTAATTATACATTATAAACTGCGGAATTAAGATATGAATTGTGAGAATTATGAATAGGAGAAACCTCAAAGGAAATACATAAAACAGATTAATCTTGCAGTCTGAAAAACACCAGCAAATTAGGAACGTTTGGTTTTACAAATAAACGAGCGAGAGACAATCTTCAAGACTAACTTACTACAACAACCTTAACTTCATCACATGACTGATCCTGAAGCCCAAACACGCGATTAAACCCCAAACTTCCCCTTCCACGTCGCATTAACTCTAACGTTAGATCAATGCCTACGTAAACAAATGTCTAGCGTTAGATTTTATTAACACGATTCGCAATAAACACGTTCATCTACAGCAGAGGAACGCCTCTAGTCGAGCAGCAGGTTTAATAAGGCGCAGTCGGCGGAAAGATGATAAATCTAAACAGCAGCTGCTAATGCTGCTAGCGCCGAAAGCTTTAAAACCGATAATAATTCACAACATCGCACGATTGTATCGTAAATCCCTGCTTTCATTGACCCATCTGAAGCTGCTCGGGTCCATGTTGTGGGAGTGTGGGAAAACAAAGCGGGTTTTATATAGTTTACCTCACTCGAGTGCCGTGTGCAGCTCCTCTCCGCTCGGTACTAAAACACTCATCATGCTGCGCACCGCACCGCACAAAAGTCCGACAGCACTGCGGAAACGCCATTCTCAATGCCACTTACGTACTTACTTGTTACGTTCTTACATCCGACTTCACATTTTGAGGAATGTGTAACGCACTTTACGCAACGTGGAACGAGCTGTGAGACGTGTGCTTCCGCCGCCAGACAGCCCCGAGGCCAGTCTGAGCTCGTGGCGGAAGCGTACGTCGCACAAGTCAAAAATATGGTTAAAATAATTGGGACAAAGCCGCTGTACATTCTCATGTTGTGAAGAACGTTCTTTGATTATGTCATATGTAATTATGGCTGACATCCCTGAGATGTGATATAGTTGCCCTTATGCAATGTCCACTCAAAAAGAATTAGGCCTAGGCCTATTCTTTTTTTTTTTTTTTTTTTTTTTTTTAGCTCTGTCTGCAATTAAATATTTATAGTTCAAAGTGGTCACATTTATTTTTATTGTTTTTTGCTTCTGCTACAACAGTTCTGTTTAGCCAGACTTGTGAAAATACAAATTATTTTCATTATCATCTCATACATTTTGTGCTTCAACCATAAAATCATTTTATTTTTGTAAAATGTTTGCTCTCAGATGAAACTGAACAGTAAATAGCAAGCTGTCATTTTGCAGATGCTTTTATCCACAGAGATTAAGTTGTAGGCCTACCTTGCCAGGCACTTTAAAAGTTTGATTTCAATCAATCTAAAACAATAATTCAACTTTCATTCTGTTTCATTCTATTCTTCACACAATATCGAGTGGCTTTCACAGAATTTTTTTTTTTTTTTTTTTTTTTTTTTTTTTTTTAGGTATACATGAAACATATTAAGCAGCAAAACCGTTTTTAACATTGATAATAATAAGAAATGTTTCTGTAAACACCAAATTAAGATATTTGAAGGATTATGCGACACTGAAGACTTGAGTAATAAATTAAAATAAAAAGCAATTACACCATAATTATAATGAACTACAGGTGCATCTCAATAAATTAGAATGTCATGGAAAAGTTAATTTCAGTAATTCAATTCAAATTGTGAAAGTCGTGTATTAAATAAATTCAATGCCCACAGACTGAAGTAGTTTAAGTCTTTGGTTCTTTTAATTGTGATGATTTTGGCGCACATTTAACAAAAACCCACCAATTCACTCTCAACAAATTAGAATATGGTGACATGCCAATCAGCTAATCAACTCAAAACACCTGCAAAGGTTTCCTGAGAAATTGAAAATGGTCTCTCAGTTTGGTTCACTAGGCTACACCATCATGGGGAAGACTGCTGATCTGACAGTTGTCCAGAAGACAATCATTGACACCCTTCACAAGGAGAGAGAGCCACAAACATTCATTTCCAAAGAAACTGGCTGTTCACAGAGTGCTGTATCCAAGCATGTTAACAAAGAGTTGAGTGGAAGGAAAAAGTGTGGAAGAAAAAGATGCACAACCAGCCGAGAGAACCGCAGCCTTATGAGGATTATCAAGCAAAATAGATTCAAGAATTTGAGTGAACTTCACAAGGAATGGACTGAGGCTGGGGTCAAGCCATCAAGAGCCACCACACACAGAAGTGTCAATGAATTTGGTGAACCACAGACAACGTCAGAGGTGTCTTACCTGGGCTAAGGAGAAGAAGAACTGGACTGTTGCCCAGTGGTCCAAAGTCCTCTTTTCAGATGAGAGCAAGTTTTGTATTTCATTTGGAAACCAAGGTCCTAGAGTCTGGAGGAAGGGTGGAGAAGCTCATAGCCCAAGTTGCTTGAAGTCCAGTGTTAAGTTTCCACAATCTGTGATGATTTGGGGTGCAATGTCATCTGCTGGTGTTTGTCCAATGTGTTTTTTGAAAACCAAAGTCACTGCACCCATTTACCAAGAAATTTTGGAGCACTTCATGCTTCCTTCTGCTGACCAACTTTTTTGAAGATGCTGATTTCATTTTCCAGCAGGATTTGGCACCTGCCCACACTGCCAAAAGCACCAAAAGTTGGTAAAAAAGACCATGGTGTTGGTGTGCTTGACTGGCCAGCAAACTCACCAGACCTGAACCCCATAGGGAATCTATGGAGTATTGTCAAGAGGAGAATGAGAAACAAGAGACCAAAAAATGCAGATGAGGTGAAGGCCACTGTCAACAAAACCTGGGCTTCCATACCACCTCAGCAGTGCCACAAACTGATCACCTCCATGCCACGCCGAATTGAGGAAGTAATTAAAGCAAAAGGAGCCCCTACCAAGCAACGAGTACATGTACAGTAAATGAACATACTTTCCAGAACGCCAACTATACACTAAAAATGTTTTTTTTTTTTTTTTTTTGGTCTTATGAAGTATTCTAATTTGTTGAGATTGTAAATTGGTGGGTTTTTGTTAAATGTAAGCAAAAATCATCACAATTAAAATAAGCAAAGACTTACTGTAAACTACTTCAGTCTATGTGCAGTGAATTTATTTAATACACGAGTTTCACAATTTGAGTTGAATTACTGAAATAAATGAACTTTTCCACAACATTCTAATTTATTGAGGTGCACCTGTGTATATTTCTGTTTTTACAGTATTTTAATTAAATAAAGGCAGCTTTGGTAAATCTCAAAATACTTCTTTCAAAAATCTTAAAAAAAAAACACCCCAAAATTTTAAATGGTCATCTAAATGGTTGCATATCATATAATGAATGTAATTCTTTTTGTTGTTGCTGTTGTAGATTAGGGATACATTTTTCATATTTTCAGCTTGTAAAAACATGTTACCATAAATAAAGACACCACAATTCTGAACTTTAGGGCCCCTCGGATTAAAACAGTAAGTATGATACTAATACAATAATAGATTTTTGTTGCTCTTATGATAATATAACAAGTTTTTACAGCCTCAGATCAAATGGAGCCTTCAGTAAACTCATAACGCAAATGATAATTTCCCGTTAATGCCCTGAAGTGTTGGAGTTGTGCATCAACAGAAATCAGCCCCAGAGGTGCAGTCTTCACATGCTGAAATATAATTAACAGAAAGTGCTGGAAGAGCATAAAGATATTCTGAGAAAATTAGATCCTATTCTAAAATGTGATATTTGTCTTGAAAATAATGGATAGTTTTCATTTTTAGTGGTTGTCGCTTTTCATAAAAAAAGCTAAAATACAGATATTTTGAAATGCCATTCAAAATTCCAGATAACAAAACAGACTTCTTCCATTTACTGTAAATTAAGATATTACATATATTTATTTATGTATCCATGCAGAAGGTGTAATGATGCTGTTGGATTCTCGTGTTGAATTCATAAGTCTCATGGGTATTTTCATCCTTGTGTGTTAGACGCAAGTCTTAAAACACGTGGAGGCGCAACAGCTTTTGCATCCCTTTGAAGAATAGACAGAATTGTGTTTTTGTGATCAGCCAAGACTGTGACAGTGAACATCATCATTGTGAAGACAAAAGCATTTATTCTGTAATGGATGAACAGAACACCTTTGATTGGTCTAAAAAATAAGAATACATTAAGCCTAACTAACTATCATGATATCCTGCAAATCCAGTATAGTCTCTCATTACTGTGATTACTGAACAGATTTTGATCAGATTCTGCAGATGTAAAGAGAGGAACATCGAGATGGGTGCTGCTACAAAAAAAAAAACAAAAAAAAAACAGGTCTATTCTTATCCTTGGTGAATCCCCTGCCTATACGTTTGAACCATGGCAGCTAAGCTGTAGCTGGCTTTTGATTCCTGACGATCTTGTCAGCGGTTATATTCTGAGAATACATTCTGCATTAGAGATCTGAGGCTCTGGTCTAACACAGTGTTGTCAAATCCCATGTTTCTCTGAAATCCTTACGGAGAAAAAAAAAGCAATATGTTAAAGAGACCCTGCTGAGAAGTAACATCAGAAATGGAGGAATAGGATTGAAGTCGGTGACACTATATGAAACTGAGGAAAGTTTCAGGGAAAACTTTTTGAGTTTAAGAGGTCTTACTCCATTGGTGCTGCAAATAAACACCTGTGTTTCAGTCAGCCATGTAAGAATGTGTTGCCAGCTCTCATTAATCCAGGTCATCTCAGAGAGTCAGGTGACATGACTGTTCACATAGCAATGGATAGTCAGCATCAGGATGACACCTTTCACATATTAATCACCTGTCAGTCCTGGATCGTCATTGACAAGCAAGCGTCATCTGAGAATTATGAAATACTTTCTTCACTTTACTGTAAGACACCTGCAACACACTCTTTTCCTCTGGAGATCACATAGAATTATTGATGAGTGCTGCAACTCAGCTGCAGTATGTGTCCCAGGTGTCATTTTTCATTTCTCTTCCTGTTTGCTTCACATACACATGCATTCAGCAAAACAAACCACAGACCTTGAATATTTTCTACTGAAAATCTCATTAACTTTGTTTTGAATATACAAGGTAATGGATATAGGTTTAATATGTTTAAAACCTCTAATAATGGATTTTAGCTTTCAGATTTTAGCTTTCAAGGATTAATTTAGACATTTGACACTGCTTGAATGAAATCTTCTGTAGAGAAATGTTTGATTACGTCAGCATGTCCTGGGGGTTTTAAACTGGGATCTGGGACACTCAGCAGAAGGGTGTTAGATGGCTTCCAGATAAATGTCTTTAAGATAATTAAGATTTGTAATGTTTTTGAAAGAAGTCTCTAAGGCTGCATTTATTTAACCAAAAATACAGTAAAAACAGCAATTTAAAATCACTTTTTTCTACTTTAAAGTTTTTTTTTTTTTTAAACTTGTCAACAGTTGTGCTGCTTAATATTTTGGTGGAAACCTTTTTTTTTTCAGGAATGATGAATAGAAAGTTCAAAAGTACAGCATTTATTTGAAATAGATTTTTTTTTCGTAACTATTAGTATCCCTCAGTGTATATATTTATATTGTTTATTTACAGTTCTACATGGGCTACCCAATTTCATTTAGTGTCTGGCCATTTCAATACTTCTGCAGTCTACTAATAACTGTCATTGGATTAGAATACAGTGATTCACAAGTAAAAACCTATTGCATTACCCACATTGATTCAGCACCTGCTCTAGCTTGAAGCAGTGCCCTTATGTTCAGAATGCTCTAATCAAACTCTTAAGCCTTGAAATGCTGAGCCTGCAGCATTTAAATATAATAATGCTAATGTTCAGATAATGAACCTTATCATTAAGGAAATAAACGCAGTAATTTTGCCAGCAGAATTACCTCCGCATTGTTCACTAATTGAGCATGTTCATCTCACCACATATGGCGAAGCCCACATCACATACGGGGTTATCCTCAGTTCAAAACCTCTCCTCGGGTTCTTCTGGGAATCATGCAGCCCTGAACACAGCAGCTTCATAGTTTGATGGATACAGATTCTATTACTTCAAATCATTACCATAATTTTCTCCAGCCATCCATGCCATTTGTTATCAAAACCACATTTCAGACAATTGCAAGGCATTTCTCACGTCTAGCAAATCTGTTTTGCCACATGTAGTCATGATCCATCAATGTAATTTGAAAGAGCACATAAGTGCGCTTTGCTATGAGCGACAGGCAGTTATTGAATTAGAAGAGCATGGCTCATCTTCACCTGTCAACATAGTTGCTAATGGTGTTAAATCAGAGCAAAGCCATGCCAGGTTTTCTATTAAGTCTGTGTATTCCTCTCTGACACCTGTAGCGATTATCCACAAATTAGCAAAAGCTACTTTATGCTAATATGTGTATGCTTCACGCACAGGTAACTGGGGTGGATCATTACTTCCAATACTGATCGTCACATAAAAATATGGGGTTTCTTTAATGCTACGATTATTATTTATTCAGCATTATAGTTAATATAGTATATCATATGCTTCAATATAGAAACAATCACTTGGATAGAAAGACACAAGCAATCACAATTTAACAGAAAAAAAAATGGTGTAAAGTGACTGTTTCACTTACAAAATGTGACCAAAGTGGTAATATTGGGCATGAGTCATGACAATACTGAAAGACAATAAGCCTCGTCGTTATATGGAATATCCAGTAAAAGTTTCAATGTGTCTTTTATAGAAGGAAAGTACCCTTTTTATACTGTAGTTAGGATCAGTCAAGATGAAATAAAATGAATGATTTAATGATGTAAAAACTATGCAAGACCATGAGAAAGAATCTGAATTGTGTATATGATGCAATGGTTTTGTTGCATTTATCCTATTGTCTGGATTCAAACCAATTACATCTTTATATAAGCAAGCATTGAAAGCAATTGATTAGAAATCAATAAAATTGCATCAGTGTAAAGTTGTAAAAAAAAAAGTATTTGTATATAATTGAAAAAAAGAAATTAATAATACTACTACTAATTATACTTTCATACCTTTTTAAAAATATGTAAATACTCATACTCCAAAACTCAACTGCCCCCCAAAACTAATAATAATAAAAAAAAAAACAGATTAAAAGTAAATTAGATATACTGACTGTCATACACAGTGACTTTTTTCTTTGATTTGTTTAAAAGCCTGACTAGGGACAAAGGCTGCAAATTAGCTATTAGCTAAAAACTTAAGAACAGAGCATCTGTTGCATGACATTTGATGTAACAATGTTATTCTGTATTGTTGCTGTCAAATAAACAATAAGAGAAAACTTCAGAGCCTCCTGCTGTTATTATTTTAGTATATAAAATGGTTGTGCTTCTCATAGATCATTTGCACTCACTCAGATTGAGATGGGGAGTGAGTATATCCATCAAAAGGCCAATAGTTCAGCACACAACACTAGACCTTTGTTTGTTGTGCCATGGAGAGCTTTCAGATTTCTTTGATCATTTAGATAAAATTAGATAAATCAGTTGTAGCCCTTCTCAAGCACACACACACACACACACACACACACACACACACACACACACACACACACACACACACACAAACAATGCTCAGGAGTGTGTTTATGCTGTTGTGTTTCTGTATTCTCTCGGCATGACAGGCCTTTATTTGTCCTCTCTGGTGAATTTTTGGCAGACTGCAGCAGACAGGATAAGTGGTCGGTCAGCAGAGCAGCACTCCTGGAGTATCCATTGGGACTGACTGCTGATAGTTAATGGGTCAGTGCTAGAGAGGCTACAAAAATAGGTCACAGGAATTGTTTATTGTCATAATAAAAACCTGCAACAACAGAACTCACTAATGATGGTCACGAGCGATCTGAACCCAGCTCCTATTCTGCATTTTAATTCAGTAAGTATTAAAGCACATGACTCTCCATATTCCATATATACTGTATGTGTGTGTGTATGTGTGCCACTATCACAGGTAATCACAGCAGTGCTAATTTTCTGACCAACAGCCCCATTGTGAACATGAGTCATTAAGTAACTTTCATTTTAGACACTGCCATTTAATTGGTATAGTTTTGCGCCGCCAAGAAGTTTAATAGTAAATCCAAACTAAGGCAAACAAAGCAGAGACAGCCACAACACAGCTCTTACTGAATATATCTGTGTTTTTTTAAAGAATTGGATGAATAAATCAGTCAATGACATTCCCTTGCTTCTGAATCAGTGTTTTTGTAAGAATTGAGTGAATGAATCAATTAGAATAATTAATAATAATTAGACAATAACAATAATTAGAAGCAGCTTTCTATAAGGTTTTGACAGAAACATCAGTTCTGAGCTGTTTGATGACTTACCTGACAACAACCATACCTAAACCATTAAAAGTTTAACACCTATGTATTGCGAGGCCAAGCGCACACACACACAATCCTGACGTTTGCCCAAACCTTCATAACATTTCCACAAAATAATAGGGTGTATGGTAATATATGCCATATTTACTTGATTTAAGAGTTTGACACTCCACAAGGGAGCGTCTGTGGCAGCTTTATTCTAAGAGTGAGTTCATTTGCAAACTCTTTATTAGTCCAAAGTACAGCATCCATATAATTACAAACCTCGTCCATGTCTCATAACGAGGCCTATCATCGATATTTATTTGGAGAGAAATGGGGTCCTACTTTATATGCTTAACATGGAATCACAATGAGTTTGCACATTCCCTGAGCTGGAGACACTAATGGTTTTCTGTAGTCTAATGAATGATACATTGAATCATGGCACAACCTCGGAGACAAAGAGAGAGAGAGAGAGAGAGAGAGAGAGACGCACAGAGAAAGAGGGAAATAATCAGGGCAAGACAAAAAATGTCCTCAAACACGCTTTCATTTCTGTAAAGACAGGGAGAGGACATGACCTTTGAGGAACTTGCAGCAAACGTAATTGTGAAAGAGCTTCTTTCTCTCTCTCTTTATTTCTTTCAATTGTGCCCTTTCTCTCATTAGTGTCTTGCAATTAGAATTTGTTTACTGATCAGTCATGCATTATGTGACATCGTAGTTGTGGAATGAAGCTGAAGATTGCATGAACAGCACAGAAAGCACAATCACAGCGGCAAACAAACAAACCTGAATCTCCTTTACGGCTAATTATTGAATTAGGGACCACTGTGATCCAAGTAGATAGAGTGTGAGGTTGTTGTCTCATATTTTAGTACATAGTTTTTGAGAAAAATGACAGAATCGATAAATAAGGAGTAACTGACAACGGGCCGTTGAATTATTAGAAAAATAATGCACACCCGAGGTGTTGATGCGGCCACAACGCGAAGCGGAGCATTATTTTTCTAATAATTCAATGGCCCGGAGTCAATTATTTCCGCTTATACAACGGTTACCATACCTCAAGACATCGATCAGATGATATATTTAAAGGGATTTGTATGATTTTTGTACTTAAATCGCTATTGTGAGTAGGATTATTTCTTCCGCATCTCATCCAACGCCTCTTTTTCTGGTTCCAAAATGTCATTTTAAAGCTGGTAATGGAGGCTTGAGCCATTGATAGCATTCTAATGCAGTTATTAATGAAATTTTTAGAAAGAGAGCAAGAGAGACAGAGACACACAGAGAAAGAGAAAGAAAGAAAGAGAGAGAAATAGAGAGAGAGAGAGCTTGTGTGAATTAGGCTACCTCTGCATCCCTCAACAGTGTTCTGCAGCAGCGTCTCTAATCAGCATTGTTATTACCTCACTAGTGAGAAATGTCATGTGTATTTAGTTTTGGAAAATCGTCTGTCATGTTGTTGTTTTAGTTACAGTTTTACTATGCGAAGTGATATGGAACTGTAATGCGGTCAAGAGAGCTGCCTGGAACTATGTTCGCCGTGCGTTTCCCAGAAAATAATTGCACACCTCAGAACGTTCGTCAGCCAATCAGATTCAAGCATTCAGTGGCCCTGTAGTATAATGTCAATGATTTTTCAGTGTAAAGCAAGTACTGATGTTTGTACAGATGAGTTGATGAGAGTATGTACGTGCTAATTTGAAAATTTTCTTGCAAATCTAGTATGTTTTTAATTCTGTATAGCAGTAAATATAATATAAAGCATCAAACAGCAACAAAATCCCATTTCTATGCTATAAACACATTTGTTGTCTCACTCAGACCAGATTATGTTTCTCTTTCCCTCCCTAAAATTTAATATTCACCTAGCAACCATGATCATATTGAATTGATGCTCATAATTCCACACTCTCCCTCTAATTTAGCCACTATCAGGTTCGGTGTGTCGTCAGGTTAATGGCTTCATTAGGCCACAGATTGCCACCCTGGGCTGTGCAGGCCCACCAATTACCATTTTTCATCATTTGCTAGATAAGCCATTGAAAATACTGCCAAAAAAAATCTAGTAAATCGATTATCTTGGGGTTCAGAGGGTTTTTTTAAGTGATCGAGATCTCACAACTTGCCGGTGAAATATAAGATGCCAAATGCCATCAAGCATTATGCAAGCATTAAATTAAGCCTTTACAACTAAAAGTCAAGATGTTTCTGGATTTATGAGGTAGGATAATTTTTTGGGATTTCTAGAACTGGAAAAGTTATGCAATTTAATCTTAATCTTAAAACTACATAGGAATTTTTTAAATGACTTATATGCTTTTTATTGTAAGCCTAAAATATTTCATCAGTTAAAAATGTGAAATATATATTTTTAAAATCCTTATCCTTAACCCTTATCCAGTAAACCAAAACCAGCTGGAAAAGGCATGGGGAATTTTGTTGACTTGGAGTGAAATAGGCTGAGAACCACTGGTCTATGGGATTTTATCACTCCTTTTATCAGGCAGAAGGTTTTGAGGTATCATTCATTTAGTTTAATACTTGGGGAAAAGCACTTAACAGGACACTTTTTATTTATTTTTTTTTTTTATGTGAACAGTTTTAGTTACACGTGAAATGAATAATGTATGAATTGCATACGTAAGTGTGGCCACTGTGTCCTCAGAACAGCAGAATACAGCACACAAACATACATAATGAAAAATGTACATGGGATTCTTATGCCACTCCACAATAAAAACAGAACAGGCAGATGCATTAAGTCATAACAGTTTAATCAAAAACAGTTTAATCATTTTTGCACTAGTGTTTTGAAGCCATATAGCTTAGTCTGAGAAACAAGCCAATTAAATTAAATCAAATTTTCATAATTCAAAAGACAAAGTATATAACCAACAAAAAGTACAGACTACTTTCATGGTGCCACTTTTGTTGTATGAGTAGCTTATGATGACAGATTTTTGTGGCCCATCCTGGAAGTTAGCATTCACTGGCATCACATTTATCCATTGGCTTTTGGATCATTGCAGAAAATTAGTTCTGTGGCTAGCAAAATTTATGATTCTTACACATTTTGTTCATTGTGCTACACTTCACATATGAACTCAGCTTTTATGAATTTTAAAGCCTAAATGCAATTGCCACCATAACAAAACCTAACCATAGGCTACAAACAAACTCCATCAAGCTTCTGAGCTCTTTTCAAAAAACAAACAAAAAAAAATCATTTTTTTTGATGATTTGCTTAATAGATTTTTTGTTGTTTTATAAAACTTTTTTTATTAATCTCGCGGACAGTAGCAAAGAAACACATACTTAATTGGAAAGACAGAACAAATCTCTCAATAAATCATTGGCTCAAATTTTTATTAGTACACTCAAATGTGGAGCAATTAACTGCATTTGCACATACATGTCGATTACTTTTTTGTGTAGGATCAGATGACCCAGTAACTACAAAATTTCCCTTTTCCGATCAATTCTCCAAGGCATCAGAAAGGACTGGATCCAAAAGGTAAAAAAAACTGATGAAGAAAGAACAACGCAGAAGACAACAGGACAAAACATCAACTACTGGAGCATTTTTAATTTGGAGTTACAGTCTTTAGCAAATGATATTAAAACTTTGAAATTACAGACTTCTGCTATAACATCTGACAAGTTTTAGAGGCAGTATTAAGATGTACATCCTGTTAGAGTTTTGCTCAACACTTAAAAACTGCCATGTATGTATACATTTTGCTCACTGAATGATGATTGTGCAAGGAGGTGCATTTTGCAATAAATATTGTTGCAGAATAGACCTTCTTTCTTAAATGTTGTGTTGATATTTTTTTATCTTATCTCAAGGAAATGTTCCGACATAGTTTAGAAACTGCTTTTTGCCTCTGTTCATGTGTCATTTTTATAAAAGTGGGCCATGATATACTCTAGCAAAAAAAACTGGACTAAACCCCCAAAATTTAATGTCAAGCATAATTACTCCTCAAACATGTTATTCTTAAAAAATGGTGCTATATAGCACTAAACGCAGTTCTTTGGCTCGTAATCATGGGGGCACCACTTTTAGTGCTATTTAGCACCTATTTTTACATAGCTATATAACACTTTGTCGAACCATGAGAGGTGCCATATAGCACTTTGTTGCTTCAACAAAAATTATATCATGGGGAACCTCTTTTGGTACTATATGGCACATATTCTTAAAGATAAGAAGCACATTTGTCAAAATGTATTAAACAGAACCATTAGACGTGTCATATATGACTACCATAGATGAGCCAATATGCCTCTAAATGATACTTTTACTTAAGATGAATGATAACTAATCATTTCTTACCAAACTGCAGCTTTAAAGATTCAAATTCCTGAACTAAATGCCAGGGAATATACAATTACAACATCACACTATAAGGGGAGTTGTTGTTTTATACACATACAAAATATTTAAACAAGCTTGAAATATGTACATTTTTGAAGAAAAGAGAGTCCTGGTTTACACACACACACACACACACACACACACACACACACACACACACACACACACACACATATAAAACAACAACTCCCCGTAGTGTGATGTTGTAATTGTATATTCCCTGGTATTTAGTACAGGAATTTGAATCTTTAAAGCTGCAGTTTGATAAGAAATGATTAGTTATCATTCATCTTAAGTATGAATGATATATATATATATATATATATATATATATATATATATATATATATATATATACACATATATATATATATATATATATATATATATATATATATATATATATATATACACATACTATATATATATATATATATATATATATATATATATATATATATATATATATATATATATATATATATATATACTGTAGCCCTGTAATCAGGTAACTTTTTCACCTACGGTCTTAGGCCTACATTAGTTATTTACTTTATTTGGAAAACTAGCCTTTTTAACATTAACAGTGAGTGATGTACGTAGCTGTTTTGGTCTGGTTAAAGTAAGGAAGAGTCCAGGCCCTGATCATATTAGTGGAAGACTGTTGAGGAATTGTGCAGAGCAGCTTTCAGGGATTTATTCATTTACTTTTAATAAATCAATACAACTTTGTAAAGTCCCTCATCTCTGGAAAGATTCCATAGTAGTGCCAATTGCAAAAAAAAATAATAATAATAAAAAAATATCCTATTTCTTTTAATGATTACAGTCCTGTTGCACTCACTTCCACGGTTATGAAATCTTTTGAAAAAATAGTTAGGAAGGGGATTTTAACCTTAACACAGTCAGCACTTGATCCTATGCAGTTTGCGTACAGATTGGCTAGAGGAGTGGAAGATGCCACTTGTACTTTACTAAATTTGATTCTAAAACATTTGAAAGGTAAAAATAATTATGTACGTTTGCTCTTTATTGATTTTTCTAATTGTGTTCAGCCCCATATTCTGGCAAAGAAACTAGTTGAAAATTTTAATTTAGACTTAAATATTGTGTGTTGGTTGGTGGATTTTTTGTAACTATAGCAGATCCCAAAGAGTACATGCTAATGGGATGTCCAATGCATTGTTGTCTTCTACTGGTACCCCAAGGGGGTTGTGTTTTGTCCCCTCTCTTGTTTTCATTATATACTGATGATTGTCAGAGTGTTTTTGAGGGGAGACACATTATTAAATTTGCAGATGATTCTGTGATTGTGTCTCTCCTCACTGGCGGTAGATCATTTTATTAAATGCTGTGATGCTTCAGTTTTAAACATTAATGCTTCTAAAACAAAAGAGATGTTCATTGACTTCCGTAAGAAGAACTTTGTACCTGTGCTGCCTGTCATCATTAAGGGAAGCTGTCAAAGAGTACAATTATTTAGGCACTGTGTTTGATGATAAATTAAAATTTGAGGCAAACACTGATATGATTAGAAGGAAAGCTCTTCAACGTATGTATTTTCTGAGGAAACTTCAAACTTTTCGTGTGGATGTTTCTTTTATGAAGATGTTTTATACTTGTTTTATTGAATCTATTTTAATTTTTCTATTATTTGTTGGCATGGCAATTTGAATGTAAAGAACAGGGGTAAGTTGAATAGTATAGTTAAAATGTGCAGTAAGATAGTGGGGACTGATTTAAGGACTACCACACAAATTTATGAATATATAGTGACTAAGAAGGCCCAGTTAGTCTTTTCTGATGTCACTCATCCATTGTGTGACATTTCCGTCACATGCTTGAGGTATTCGGCCAATCACAAAGCACTGATAGCTGGCTAATCAGAGAGCACCTTGCTTTTCAGAACGATGAGCTTTCTAAAAATGCGTTTCAGAGAGGCGGGGCATGGATGAGCAACAATAATGTACAGTATGTTGAAAATAATGTGTTTTTTGAACCTTAAACTGCATAAACACATTGCATTACACCAAATAATGTTATTTTTAGCAACAATTTAAATTGGATAGTCAATTTGCATTACACCAAATAATGTCCCCCCCCCCCCCCCCCCCAAAAAAAACTGTCTTCTGTCGCTTCCGCTCTGGAATAGCGTTCTCGCTCTGATGACAACAGCTGGATGGCTTCAGGAGAATCCTCTTGTTAAGTCATGACGTAAGGACTGCTGCTTCTGGGTCCAAGCACTATTTAATTAATATTATATATTTAAGCTACGCATTAAAAAAAAAAAAAAAAAAGTCTCTATGCTCACAGTGTCTCAGACACTAATATTTTAGCTGAATCACTGTCTGTCCATCTGGGATTTCAGTATGGAGATAAAGGTTAGGGTTATAATTTTTCCGTATTAAATGACATTGTGGGTGTATATTTACACAGTTTGGTGTTTTCTTGGGGCATCTGGCAGGCGTTAAGACCCAGAAGAAGTGAAGTGTGATGTCAGACTTATCAAGCAGATATTCTTAACCTCTCCTATCTAACCGTAAATCTGCTGTGAGCAATAGGTGGAGTTGAGGTGCACCACAATAAAGCCTCGCCCTTCATTCAATATTCCATTTCGCTTGAAAATACATATCACAGCACTGAAGTCAGTTGCAACTTCCGGTTCACGGGTACTTTAATATTAAGAAGTTAGAAATTCCTGCATCATGACCACTAATTCACATACTTTGTCAATAAGATAAAAGTGGGTTTGTTCAAAGTAGCTATTATCCACATAGATCTTTGATATGAATATTTTTTTGGTAATTCATTAAATATCGCCGGATAAAAAAAAAAAAACAAAAAAAAAAACTAGTAACTAGTATTCTGAGTAGTTTTTGAGAAGAATAATTTGTACTTTTACTTAAGTACTGTTTTGACACCAGTACTTTTACTTATAATTGAGTATTATTTCAGCAATGTAACAGTACTTGTACTTAAGTACAAATTTTCAGTACTCTTTCCATCACTGTTCAACACCACAGCTTTAACCCTTTACTGATTTTACTTTTATATGGTATGTGTAAATGAGTTACAGAGACATTTTATTTTGTGTGTGTTCATTAAATTAAAAATATAGTTTGTCTGTGTGCGTGTGTGTGTGTATATATATATATATATACACACACACACACACACACACATTATAAATTAAAATCTGATGTATAATTAGTAAATTATGTTTAATTTACTGCAATTACATTAAAACTACAACTACAATTACAAAATTTGGAGTATAATGAAGTGAGGTGTGGGCAAGTATGGTAACGCATACTTGGAATTTGTGTTCTGCATTAATCCCTCCAAAGTGCAAACAAAGTAATAAACAATATTTTGGTTGGCTTAATGGCTTCTTTATGTACAGCAGTGGTGCTACTGTATGTAGCACCTTAACCACCCAAAGAACTGCTGAAGAATCACTGAAGAACCATGCTGGGGCTTAACAGGTTCTTTATATGGTAGTGGTGTTATATAGCACCTCAACCTCCCCAAAGAACTGCTGAAGAACCTTTTTCTTTTAGAGTGAAGGATTAGTTCACCTGAAAATTAACATTTTCATCATTTACTCACCCTCATGTTGTTTTGAAAATCAGAAGATTTTTTTTTTGTCTTCAACAAAAGAAAATGAAAATATTTATATATTATTATATTTATATATAATTAAAATCTGAGAGATTTCTGTCCCTCTACTGAAAGTCTTTTCACCCAAAACTGATGCTTCAAAAAGTTCAAAGAGATTGTAAAATAAATTGAGTGGTTTGAATTGAATAGTTTAATCCAAGCCTCCTAAAGAGACATGATCAATTTATATGATTAAATTAAAAAAAAAAAAAAAGAAGAAGAAAGAACAATGCCGAAGAAACATCAAAACATCAACTACTGGAGCAACAGGAAGTTTATGAGAATTCTGAAGGAAATGATTGATTTGACTAATTTTTAATTTGGAGTTACAATCTTTAGCAAATGATATTAAAACTTTGAGAATACAGACTTCTGCTATAACATCTGAAAAGTTTTAGAGGCAGCGTTAAGATGTACATCCTGTTAAAGTTTTGCTCAACACTTAAAAACTGCCAAGTAACAATGTAAACTGGCACTTTTTGCTCACTGAACGATGATGATTGTGCAAGGTGTATTTTGCAATAAATATTGTTGCAGAATGGACCTTCTTTCTTAAATGTTGTGTTGATATTTTTTATCTTATCTTAAAGAAATGTTCCGACGTAGTTTAGAAACTGCTTTTTGCTTACTACGCCTTTAAGATGTTGTAATTGGTTAGATTAAAGTAGAGATAGATTAGTTTGCTTCTCTAAAAAAGATGCCACAATTATGCTACAGTGAGGTTGCTAACTACTTTGTGTCAATGTTCGCACTTCCTGGCCTGCGTAACACTTTACATACTGAACAGAACTAATAATAATTGTGTAAATAGTAGTTAGGTGGTAGATATTTAAATTTCAGTACTGTAGTACATTATAAAACAGTATGCAATAACATAGTGTGTTTAAATTATCATTCTTAATGAATGCAACTTTATTGGGACAAAAACCTCCCTACACCTATTGCTAACCACCTAATAACACTGTATTATTAATGAGAGGTTTTATTTCCAATTTTCAAATATTTCCTTTATTTTTATTGAAAATAAATGCCTTTCTGATCTGATATGTGATGGGAAAAGGAGTAGCCTAGAACAAGTTTGGTAAAGGTAGCCCTCGAACTCGGGTCGCTCGTGTCAAAATCATTCATCACACGTCTTTTACCCGCTGCACTACTGATATTAGAGATAAATGGCCATCTTTTGCAGTGCTGTTTATCGCAGCCAGGCATTGGTGGGCTGAGTTAGTCTCTACCAACAAATTATTATGTTATTTATATATTAAATTACTTCAATATTTTTATTTTCCATTGTCTTTGAAATAATCTGTACTGTATAAAGCACTATAGAGATAAAGGTGACGTCATTTGACTTGATCGGAAACGTGCTGTAGAGATTAAAATACAATTTATGTCCTACTTACCTTATTGCTTTTAGATACACAGCGATAGTTTGTAGTTTACAGTAACATGTATGTATATAAGTGTTTTATAATTACCTTTCCCCGCCTCCAGTTCACTCAACGCATTTGAAGATGAAACATTACATGGAGCGTGTTGCATTCTGGGAAACAGTATCCCATGCAGTGTCTTCAGATGCATACATCAAATTTCAGCAAATGTAGCAGGTAATCTGGGCATTCCATGCATACAGAACATCCACTTACTATTCACAATATACATGCAGCATACTGCAATATAGTAGGAGTTGTATGGTAGTATGCCATTCTGAACACATCTTCTGTAAGTCACTTTGGATAAAAGCGTCTGCTAAATGCATAAATGTAAACCCAGTAAGGCTGTAAAAGCAGAATAATGAGATGACATTACCTGTTCAGCATAATGAACCATTGACTTCAGGATGATGGAACCGGAAATGCTAACATTTCCAGGTTTTGGCATACAAAAATATATCATCCATGCATTTCATCTCCTTATGTGCTGAACATTGGTTTTTGAATCACATAAGTGTGTAGATAAATGATAACAATCTTAATTTTGGGGTGAGCAAACATTTTAATAGAATCTTTGGTAATGTGTTGATAATGGCACATGAGGGAACATTTGGAAACAAGTATGAATTGGCTCAAAAGTTACGCAGAGTGCAGGCATAAATTTTTTTAGAGGCGAGGTTTCCTTCCTTAAAAATGGACCATTATTGCAAGTGCAGTGCATATAACTCAAACAATCTGAACAGGACACTTGGGAGATTTTCATGGTGACAGAGAGCATTCTCACTTAATTGGTATATTATTCATGAATAATATTCAGATGTCCTTCTAAATAACTCTTTCTGATTATACAGAGCACATTATACAACATTGTGAAATTTCAGCTGATAAAAAATCCTTCATAATGGTAATATGTTCAATTACTGATGCTCTGTAGTCTGTCACTACCATCTAAAGACCTGTGGAGAATTTTGGGATAGCATGCTGAGTTTATTCTAGGCTGCAGGCACAATGAATCCAGGAGAGAAACTCTAATGACCAAAGCAAGCTCCAACTTCCAATGCATTTTCTCCAAAATGACTTTAGCTGCATTTCCTGAATGAGCTCTTTTATCATTAGAGCCTCAAACTATGGAATATAATATTATTGACTTCATCACCATATGTCTTCATAAGTGGATTTTATTGCCTTTGTGTTTTCTTATTTTAAAGCTGCGCTGGGGTGCCAAAACAGCATGCATTGTGGGTAATGACTGGCATCAATATAACTGTAATGTGATTGGGTGATATTTGGCAGTCATTAAAGAGCACGGTCAAAAAGGGGTCTTTTTCTGTGGCCTACTTTTGTGACCAGAGATGTCACAGCAACATTCTTCTATGCATGCATCTCTCTCTTTATACTTACTTATACATATATGTTATACAACAGTTCTCAAGTTTGTGTACTATATTATTGTCAGTCTGTGCATTAGTGGTGGGAATTTTTTCTAAAGTTTACATTGTTACGCCAGTAGGGGAGTAGTGAGTCACTGACTCTTTCATCTGATTCTTTCAAAAACACTGACCCTGAATCCCAATGTTCATACTATCCATACTGAACATTATTTGAGATTTGAATAAGTGTCCCAAAGCATAGTATGTTGAAAAGAGCATGCCAAAAGTACCCGGATGGACTACTATTTGAGGTAGATTTTTAAAGTGTGCACACTTGCACACTCTAATGCAGAGGTCTCCAGACTCGGTGCTGGAGGGCCAGTGTTCTGCAGAGTTTAGCTCGAACCCTAATTAAACACACCTGAACCAGCTAATCAAAGTCTTACTAGGCATGTTAGAAACTTCCAGGCAGGTGTGCTGAGACAAGTTGGACTCTGCAAAACTCTGCAGGACACCTGCCCTCCAGGGACCGAGTTTGGAGACCCCTGCTCTAATGGCTAATATCCCCCACAGTCCTTAGTGCTTTGGCAAAGGATTCTGAATAAAAAGTGTTAAAAAATGACAAACATGAAGGATGTGTGCGATGGTTAAGTAGAGAGGTTTAGATAAAGAGGTCTGAGTTACTAATAATCAAAATTTAACCTGGCAAAAAAAAAAAAAAAAAAAAAAAAAATATATATATATATATATATATATATATATATATATATATATATATATATATATATATATATATATATATATATATATAATGTTATCTGTGTTGCATTTCATCTGCAACAATAATGGGAATTTTTATAAACATCTTTTTAGCTATTAACTTTTAATGCATCATTATGCAAAAAATATGAGCAGAGATCTCTGCATAAAGATCCATGGCTGGCAGATCAACGTGCTACTTCATTTCTCTCCAATACAGTATGAAGATAAATGAAATGAGATGTGGAGGGTGTTAACTGTGACAAGATGATTGACAGGCCAGTTTACAGTGACAGGGTGCATGTAACTGTGCAACAGAGCGGTCCGTTAAAGACACAATAGTATGACATGATAGTATGTCCCAAAGCTTGCCTACTCTTACACTTTTGGTACTACACAAAGATTTTCGATTGGTCGTGGAATAAGGCAGGGATGCCCATTATCCCCACTTTTATTTAATTTATCTGCAGATATGCTGTCCACTCTGGTTAGTCATGATTCATCTGTGAAAAAATAAAATGTATTTTAGAAAACTTGCATGATGCAGATTACATTATTTTTACAAAACAAAGACCAAATTCCTCTGGCTATCTTTCTAATTAATTCCTTCTGTAAAGCCTCAGGCCTCCATCTAAATTTGAACAAATGTGAATTTATGGCCCTACACCCCAAACAAGTTTCATCCTTGCAACATCCCAGTTAAAGAAACGGTGAAATATCTAGGCATTTCAATTTCCAGAGTACAAATACAGTATATATGACAAATCATCATCCAATCATGCTACCCCTGTCAAATATTAAGAAATAAATTAGGACATACATTTAATAAGAATACTGTTAAATATTTCAGAACAGCCTATTTAAGATTCCCTCTTCTCCCCAAACTAAAAGAAACACACTTTTAAATACTAAATGACATATATCATATATATATAAAATGAAAAATCAAAGGCAATCAAACTGTTTAATCTGTTCTAATTATAGTTTCTTTATATTATAATTATTTAATTTTATGTTTCTTGGAATGTTCTGTTTTATTTGGAATTGATATGGTTCTATGAGCCTTCCATGCCAGATTTTTATTTTTTTTTTTTTTTTTTGTAGGGTATAATGCCATTTTGTTGTATTAAGATTTTATACTTAATAATAATAATAATAATTAAATAAATGAATAAATAAATAAATCTTCTACTACACACTAAAAAGTATGTACTTTTTCTTCACCAAAAGAGTACATACTTTAAGTACGTAATATAAGTAGTCACATTAGGACGCAGCATGATTAATTCAGGAATGAACCAAGTGACCACTTCATGAGAGATGGCTCATACTTCTTTCTCCGTGTTCCACTCATCTCGCGCACAGCTGTGTCCACGCAGCTTTCAAGGAATACTTTACCGTGGATGGACAAATTTGACACATGCAGTATCACCCTCATTCTGTCTCAACATGGACCTCGTGCCTGTGTTGTTGTGCATGAGCCGACGCATGTCTGATGATGAAAATTACGCAGTGGTGGATGAAGTACACAAATCAAGTACTTGAGTAAAAGTACAGATACGTATAATCAAATATTACTCCAGTAAAAGTAAAAGAACTCCTTTTTCAATTTTACTCGAGTGAAAGTACAAAAGTACTCAAGTTTTTATGTACTTAAGTAAAAAAGTACTGATAGATAGATTTATTTTACTTAATTTTATATATATTTTTTTATAATCCTACTGCACAAAATACCTGGGATTTTCCCAAAATAACCAATATATGGAGTCAAGATATATTTTTGTTGTTGATATGGACTACGTTGACAAGAGTGGTGTAGTAATGTTCACTGTGAAGCTTACACTGTGATGAAACTGAGAGAAAACAGATCTGACTGATCTTCCCCGGTAAGAAAAAACTGTTTTAAAATTTGTTGTTTTGCAGAACCTCATAGTTATATATGACATAAGAATAAGGCCTGAAGTTAGGAAGAACATTTTAAGGAAAATATAATTATATTTTCATAATGATTTTTTTCTTCTCAGACCTTGTCTGTGGTGTAAACATCCCTGGCCCAATGCCCCCAGAGGGCATCACTTCCCACTTTGATAATTACTGTAGTTACCATGTTCTGAACATCACAGCCTTTCTTTTACCCCAGATGTAGTCTATCTAGGTGGTTGAATAAAAATATTTGGACTTTATATCTAAAAATTACCTCAACTTAGCACCAGCAAGCTTGTTAGCTAGACGGTTAGCATCAGCTAACTTATCAACTTACTTATTTTCAGTATGGTTATGAATAAACATTCATATCTGTCTACTCGGCTAGTTAATCCAAACAATCAAAAAAATGATATTATAGATATATGTTGTTAAAACAGACATTATAAAGGGAGTGGTTAGATTTTTGTAACAACTGTTAACGTTATGGCAGCGGGGTTTTAAAACAACTGTTAACGTGTATGAGTTATTTTATTTAATCTGTGTTATTTTAATGTTTCATTTTTCACTGATTTTGATGTGTCTGCATTCAAGCATTTCAGTGGGCTTAAACAGATCACTCTTTACAGCAGATTTAGTTCACAAACAACTGACAGTTTTGAGGTTCAATAATTAATCCTAAAATCGACATTAGTAACTTACTTTTAACAGCATCAATAGCGCGCACGCTCACAAGATCTCCCGGTTCTTACTTGTGAATTCATTTCACTGGAGACTCGCACTAAACGGTTCATTTGAATCAGTGAATCGTCGACTCGAGAACAGCTGCAATTGAATCATTCTAATTCGTGAATGAATCGTTTGGTGCGATTTGCGAACCGATTTAAAAGGTTAATTGAAAAGAATCAGTTCGTTCTTGAATCAGAAACCGATTCTGCGTCTCGGAGCACGTGATATATTATAAGGAGTAACTTTTTTTATCTGATCATGAAATATTTTTCAATGGATTAATTAAACAGGTCTTTTGGTTCAATGAGTACTTTAAAACTGAATAATTTGGTAGGGTAAAATTTAATATTTTGTTTTCAGAATATGCAGACTGCAGAATGAGCCAGTCTCAACACAAGAAAAGAGTACTAGAGTACCAAAATCAGTTCCAAACAAGTCAAAGAATCAATGTTATTGAACAAATCTGTATAATGAGTGATTTACTGAGTTTTTTTTTTTTTTTTTTTTTTTTTATTATTATTATTTATACTTTTGCCATCCATGTTCTGCGACAGCTTGTGCAATGTCCCCTGACGTAATTTCAGTGGCGGTCAGAAACGGAGTAGCTTTACTTCGTTACTGTACTTAAGTACATTTTTCAAGTATCTGTACTTTACTGGAGTAGTTTTATTTTGAGTAACTTTTACATTAACTTCACTACATTCTAAAGCATAAGATCGTACTTTTTACTTCATTACATTTCAGAAAACATATCGTTTTCCCCCACTCACTATATCTTGGGGCAAGTCAAGTTCAGAAAGTAGGCTATTTAAGTCTCCACACTTAACCCCTCACCTTCAGATTCTTGTATACATGGCAACACACCAGTTGCCAAGACTGAAACTAGATACAGATCATTAGGGCTCACGTTTCTTAGTGTCCTGTCTCCATAAAAATGCAGTAAACAACTTTTAAGGGCTTGCTGCGGTCCTCTATTTCCTAATGAGCCACCTGTCAATACAACTGCTATCTTATGCACAATTACGTTATCAGTTCTGACACAAACAGCAGGCCAAGCGTGGGGAGAACTGGAAGATGAGAAAAAGGGAGTGAGGGTTTGGGTTTGTCACATGTGGAACGGAATGTGACACATTAAAACCAGAACATTTGGAAACCACCTCAGAGTGACTTTCTGTTTCTACTGCAGCTGGAAATCAAAAGGTAAGACTCGGTGACTCACTCCAGTATCTCTTTGTCTCTTTCTCTTCACTTCCCCTGTGGGGGAGCCTGAGGCAGGAGAACAGGTGCGCCCCCATTCACCGTAATGCAAATGTGAACTTTACAGAGGCATTGTGGCTCCTCAACTACGCTATGTAAAATCACCCCATTGGCATCTCGCTGCCTCTAATGAACTGCTTATCATCCTTGAGAAAAATAATGAGGTTTCTTTAAACATCGCCACCTGTCCATCTCCAGCAGATAAACAGGGCAGAACCTCATGCTGTGGGCTGGTGCAACAAATGACCACTTTTGAATTTTTGAATAGTAAATCACTCTTTGAACACACAAAGCAAATGATCTGAATAAGAATGGAGAGGTAATTGTATGTAAATAGACCATGTTTGTTTCCATTTGATTGCAATGCTACGAGAGAAGTGTGCATGCATTTAAGCAACAATATTTATAAAGGTGGTTTAAGATTTATTTCTAATTTGTAAACACAACCCTATTCTGTGATACACCTGTAATCAGGACTATCTTTAATTAATTTCATGTAGATGATGAGTTTGTTTCTTCATCAGAAGAGTTTTGGAGAAATTTAGCATTACATCACTTGCTCACCAATGGATCCTCTGCAGGGAATGAGATGAGAGTCAAAACAGCTGATAAAAACATCACATTAATTCATAAGTAATTCACACGACCAGTGCTTGAAGTGGACCGGTACGCAGTATAAGCTTCTATATTTTAACCTTTAGAGTAGGCCTACCTGCTCTTTTTTTGTGCGTACCGGCACTTCTGACATGTTACCGATACTCAGAGTAAAAGCGTCAGGGTCTGGGTGATTTTATGATCCCATATATGCTTAGACACTATATAAATCACACTACCCAGATGGGATGACCTCTCATCTCAAACAAACAACTGAATGAATGCAAGTGGAGTGTGTGGGGCACGAGAGCATGTCAGGGGCCTACAGAGTAGTAGAATAATAATTAATTGATTACTAATTTGAATCAGTACTTTATAACAAAAATAATATCTTAAAATGAAAAGCAGACTTTTGCGATCACATCATTTTAAACCAGTAAACACATCATTTTAAAACCAAGGATCCAGTAAACAAATGCAAACAGCAAGTTCTCAACGCTAATGCAGAGAAAACACGGCCTGATTTCTTTAGCAATTGCGGAGAGAATAGTGACTTACCTCCAGATGTCAGTAAAATTATTATTTTCAGCATGTATCTGGCTTAAAAGCAAGAGTGCTTTATAAAGAACGCTGATTATGCGGTGGTATGACATTTAGTGATTCTGAATGGATCCGTATAGTAGTAAAGGCAGGCAATTTAGTGGTCTTTGGCGTCTCCCTGTGGTCCTGTTTTGTATCGCAGCTTGACTTGTGCTAATTTGTATTGATTTTGGGTACCGGCACTTCTTTTTTTGCACTTCAAGCACTGCACACGACTCCATAAATTAGTGTTTCCCAAACTGGGAGGCGTGACAAGGCTGAGTATTTTGTAAACCAATCCTCTGCAGGGTGATAAAGACTACCCTGCGTAATTTTCTCGCTTATCATGCGGCCACTTGCCTGATAAGTTAATAATTGAACACAAAATATTAATTTGACATATTTTAATGACCTCAACATGACTCGCAGTACCCTCTTGAGCGCTCTGTCATCAGTTGTTGCAGTTGTGGTTGTATCAATATCAGACAAGTAGATGGCGTGATTGAAGAATCAGAGTTGTATTGCAGGGAGCCATGTAGAAATATAAATGAAGATGAATGGTTCTGCTCTAAGCATGTACAGTCATGGCCAAAAGTTTTGGCATTGACATAAATTTTGCGTTTTGCAAAGTTTGCTGCTTAAGCTGTTAAGGTGTTCATTCACATTGTTTCTAGATTATTGTAGAGTGATCAGATGCATTTTAAATAATTGCTAATAGTTTCATTGGCCAAAAAAATCCTGACACAAAATGACTAACAAAATCAGCTAACATTAACTGACTAATCATATCAGCAGCACATGTGTAAGTGTGAATGAGTACTAGTCAGGTGAAATCACTCTCATACTAATTAGACTGTAACAGCATTCACAAATACCCAGACAAGGTGCCTACACCAGACGTGAGCGGCGCAACGTGACAAAAGCAAATAGAACCCAGTGATGTTTTATCAGTGGATGCGGCACGATGCGACACAACACTACAAATCCATGACATGACATGAACTCCAGCACTCTGACATAAAAGACACTTGGATTTGCAATGTTCACTTTGTCGCGTCCAGTTGACATTAGCTGTTGCTTGTGGCCGTCATGTCCAGTGTGGTGAAAAGACAAGAAAATATGACTAACTTTAGGCATATCTCGCCCTCAGATTCACCAGTACAAAGGTGGTTAATGAAGCCGAACAAGTTAAGATGGCAAGTAGGCTAGTTAAGCAGTACTATGTTAATCACAATATTTCAAATCATATATATAATTTTGCAATCAAGGTCATGTCTGAGAGGGTGCACTATTCATAAGAGAATCATGAAAATATAGTTTCCTCAAAAATATGAAGCAGCACAACTGCTTTCAACACTGATAATCAGAAATGGTTACTGAGCAGCAAATCAGCATATTTGAATAATTTCTGATGGATCATGTGACACTGAAGACTGGAATAATGATGCTGTAAGTTCAGATTTGATCACAGGAATACAGCATATGTTAAAACATTTAAATAGATATTTTAAATTGACACATTTCACAATATTACAGTGTTTACTGTATTTTATAAGAAATGAATGCAGCCTTGGTGAGCATAAGAGACTTTCTAAATAGATATTTTATATTGAAGGGTTTTGGGGTATTACAGTGTTTAATGTGTTGGCTGAAAATATATAATTTTTTCTACCAAAGGGGGCCTGGCAGAAAAAGTTTGAAAACCACTGCCATAAATTAATGTCTTGTGAAGTGAAAAGCTATGTTTGTTCTCCTCTATTGCTTTCACCAGTCAGAAAGCTGTCTTGTCTGAAAATGCACAGATCGAGCACTGTTCAAAAGCAAGGAGGAAATGTTATAGATTATCGACTCACTAAAATGCCTTGATGGATGTGTTTTTTACAAACTGTTTTTTTCACTTCACAAGATGCTAATTGATGGACTGGAGTCATGTGGATTATTGTGATGATTTTATCTGCTTTTTGAACTCTCCTTCTGACGGCACCCATTCACTGCAGCAGATCCACTGGTGAGCAAATGATGTAATGTTACATTTCTCCATAACTGTTCTGATACAGAAATAAACTCAACTACATTACGGATGGCCTGTGGGTGAATACATATTTCAGTAAATTTCATTTTTGGCTGAACTATTTCTTTAATAATGATCTTTTCTCATCAAATATTGACGTAGGCTATGTGATTATTAGTGATTAATTTGACTAATTAATCAGCACATCATGTAATTGATTTAATTAAAATCTCTAATTTACTGACAGACCTAATTACATTATATTAGATTTATTCATATTCTGTGCACAAAGCTGTAAGATCTAGAGGTGTTTATACCTAATTAACTTTATGACTTGAGATAATTCTAACAAACGGTGAAAGGCAAATAGAGGGAACTTCACACATTTTTCTTTGCCGAAGGCAATAATCAGCATATGTTCACATCCAATGATGCACAGAGGATCAGATGCACAAATATCTCATTAACTTTCCAATGTGTTTATGAGAATGTTGTTTCTGTATAGAGAAAAACTATTTTGGACTATGATTACTGATTTTCTAACTGGCAGGCTTTCTTTGAATGCTGCTTCAAATCACTCAATTCAAATAAAAGAGATTCACTCAGTTTCAGAGTAATAACTATGATATGCCAAATAAACCTAACAGGAGAACATCATTCAATTTGTTTCCTTTATGGCTGTTTATTTTTTTATTTTTTTAATAGATGAGAACATTTTGATTATTGAGATAACAAATGAAAAATAACATGATAAGAGAACAATTGACCACAGTTATTTATTGTCTTAAAATCTGTTGACCACAACCAGACACATTGACTTTTGACAGTCTGATGGATTTTAAAGAAATGTACACAAATCTTCAAATATAAACAAATCTATCAATTTATTTATATATGTTTATTTATTTATTTATTTTTATTTCAGTTCATACACTAGATACAACACTGCAAACAAACGCTAGCCTTGAGAGGCCTAATCAGAGTATTTGTTTAAAGATAGTGATAGATTGTACCACAGTCAGAGGTGCTTTTGAAGGTCTTGTCATGAGTGTTGACAAATGGACTTCATCTATAACCTGCTGTGGCCTGACTGTATGGGAAGCAAAATCCTGAATGTGAGCATGATGTAAAGTGAGACAGAGATGGAGGAAACACCCCTCCTAGCACAAACGAAAACATAAAACACAGAGCCATGGGGTGGAGGCCACCATCCTGCCCTCTCATTGATCAGATCATGACACGAGACAGACAGAGAAGAAAATGGCATATGAAGAATGGGGAAGCAGAGAGGAGAGTTATTTCCTTTTTGTAAAGATTTGAAAGAGCTGCTTTTGTGAACAGTGCAGAATATTAGCATTAATCTTTTATGAATGTGATCAATCCTCCAAGCTTTAGAGTCTTGAAAAATAAATGAACACCAAACTGAATAATTTGGCTGTATATGGCAAAACCTAAATGAGATTAGAAATTCTTATAGTCACTTAGGTTTGTGTGTGTGGATCAATTTTTGTTTAATTATGGGGATTGTAAATTCACCTTTTGGGGAGTAGCCAACAATTTCCACTAGGAAAATTGCTTAATAAATACACTAAATCATGTTTTTGCAGCTAACTAAAATATGTTCTGAGAACGTTTTTTTTTGCTAGACATTATTTCTGAATGTTCTTAAAACGTTCAAAATGTTCAGTTTTTAAAGCGTTGAGAGCAATATTAAAGACTAGATAACTGTGAAGAAACATTCTATTAAAAATTGTTCAATACTTTGAGAGAACCACGCCAGAATGTTAGCCAAAGTTCTGAGAATGTTCCCTGTTAGCTATGTGTGAACATATTAAAGGGGTCATATGATGCTGCTAAAAATAACATTATTTTGTGTATTTGGTGTAATGCAATATGTTTATGCGGTTTAACAGTCAAAAAACACATTATTTTCCATATCAGGTACATTATAGTTTCTCCTTTATGCCCCGCCTTCTGAAACACATAGATTTTTACAAAGCTCATGGGTCTGAAAAGCGAGGTGTGCTCTGATTTGCCAGCTATTCAGTGAGTTGTGATTGGCTGAATGCCTCAATCGTGTGACGGAAATGTTACACCCCTTAACATACTATGCCAGCTGCATCCGAAAACTTAGGCAGGTGACTTGCTGCCTCGCTGCCGTGTCAGGCAATGACTTTGCAGGCAGCGTTTTTGCACGAAGGCACCTCATGAAACTGATTTTGGACAGGCTTCTGAGGCAGAGTAACGGTTCAATGATCTTCAGCAAAATATAGAGAGCTTTGGTGATTACTGCAATATTAATTTCTCGCTAATGACATAAAAATTGAAAACGTTTTTTTTTCAAAAACTTACATTTACTCACAAACTGACCACCGACCGCAACTTTCAGACGCCATCTTTAATCTTTGGCTTAACGGTCACAGAATGGAACGCACAGGATTGTGGGATATCAAAGGCAGCGAAGGATACATCTATGCTGCCTTCATAAATCGGACAGATGAAGGCATCTCAGGAGACAGGAACTGAAACTAACATTGAATTCGGACGTGCCTTGATCCCTTCCTACCTTGGAATGCGTCCTCCGAAGGCAGCATTTTTCAGTTTTCGGATGCAGCTGCCGTCTCCCAGGCCAGCAGCACGAGACTCAGTCCAGCGGCTCTGCTCGTGCACATCCCATCATTGGTTCGCTTTTAGCAGTTCAGTCAATGTACTGTTAGGATTAACTGAATAACTTATAGGATATTGGTTTATTTTGCTTCAGAGGGAGTGTAAGGCACATTTATAAACCGAATAACTTAAGTTATTTGTGGATTAGTGCGTACTGGAGGCGTGAACCATTTCAAATGATTCAGATAGATTAAGTGAACTGATTCAACTGGTTCACTAAAAAGATCCGGTTAAATAGAAAGATTTGTCCGTGATCCGGACATCACTAGATGAGATAAAACAAATAAAACCCAGTAAAAATGAGTAGGGCTGTAGTACTCGAGTCCGGTCTTGGACTCGAGTATGGACTTGAAACATTTTTCTATCGTCTCGGACTTGTCTTGGTCTCGTTGGTGTTTGCACTTGGACTTGTCTCGGCCTTGGTCATTGGATTCGCCAAATGTTCTCGTTGGTCTCGACCAAGTCCAAATGATGTAATGTCCTTCGAAACAAAACCATATTTGCATGTCGTGCCTGAACACGTGTAGGAGACGCTAGACTCGCCGCTTTCTCCTTTTTTCCATAGCTCTCGGTTGCCTGCACGCTATGCTAGTGCTCCCGTGGCATCTGCCGTTGCTAAGCAACCATGACCTGCTCTCCATGAAGACAGGGAAGTTTCAGCAAAGGATAAATGGAATTCCAGCACTAAAAATCCCTTGCAGTAGCTCTGCTAATAAATTCATTTAAAAATGGCTATCCTTGTACAGCTATGATCAGCTGTTTCTCCATCTTGGCTTAGCTTTCAATTTTGTTACGGGAAAGGATGAAGCTGATTCATTGATTCTTGTCACATGACCAGCGGTGCACCCACTGCGTTCTGAAAAGTTTAGATGTTTCTAATTTAATTTTCTACCTGTTAGATTGTGTTTTATTAACATCTACACCTACATAGCCTTAAACTTACCCTTTACAATAAGGAAATACTAATTAATGTTGTACAGTGTGACAAATTAGGCTGTATTTATGTGTGCATGCTCAGTAGAGCCAAACGTATCCCTTCTAGCTTTAACCGCACGCATGCGTCATATCCTGAGCTTTGCATGTGTGTGCGCTGTGCCAAGGCATCAGTCATTTAAATTTTTGACCACAGACATAATGTCAGCAAACAGCAGCATTATAAAGTAAATAAGTAAGGGATAATGTATATCCAGCCAGTTTTTCTTGCAGAATAAACCCCGACAGGGTGATCAGGACCCCAACACGAAGCGGAGGGGTCCTGATCAGCCTGAAGGGGTTTATTCTGTTTATTCATTGACAAATTATTTAAATATAAAAAATGTACCTACAGGCTGTGAGTCAGAAGCCCAGACGCATTGCAGGCTACTGGTTCAGGAAACAGTCCTCATCCTCCATAAAATGCGCAGCACACATCAGAATATTTGGGTTGGACTGTTCTGGAACAGTGTTGAAATACAACTTAACCACTGATTTCTAGTCATGTCCTCTTTTGAAAGGCCAAACAAAGTTTCTCTTCAACGAAACACACAGTGACTCCACGACATGGCAGCTGCGGCAACAGAGAGAATAAAAGGTATGCCTTCTTTCTTTGCATGAACATTTGGGTGGCGTTATGCAAATCTTCCCACATAGTGATGTAGAGGTGGGGGCTTGTTATGTTGAGTTGTTTTAGGGGGGTGTGGTTGACTGTTAACTTTTATAAAGAATACCTCTTTGGATTTGAGTCTTTGCAACTTCACAGATCTTCTTTATGCACCAAGAGCTTTTAACACTCCAGAGAGAAAGGAAAATTTGAAATTGCATCATATGACCCCTTTAAATAAAAAAAATGATTCTGTGAGGGGTGTTGAGAACTGCTCATGTAGAGTAGAGCTTGTTGTTTGTCGTTTCTCCAATCACAAATGCAGACATGGTTTTATGTTTATGTGGCGCGTGAAGGGTGTCGTGAATAGGTGTCCCTTATTTTGGCGGTGGCAAACCTAAGCCTATACCAATATCATATGTAACTTTAGAGATGGTCCCTAAATTTGCGAATATCGAACGTCCAGCGTTAAGCCAACTTTATAACAAAAAAACATAGGCCTACTGCCGAAATCATGTATTTATTTACTTAACGTTTTATCTAACTAAACAACTCTGGTTCTTCCCTGTGTATCCGTATGAAAAGAAACATCTTGCTGTCCCTGTATGGAAATGTGGACGACACATATCCACACACATCATCATCTTTCTTCTTCGTGAGTCATCTTAACATTGTATTCTCCATCTTGATCAGATTTATTTTCTTCTTTCATGATCCTAACTAAAAAATGAGTCTGGATCTGAGATGCTAATCGGTCCCCTCTAGCATGTTTGTTTTATTCTTGCCTGTAGAGGGTGATATTGTACCTTTAAAATTGCTCACACTCTCCCTCACACATGGCGGGTTTCTTCTCAGTCTGCTCATCCACTGTTTTTCTCTGACATTGATGACCAAATGGCTGTGAGCAGGCACAGTAGGGCAGCATTTTTGTACAAGACAGTTTTGCGGATAACAGTGAGATTATGTTTGCCATCTGAAGCATGTTTTCTGCAAATTGAAGGTGACTCCAGGCTGAAAATTAGTCAAACAGCTCCAGAGACTCAGTGCTGTCATTCTGTTTTCTTTTGTTGCATTGCCTTTCTGTATTTGAAGTCTATTTGGCTGTGTCTTGATGTGACTTCTAAAATCTTTAGCCAATAAGCAGAGTGCAAGCACTTAAATTAGTGTCAAGCCTGTAGATTACTCATTAAAGATCAGAAAAGCACTATGCGTATGCAGCAGTGCCAAGCAGGGCACCTGTCACGAAGGTTAGTCATCTCTGCCAGCTTCTACTCCAACACAGAGCAGCAGGTACATGAACCCGGCAGAGATGTGAGGAACAGTATATGTGAAAGATAGATGGCAGAGGAGGATAGATGTGGATTAAGGAGGGATATAGAAAGATGAGAAGAAAGTAGGTTTGTAAGGCAAGATCTGAAGGTCAATTCTAGCTTTGCTAACTATTCTATAAAACTAAAATTTGTTCTTGCATACGGCAACATATGGACAATGCAGAAGTTGTAGCAGCTGTGTTTGTGTGGTTGAGCAAACAACAACAACAGAAACAAAAAAGTCAGCTTCTGTCTCTTTAATTTGCCCATTCAGAGTACTTGTTCTGTTTAGATGATAGTGAGGTTGAATTTATGTTGAATGTGATCATGGTGAACATGATATCATAAACCTACATGAGACATTATTTAGTGGTGATAAAAATTTATTTTGCCAGAGATTTTTTTTTCCACTGTAAAAAAATTCTGTCATCCATTTTACTTTATTTTACAGTCAAAATAACCCATTCATTTACACTAGAAATTTCATCTTGAAATAAGTTTACATATGTTACATATGTTTTTTTCTTCTTCCATTTATTTAGAGGGGTCGGCAAGATTTTTATCTTAGTCAATACTAATCAAAGCATACAAACAAACAAAACATCACAACTGTTTTCAAAATTGATACTACTACTACTACTAATAATAAAAAAAAGTTTCTTGAGCACCAAATCAGCATATTAGAATGATTTCTGAAGGATCATGTGATACTGAAGACTGGAGTAATGATATGCTGAAAATTCATCTTTTCCATCACAGGAATAAATGACATTTTAAAATTATTCTAAATTGTAATATTTTACAATATTATTTTTTCTGTATTTTTTATCAAATAAATTCAGCCTTGGTGAGCAGAAGAGACTTTTTTCAAAAACATTAAAAAATCGTATCAACCCCAAACTTTTTAACTCTAGTGTATAACTTAAAATATAGCATTTTATCTATATTTGCTAACATCCCTTAGTCCAATCTGTAGTCACATTTTCAAAACTCTATACACAATTAGCACAACATCGGTCTGTTGTGACCACACCATTAACTAGGGTTGGGTACCGTTCACATTTTAACCGGTTTTGTACCAGTGTTGGTACCTGAATTTCGGTGCCGGTACCCAACGGTAACTTATTCCGGTACTTTACTCTCTGTGTAAATACAAAACAGTTATTTAAATTTCAGTGAAAAAATAAGTCCTTTAGTTTTAATTTCTTTGATTTGTGTGGAAATAAATTTTTTTTCCCCCTCAGAAATAGAAGTCTTGTTTTAATTTTTCTGAAAATCAAATGAAGGCATTAAACATTTATTTTAAATCAAATTAAAATTAAACCTTTTTTTTTTTTTTTTTTTTTTGGCAAACAAACTGAGGTTTACTGTTGAAAGTAATACATGGGAGAAAAATGGTGTGAATATTCCTTTAAAACATTTTTTAATAGGCTAATAATTAAAAAAAAAAAATCTACAATTAAGTGATTAATCTGGTTGTAATATTTATTTTTATCATTTAATTGTTTTATTTAAATTTGATAGAAAATGTAATATTTAAAGATGTGCATTATACTGTACAAAAGTAATACAAGAGTAATATATTTCTGTTACATGTTAAACCCTACTTTTATTTTGACAGGTTTCCATGAAGTTTCTGTGTCTATACCGGAAGATGATGCTAGTTTTCTCAAATAAAATGGTAAAATTCTTGTGAAGTGACTCTGACCGCAGCTCTGGAGATTAAGTGTTTGTGTTCATGCCGTCATATAGTGAGGATTATATATAACGAGGATTTGTAAAGAAAAATGTTGGAGGATTTCAATATAAGCCGAGAGGAGACTAGTTTTCCTTTGCTAAAGTAAGGAAACTTTGTTTCCTCTGCTCCAGCATTTCTCTGAGGCACGCACACGACACATACGTCCTGCGTCATCCGCCTGCATGTCTTCTGCATACCAAAGTCAGCGGAAGTGAGAAAAAAGTGTTTATTACGTTTGAAATATGAATATTTATCTTATAAATTTATCTCATGGATTCACTACAGGAGGCCTTTATTTACCCCTGGAGCCGTGTGAGGGACGTTTTATTATGGATGTGCACACTTTATTTCACATCTTCTAAACTGTTGATAACTTAGCCCCATTGAAAGCCTTTGAGGGGGCAGGACTATTTTTTATGTAACTCCGATTGGATTCGTCTGAAAGAAGAAAGTCACATACACCTAGGATGCTTTGAGGGTGAGTAAAACACAGGCTAAATTTTCATTTTTGGGTGAACTAAGCCTTTAAGTATAGGTAAACTCTTGTTAGCAATTGAAAAAAGAAAAAAAAAACTGTAAAACAAGAAGTCCTAGCATCTTTTTTCACTTAAATATATTTAAGGATGTTTAGATATTTACTTACTGCATAAAACCATTTTGATAAACATGACTGGGGCCTTCGGTGACCATTAAGTATGACAGTAATCATCATCAGAAACAAAAAGAAGCCACAAACATGCGGTGCGGCCGAAATCGTATTACATACATACATACATACATACACATATCTGTACAAACACACCCAATATATACATAAATACATAATAAATACATTATAGACAATATACACACATATATAAATATGTATATATATATATATATATATATATATATATATATATATATATATATATATATATATATACTGTATAGATAGATAGATAGATAGATAGATAGATAGATAAAGACAGATATAGATAAATCAGCAAAAATGTGTAAACTATTGAAATTATATTCTAAAAAAATAAATAAATAAATACATATTTACAGACTGTGAGCAGCATCATACAGGCTGCTTTCAATGGCTTTAGATGATGTGACTGGCCTTCTGCATAAAAGTGTTGAATAAATTTGTGGGTATGTATTAGGGGTTTTGGTGTGTCTTATTGATTTTGCCACCGCAGATGACCTGGAGGCAGTGGGACCAGGTTTTGCCCAGCTGGCTGGGTCTCCAGATTTCCTTGTTGTAGCTGAACCAATAGATGGCTGACACATACAAATTATACCACCGGCAAGTGACGCCCAATGTGATTTCAACAGGAAGCTGTTTCATTCTGTTGATGTGCTGGAGGCAGTGGGGGGAGGTTTTTTGATGTTTTTTTTGTGTATAGCTGGTTTGTGTTTGGTTGCAGGGTGCTGAAGAACAGCCCTATTTACACTGGCCGCCTGTATCCACCTGCAGGAAAATGCATCCTGGGAGATGGTGGGTATCCTTGTTTGAGTGCACCCACCTGCCTCATCACACCATACAGAGAGACTGTACAGAATCCTGTACAGGTGTGTTTCAACACCAATGATGCTCATGCGCAGCACAGAACATTGTTGAGAGAGCCTTTGGGATGCTGAAGACAAGCTGGCAATCCATCTTCTTCTGCAAGGCCCTGGAAGTGTGTCTTGCCTTTGTGCCAGATGTTGTTGCATGCTGTGCGGCACTTATTAACAATAGTTTGCCATGTAACGTTAGGTTATCCAACAAATTTTTATCAAAATATCAACACTAGTAAAAGTTAAATCGATTTAATTACTTAAAGTTTTGTAACTTTATCTCATTAAATTATCTAACGAGTGGTCTATTTAAAGAAAGCAGCCTTAACAAGCTGATGCACAGCATCTGATCGATAATGATGATTAAACATCTTTTTACACTCAATTCACAAAATCGTCTCATCTGTTTACAATGTGTAAACCTTCAACGTGTCGTGGTTTTCCGCCATTTTCGAATATGACGACTCCTCCCCCGTGGCCTCATGGGATAGTATAGTGTCCATTGTATGCATGCTACGGACGGAAGTAGTAGGTCATCCGGGTACATCTCGCCTACTGTTTTTCGAATACTATGAATTCGGACACACTACTTGCTTCGCATACTGTTTTTTGCCTACTATATAGTATGGAAGTATGCGATTTTGGACGCAGTGATAGACTTGCTTTATAGCAAAATGGCACTTTCGGAGTGCACAGTAGGTCCTCTGATCTGCCTGTGGATGTTAAGAAGGGCAAGTGAAGGTGGCAGAGAGGATTATGGGCCACAGTTGTGGCTCCATGGTGGCCCATAAAGAGGAGTTAATGGCTTGGTGTGGAGTGAGAGAAATCCTGTGCCACGAAGGCTGTGAAAAGCGATGACTTTTACAGCGTGCTGATCCACAGCTTGTCGCACACTCCCCTTGTCTTCTTCGGCAGGGATAAGCAGGACTTTCTTTAGGATTTATGGCAATGAACCGCTCTTAATGATGCTACAGTAGTCCGCTCACATGCACTGTTGTGCATTTAGTGTCACATACTCTGTGTGAAGCCCAGGCCACACGTGTGGCTCTGAAACTCCCTCGGCAGGAGCAACATTTCTGTGGTGTGAAGAAAGATTGCTGCAGAAAGTGCTGGTCTTGGGCAGAGAGAACAGGCTGCTCAATGTCACATTGAGGGGGAGGAGGAATACAAGATGGCAAAAAGTGGGTGTATGTGTTTATGCGGGCTGATGACTGAATAGGATGAGTGTGATGAACTGGGCAGAGTGTGCAAACTGAAAGAAAGGATGCAGCAACAGGAGTCAAAATACATTCAGCCCCCTGCTGAACACATAGTCTGAGAGCAGGTGTTGATCTTTCAAATAATGAGTCAGACAGCAAGTATATTGGCGCTGTAGCTGTATGGTACTCAGTGATCCCTGTTCTGATGCAAGTGCATATGACCATGCCCCTGCATTCATCCTCTGAGAAATATGGTTCCCTTTCAGTCAGTCACATTCAACGTTGTGTCGCACTGACTTTAGGGGTCTTATTTGGGAGTCCCAATCACCTCTGATTAGTAAAAAACAGGCTAATGAACACTGGTGAGTGGGGATGTAACGACAAACCCGAGCCAGTTGAAAATATGGATTATAAATTCAATGTCTCTGTTACTTACTTATTGGAGATGAGGAGTATATCCTCACTTACATGTGATCAAAAAAGAAGAGAAAAGAATGTTTGTTTGAAAACCAGATACAATTTTAAAGTTAAATTTGTATTTAAATTTAAGAATGTAATAAGTTACCTGTTGAGAGTGTGTTGATAGTCTGTAGTTGGATCACTGAACTCCGGAAACTAAGTAATGAAGTGCTTTGACAGTTACAGATTTGAAAAAAACAAAAGGGCAGGAATAAAGAACCCTAAACTCTGACAGAAAGAACCATTTCAGCATTAAAAGAGTTCTTCAGGATGCAATGGCTCTAAATAGAACTGGTTCTACATGTAAAGAACCTTTAAAGAATCATCTTTTTTTAGAGTGCAGAGTGAAGATTAAGTCTCATATGCGAGTGATTTACTCACATTGTAGAGGGTTAACAAGGGCGGTGTCCATCCACACAATTTTTGCTTCAGAGCCGAGTGGTTGCCCATGTTTGAGTCACTCTCCCATTCATCTCTAAAGAGTATAAGAGAAGTGAGAACTCTCTTGCTGCTGGTGATTCTGACAGTGCATTCAGCTGTGTTTCACCGGTGTTTGGCACAGATGAGTGCAGCGATTACCCCCTGGGCACTTCAACAAATAAAAGAGCAGTTTTCCCTAAAAGAACAAAACGGCGGTGAGCATCTTTTTAAAGATGCCTCTCTGTCCGTGAGTTTTTGGATGCAGTAATTTTTTGGCCTCTTCTGATGGCCACGATCAATGTCTCACGAGTCTGATAAGCATGCTGAGACTGAATTTGTGGATAGTTTATGCTCTCACTGTGAGCAATGCTGGCAATGCTGCGATCGTGACTCTCCTTCATGAAGACTAGAGTCCCCTCTGCCGCTACTCAGCCTTGTGCTGACTTTTCAGAAAGATTGAAACTAAAAGTCGATGGTGTGCCGACTATATTGGATCTGACTGTAATGTCGCACCACACAAGCGTGAGTAACTGTTTTTATGAAGTGGTCACTATTGCTTTGTCTGTTATGATGATTTGACGTTTGATAAGTACTGAGTGTTTACATTTTTAACCTAAATCACAGCAGCGTCCATCTATGAAGGATGTAGGCTGTCAAACATATACAACTGTTAGCCAGTCATACCAGTGGGCGTTTACTTCAGAGTCTTCAATCATGCCTATTCAAACAGAGCGTGCTGAATGACACAGTGGCTGTTTCTCAATTCCAAGAACACAAAGAACGGACTTGTGTTCTCTTGGAGTCCGGTCTTGTCAGGCTACTTTGAAATAATGTACTTGGAAGGATGCGGGAACACAGAACGCATCTTTGGGAAAATTAAGATGTGCTGTGATCTTGTGCTCAACTGACAGAACGTTATAAGGAGCAAGGCACAAAAAATAACACATAACATCAGAAACTAGTGTCTTATTAAAACATTTATTTCAGATTATTAAAGATAGTATTTATATTATTCTTTTTAGTTTACCATATGTATTTGTAAAAAATATTAGACTTAGGCATGTATATTTGATGTTAGGTATACTTTGTCAATGTTAAAATGATCATTGTTAAAAACTATACCAATCAAAAACATGACAGGCTTTTTTTCCAAGTCTTTATCACTGTATTAAAATTATGCAGAACAAAATGACAATGTTTACTTTCACGAGCCATCGCGTATTTACAAGCTTGCAGTGAGAAGTTTAAAAGCTTACAGGCTTCCGTACGTAGTCTAACCGCAGCGTCTTCTGGGATTTCTAACGGTTCAATTCTCTCAAGTCTGCATTTGATGCATCCTCTATCAAGAACACATCCGGGCACTTTCATGCGTCATCTGTACTTGCATTCTTGAGTATTGGAATTGAACTTCGATGGTTAATGATGACGTAGAGTGAGAACACAAGGACGCAAGATCGCTTAAGAACACATATTGAGAAAAGGCCAGTGTCTACACCGGATGCGACAGTTGTTGCGCCATGCCGCAATAGCTAATGTCTGTCTATACTGGATGCGACAAAGCGACCGTTGCAAATAATTTGAATTTTCAGTGTCAGTAAGCCATAAATAGAACAAGGCAGAAGTTTTCTGTTGGGGATTTGTCGTATCGCGCCGCGCCACATCCAGTGTACAGTAGACAGCATAACTGATTTTAATGGTTCTATGGTATTTTGTCGCGCCGCGCCATGCCGCTCACATCCGGTGTAGACATGGTGTGAGGGTGGCCAAAACAGGACAGAAAATTATTATTTTGAGCCCCCCTAAAATGAAAATCCTAGAATCGCCCCTGCATACAACCCCAGTTTATGAATCTAAATGTCTTCAGAAGCAAAAAAAAAACAGACAAATACTTATTTTAAACTTTCAATAACTGTAAACTTTTTTACAATATCATTTTAAACTTAAACTTATTTTATAACTGCTTCTGGCCAGTGGTCTTGAACAGATTAGTGCATTCACACTAGACTTAAATGTCAGTTCTGATGCTTGTGCGAGAAGTGACATGGAAGCACAAAGGACTATTACTTCTCTCATGAGTTTCACAATACGTCATGCTTCACAATGTGCTGATGTTTATATCAAGTCTGAACTCATGAAAAGGTATGTGACCGTTGGCCAGAAGCGATTGTTTATGAAGTGTCATCTTTGGAGGTCCCATACACTTGCATTATATAGACTCACAGAGATGAATATGTGAAAAATGTTTGTGTTCATCTGAAAAACAGAAATTCTATACATCTGGGATGGCATGAGGGTGAGTAAATGATCAGAGAATTTTAATTTTTTGGGTGAAGAATCCCTTCAAGTTCTGTGTGATGAGACCTCCAACCCAGAGCATGTTGTACATTTTTATTCAGCACAGCTGGTATGCAGATGACAATAGAATAGCAGCAAAGCCTTTGTCGTGAAATTACCACCCCGTAATGCTTTCTAAGCCCAGGGCTTCCATGATGAGGACACCCGGTGAAAGTGAAGCCTTTGATTACTCCGAAAACCAAAGCCCTGTCATCTCACCTGCCATGCATGGCCAAACACAAAATATTGAGTGACTAGTGCTTCAACACTTTCTAAAGGGTGACAAAAGGAGAAGGAGAAGGTTATATAATGTAACATAAGTGTTATAATAATGTAACATTGTTAAATGTAAATCTCAAAATTAATATTTTTTTTAGCAATGTATACAATCATATTATAGGCACCGTTCGGAAATCTCTGCTTTTAATGTTGGTTAAATCTAGTTTTCAAAACCCTTTATGCTATTGGAGCATACATTTTAAGGTTTATTTCAAACCTGTTTACTTAGACTATTTACATATGGCTGTCAGATCTCTGGATGTCAGTTACGCCACGAATATAGAACATAACATTTCAAAATCGCAAAGAAGCATACAGTTTAAAAGATAGTTATAGTTACTGATACATGCTAAACTAATTAGAGCGACAGTCATTGCAGGACAGGTATTAACATGACATCTCATCAGCATTCCCCTCACAATGTCAACTCTGTCACCTGTTGCCATAACAGCCATCTGTGCTGCACATCAGCCCCCGACAGGCTTCAGGAACATAATCTCAAATTATCAGGACCTATCATAAATAAAAAAAAAAAAAGATTTCCTTTATTTCAAACAAGTTTTGCTTAGTACTGCTAAAAAAAAAAAAAAAAAAAAAAAACGTAATGCATAATGCATAATATAATGAATGAATACAAAAATATGCTATGTATATTTCGTTTCCATTAACTACTTGCAGCAGCAATCTTCCGGTATTAAAAACGTGGAGCACAGTCCTCCTTATGCCACCGAATGAGTCCTAATTCAAAGATATTAAGGTTCTTCAGAGAGTGGTATTATGGTAACATCACATGACCTTCGATATACTGCATTATCTACAATATCAACTGAAATCGAAAGCTTTTTAATGGTTTAATCTTTGTCATGTTATTAAGGTAACGCAGTTCACTGAATTCACTATTATTATTTATTAGCCTAGAAACAGGTATTTTCTCGAATTAACTATCTTCTTTGCTTTGTAGTCTTTATGAATTCTGTTTTGATCAGTAACAAAAGTTTCCTACAAGGAAGAGTAAAACAAGACTCATTATTATTAAAAGGCAGTTCAAAACCGGCCAGGATTTGCTCAAGGCTTATCAGATTCTACTGCTGATGTCTGGATTGACTAATTCTTGATCTGAGCTGGTGAAATGACATTTTTGCATGGGCAGCCACTGGGTAGCTGTTCCCTCTGGAAGCAGACTGCGCATGCATATTTAATGTTGCCGATACACATCGACTTTTATGCCTTGCTTTGAAAAGAGTAAGAACTTTTCCTGCTCTTTAAGAAAAGGGATGTACATCCTCCTGACATCTAGAAGCTTCTCCCTGTGAAATTATTATTGGAAAAGTGTCACTTTTGTGGGTCAATGCATCACAGTTTTTCCAGATATGGAGAACTTAGTTATTACATATTTGTTTTTTTAAGATAATAATAATACTAAGAATAATATCAGTAAAATGTTTAATATGGCTAACAAAATTATTTTCAGAAAATATTTATAATTTATTTGCAGATTCTGCTTGTTTTGATGCATTATGTAATGCAGTTACATTCATACATAAAATATGCTGAAAATATACTCAACCTCAGGCCATCCAAGATGTAGGCTAGATTAGTTTGTTTCTTCATCTGATTATTTGGAGAAATTTTAACATTACATCCCTTGCTCACCAATGGATCCTCTGCAGTGTATAGGAGTTCAAACAGCTGATAAAAACATCACAACAATCCACAAGAAAACCAATTAATGTTTTGTGACATGAAAAGCTTTGTGTTTGTAAGAAACAAATCCATCATTAAGGCATTTTAACTTTATAACATTGGACTGGCCTTAATGAATAATAAGACTTCCTCCTTTCCACTTTTTTGTCCCTATCACATCAAAATCCACTGACATTTTTGTTTTGCACTGTTTTTGCTTGTAAAGGGTGCTTGATCTGTGCGTATTTCTCTCCTGATTCAGACAATCTGTCTTTTTTACTTCACAAGATGGTAACTGATGAACTGGAGTCATCTCATTTACTTTGCAATGTTTTTATCTGCTGTTTAGACTCTCATTCTGACGGCACCCATTCACTGCAAATAATCCATTGGTGAGCAAGTGATGTAATGCTAAATTTCCCCAAATCTGTTCCGATGAAGAAACAAACTCATCTACATCTTGGATGGGCTGAGGGTGACTAAGGGTGACATTTTTGGGTGAACTAGGCATATCCCTTTTAACTTTGCTATTTGGCTAATGCATGTATCCCACAAAAGTAATATGACATTGTATTCCATTGCATTTCCATTGTTATACCATTAGCGTGCAATATTTATTTCTTTAGTACTGTGGACCAACTATGTGTCTTTGCTCTCTAGACAGAGGACTGTTTTCCGTGTGCATCCGCTCATCTGTGTCCTGCAGTTGGTGTAATTAACCCTCTATCGATCAGCCCATGTACACTCTGGGGTGAGGTGTCCCGTGATAACTGCTTGTTGCTGGGCTTCTACATGTGTGCTCTCAATTCATATTTAATCGATGTTCCATTAAAGTCGTCTTTCTACAAAAGCCCAGAGTGATCTGAGTGGGGCTGGTAAAGCAGCCAGTGTGGCTTTGTTTTTTTGGTTGGGAAATTTAGCAAGTTTTTAGATTTAATGTCCTGAGTAGACAGGGAGAGGATAATCCTACAATGTCGAGGTGACTGAGAGGAAAGTATTGGATGGTCCAACGCTTAGGCCATCGATTAGGAGTTTTGCTGTCACTGCTGTGGCCTTTGTCTGTCAGAGGTGACAAATTAGTCCCCTGTGGTAAATATAAGGCACTTGTGTACATCCAGAGGCAACGTTTGTAAAGATCAGAGGAGGTTTTAGCTATGCTAACTGATTCTCATTCAGTACACAACATACAGGGGGTGTGGAAAACCCAATACCAACCCGGCCAGAGAAAAAAACTGCTTTGCCCTGTAGTATGCATCAATATATGCTATTTTTCTTCTGTCTTTCGTCCTAATTACCTGCCAGTCTATACATCTCTCTCACTTCTTATCTTCTTCTTTCTTGATGAATTTATCAGTTACTGATGGATTTTGCATCATTAATACTAGGTCACAATTTCAGACTTTCACTACACGATTGTTTCTTTGACAAAGCTGCATTCATGTTGTAGTAGCATATGCCTCGTGTATGCTAGAGCTCTCGTGACAGGAGTTGTCCAGCAGCAGCTGCCCTGTCAGGCTGTCACAGAGCAGAGATGAGGAGCAGCAGTTTGGTAAATGATTAAATGCTCTTTGCTGTACTGAATACATAATGGACTCTCTCTCTTCCCTCCAAATCATCAAAACTGCATATTAGAGAAATGATTGCAGTTCAAGCTGTTTCATGAACAATTTGAAAGAAATTTATTTATTTATTTATTTATTTTTTACATACTTTGTACTTTGTTTTATTGTTATTATTATTATTATTAATAATATTAATAATAATTATCAATAATAAGTCCCCGGCACTGCAGCAATATGGCTGCCCACTGCTCCGGGTGTGTGTTCAGGGTCTGTGTGTGTTCACTACTGTGTGTGTGCACTTGGAGGAGTTAAATGCTAATTTAATTTAATTTTTTATTTTTTATTTTCTCTCTCTCATTATTTTAAGTACATACTGTGTCATGATTTTATGGCTGAGTATGGATAAAGATTTGATTTGGATTCACAAGCTCTCGATTTAGTTTCAATTTCATTTGATTTCATTTGGTTTGATTTTATTTGGGTGTATTTCAGTTACAATATTTATTTGCTTATCTATGAAAGCTATTCTTTCTCTGCCAATACTATAAATTATACAGGGCAATATTACACACTGTTGCAGTATCTCATCTTTTTGAACTATTCATTTGTTATTTTAGTATTATTTTTATACTGATATAGTATCTGTAAATATTTTGATTTTTTTTTTATATATATAAAATATAAAATATACATATATAAAGCTTTTATTTTTTTTATTTTCAGTATTTTGATTTTAAAGTTTAAGTTTTGGTAATTTTGTTACTTTGTTATTTTTAAGTCAACTTAAATTTCAGTTAGCTGTCAGGGCAACATTTCAAATGTTCAGTTTAGCCAATATTTATATTTTATTTCAGTTTTATTTAAATTCATGTTTTCTTTTTCTTCCAAATTAGCAATAGCAAAACTGCTAAAGATGGAAGGTTTTTATTATTATTATTATTATTATTATTATTATTTATTATACTCTCAAAAGGATGGTTTATTTGTGAATTGGATTACACTGCATTTTGTTTATTACCATTATTTCATATACACAGTTTTTTGTTGCATCGCATATGATACAGACTCAAAAGTGTAAATCTTAAAAAAAGGGTTTAGACTTTTTAAAAACTTTTAAAACTTGTTATATATTGTCAGTGCCCTTGTTTTAAACATCAGGATTATCTTGGACAGACACTGACATTTTTTGAAACCATTTGTGCTTCCAAACCTCAATTTCTTCAATGGGAGGTCATTTAAAAAGTTGTTAGAGCTACAATAAGATATATTGGAGTTCAGGTGGGTCTTTTCAACTTGTGAAATTGAATTTTACAATACTAATGAATTAGTAACAAGTCATTTATCAACCATTTACATAGTGGCTTATGCAATATTAATACCTTCTGAATAAGTTATTAACAGGAACTTGTAAAAATGGTTCTGGGAGGCCATTGTTAAATATTAAGGAAAAGGAGAGGCAATGACAAAACTTCTGCTGAGCAGTGTGAAAGGTGGGTGTTAAGTCTGTAATCTCACAGGTGTCTCAAGATACCAAATGAGAGCAAAAATGCAAGTGTAGACAGAGGAGAGAGAGAACAAAATTGAACCATGTACATTATATGAACATTTCCTCAGGCCATTTGTCATACCAATGATATTACCTCCTACCTCAAAAAAGGCCGTGAGCCAGAGCTGGTGCTTGAGGCTCGAGAGGAAGAATTGGCAGAAACACTCTTACAGGAGAGAGCGGAGAGAGAAAAGTGAGTTCTTGAAGAACAAACTTGCTCGTCTCTCACTCAGAGACACCTAATCTAACCTTATCCACCACAACTCCACTCTTAATACATGGCAGACTGTCATTTAGTCAGCCAGATCAGGGCTGTCAGGCTGTCTGGAGATTCCAGTCCTTCTTTCCGAGGGTGGGGATTCAGGTTTAATGTGATTGGGATGTCAGTGATGGCATCTCTGGCTTATCGCCTGGACGTCTGCTGCAGGTGACACGGCCGACAGTAATGAAAGTCCTACTCTTGCGGAGATGAGGCCATCAGAGCTTAGAGTCAGACCTCTATCTGATTTAGAAGAGAGCTGTGAAAAAAAAAAACAAAACAAAAAAAAAAAACAAACCTCAATGCCAACCCTACAGGACACAAGTGCATTCTGGGTCTACACATAGGTTTGCTGTTTCTACGAGAATCTTTTCACGGGTCATGTAGACAACTTTTGGTTGTAAGCAATTAAATCCTGTTTACTGGTTTGTGCACTTCTGTATACTCCCCAGCTTAGCAGTTATTATTATTATTATTATTAGTATTATTATTATTATTATTGTTATTAGTGTTCCTTTTGTTATTATATTATAGATTAGGAACAGTTATATTATATTATATTATATTATTCAACAATGATACAATTAAACTTTTGTAACAATGTAAAAATCTTTACTGTCACTTTTGATAAAAAATGTATCTAATTTTCCTCAGAAATATGAAACAGAACAACAACACCAGATTATTATGCATAGTAGAATGATTTCTGAAGGAGCATTTGACTCTGAAAATTGGAGTAATGGCTGCTGAAAATCCAGCTTTGCCATCACAGGAATAAATTACATTTTAAAATGTATTCATATAGAAATTATTTTAAATTGTGATATTTCACAGTATAACTGTTTTATTGTATTTTGATTAAATGAAGCCTTGAGCATATGACTTATTTCCAAAATATGAAAAGGTCTGGAGATGGTAAGATTTTATTTTGTTTTGTTTTGTCTATTTTGTGAATATAAAATTCCTTAAATGCAAATCACATATTTAAATTGAATTTGAAAACATATAGAATTGCAATTAAAATGAATGTATGTAAGGATTATAAGGAAGTAGGATTATTATTTTTTTTTTAAGTAATCAGAATGTAACTGGTTTTTGACAGGAATCTTTGTTGTATTGTTTGACAGTTTTATTTTTATTATTATTATTATTATTTTTTTTTCTTTTATTTTTTTTTTGAAATGCCACACAATTTGTTTTGGCAGTAGTTAATACATTTCATTATGTATATTTATCATTTATAATTGGTTTTCACAGACAAGGGTGTATTACAGTGTGCCGAGAATGCATTACAGTGTGTTGAATTACTTTGAATTACAGTTCTTGTAATCAGCTTCCTGTGGGGTGTGGCCAATTCAAAACAAATTTACAATTGAGAGAGATTTATATCAATTCTAAATTTTTTCTCAACCTTGATAAATAAAAGTTAGCTCACATGGAATAAACTTTCCAATTTCTTATTTTGATTTCATAGGGCCTTTAAATATTGCTTAAAATATAGAAATGTTGAAGTTATAATAGTCTTAATATAGTTTGCCCTTTAGTGAGACTAGAGAAAAGCAAGAAGAACCGGAATTATCAGTCTATCATACAAATTTGTCTTTTACAACATAAAATTGGATGGCCATCATAAGTTGAGTTATTTGACTGAGTTTTAATACTGCCAATTAAATGAATTTGAGACAGAGAAGAGAAAGAAAAGAGACTGTATGTGTGAGGAAGACGCCAGTTATCTTTGGAGATGGCAGGACGACACTGATTCCAGCTCTGGGTAAGATGCTGTCCTCACCTCTCTTCCACTGTGTGTGGGCAGCCAGCCATCTCATTGCCACACACAGACCACAAGTTTCTCCTCCTTACTTCTATTTTTGTCATCTTTTTCTTCTCATACTAGTCTCCTGTTTCTGCCTCTCCACTCACCATCACTGTTAGTATGTTCACTTCCAGGTGATCGCAATGATCTGTAACCTTCTTTATATGAACACAGGGCGAAAACATCCACAACACTTTGTCTCCTAGTTACTGTAGGTTTGGAGTCACTGGGAGGAGGATGCTGAAAGTTTTCTTTTTCGTTCAACTATAGAGCAGACAAGCATGGCTTTCAAGTACATAGCTAGATTCTTTTTATTGTTAAATTCAGATTTATTAGTAAACTTTTACTCATAGCAATATCCAATGATGATTATTATTTACCTGAGAAACAGGCTATCCACTGGATTTGATAATGGTCATTGTTTAAACCAGGGTTTCTAAACTACACTGTAAAAAAAAGTCTGTAGTTTTTACAAAATAATTTTGGCAGCTGTGGTTGCCAGAATACTTTTGTAAAAAATACAGAAAAACTGTAAACACAATTACGGCCAAAAACTGTAAATTTTACAGTATAAAACTGTTATTTACAAACAAGAAAATTTTAATGTAAACTAGTAAATTCAACAACGCACACTGCTATTAAAATCTGTTTTGTACCTTTAACATACTGACAACCACCATAATAATGCAGGTGGTAAAAGAGAAAGCCACATGAAGAATCAAAGTTCATCACAAGTAGCTTCGCCACAAGCAGAAGTTTATATTAATATATAGAAGGTGCGCAAAGTCATTCATGCAAACACAAAACACCATCATGGTGACACACGATACTTAAACAATTCAATAAACTTTCATTAAACAGCAGAAGATGTAACATAAAGCCCAAATGTACAACTGATAACAAAAAGCTATTAAAAAACATGATTATTTTAAACAAAATACTTTCAAATGTGGAGCGTCACACAGGGAATTCTGGGAATATCAGTTTACAGTTTTTGACTGTAAATTATACATTGATTTGTTCTTTTTTTATTTCTAAAAACTGTAAAATTAACAGCATTTTACTGTAAAATTACATGAAATGTCTGGTTAGATCTTTTACAGTTTTTCCCTGTATATAGTACAGGAACTTACTGTTAACCTATTAACACTTTTTTTTTGTAGCGTTTTTACAAAATTGTACAGTTAAAATGACACTTATTTTTTACAGTGTATGGTTTGTGAAGAAACTGCAGAAGCTATTTACCAAGCTAATATTTGTTACTCCATTTTATTATTATTTACCCTTTATTGTTTAATCCCTGGACATGGCACTTTCTTTGTAACTTCTCATTTTCATTTATTAATATGAATAATTGTATTATTCAAATATTTAGTTTGTGTGTGTGTGTGATCCTCTTTATGTGACGGCTGGGAATGAGTGACAGTGAATATACCATTGGTGTTTTTGTTGGACCTGATGTAATACCTTACATTTGATTTAATACGACACATTTATTACATTCCATGTCACATGATCCTTCAGAAATCATTCTAATATGCTGATTTGGTGCTAAAATAATTTTCATGTTAATGCCACTTAACATTTTTGTGGGAACATATATATATATATATATATATATATATTCACTGCAGGATTCTCTGATGAATAGAAAGTTCAAAAGAGATGCATTTATTGGGATAGATGTTTCGATAATGTGAATGTAAACTTTTAGTGCCCTTTAGATTCCACCCATTTGCTGGGTCAGTGATGAGGTTACTGTTGACTTGTTAAAATGTTTAGATTAGTTACAATGAAAATAAACGAAACTAGTGAAAACAGCTGTAGCTCACAGTTCCATTAACGCTACGCAGGCATGCTGCTTGCAGCCGCCAGACCTGAACCCTTTAGTTGTATTTTTGCATGCCCTTGAAACACCCTAGAAAATAACAGTACACCCACTTGATAGAGAGCCTGTGCCCCAGAACTGATGAAGGCCTGGAAACACCCCTGAGTCTAACTGCAGAGTGAAATCCTTTAAAAACACCGGGCTACATTAGAACAGTACAACAGTGAGGTCTAAAAGATGGTGATGATTATAAATTAATCTTGAAGCTATTTTAGTTGCTCAAGGCAGTTTGAATAGTAATGCTTATAACCAGCCTTGTTTTTTTTTCAGGGCCTCTGATGCAGTCATGTTTCTGCCTGGATGTCTTTGAATAACATCAATCTGGACCTGACATGACATGACATGGTTCCTGCGGGAACAGCTTCAGGTAGAGAGGGAACTGTTCTCGGAAAGCTCTGCTCAATGAGGTTAGGAGAATAATCTCAAAGTACTTCAAAAGTTAGTGGAGAACACTAATTTTATTTTCTGAAACATTGGCCTATATATATAATGATTTGCTTGGTTTATTTTGTAACCCATAAAATGGCATGCTCTAATTTTCATAAAAACATGCAGCAAGGAATAAACAACACCTCATTAATTTAATAGTCAATTTTCGAGCTTAGACAATGAAAGCCCTGCATGCAGTTTCTGCTGCATGTTGAAGTAGTGCCTTGTCATGCGTATTTTAACTCTATATTACATGTTGTGTAATAGATTCCCCTGTTTGCAACTAGCTTCGCAGATTTTCACCTCCACCACTTCAAAAGTTTCATATGATTCCATAATCCCTACATGTGATGGGTGCAGCGGCGACTTCAATGCTTCTTGCTGTTTAGTCTGCACTGTAACACACTTTCTGCACATCTGCGATAGGCTTTGAAAATGGAGCTGAAATCTCCCTTGAACAAGAAGCAGCATTTTTCTGCATTAGCCTGTGACTACTGTAACTGCACTAATGAATGTACTTTGAAGCAATGAGCATGTGGTTCAGGGTTATATTATAGACTGGAATCACATTATAAATGTAAAACATATTTTTAAATAGCCTATTCAAATCTCAAAATATTATATATTTGTAAAAAAAAAAAATATTTGCAGGTGCATCATGTATTTAGTTCTTGTGGGATATATGCAATATCACACAATAAGTGTGTGATATATCTCTTCAGCACAGATGTGTTAGTGAGCACTGAAGATAACACAGAGTTGCTTTTAAGTTAAAAATTATTATATGCGAAAGTATTATGTAAAAAGCTTTAAAGCTGGATGATATGAACTATATGCTAAAAGTATTAAGTAGACTATTATGAGAGAGAAATCGACTGAGTGAGTGCAATTGTCTGCGTCTGATACAGCATTCATTCTTTAGCTCGGTCTTAAAAGAAAATTGATTGAAAGTCCTATGAGGAAAGCGATATTTGTCATAATATAATTAAATGAAAATGAATTTAACAACATAAGATGCAAAGTCACTTTCAAGGAAAGTCTTTTCACTCGGTGGCCAGATTTGCAATGCTTCGGGGCGGCTATTTCAGACATGCAAGACCAAGTCCTATATCTACTTGAATGGGTAAATCCCGGAATCTCAGCTGCTTGCCTCATTCATATTTAAATTGCATATTTCTAATCAGCAACCAAATCTGACATGAACTGCTGGAAAGATCCTAATATATAGGCTATATATATATATATATATATATATATATATATATATATATATATATATATATATATATATATATATATATATATACATACATACATATAGCATAAATGGCTGCCCACTGCTCCGGGTGTGTGTTAACGATGTGTGTGTGTTCACTGCTGTGTGTGTGCACTTTGGATGGGTTAAATGCAGAGCACGAATTCTGAGTAAGGGTCACCACACTTGGCTGTATGTCACGTCACTGTCACTATATTAGGCTGTTATATAGTATTATAGTGGTTCAAAGTATTATATTATTTTATTATTATTATTATTATTATTATTATTTTAAATGCTTTGAATGAAGGATTCAATGACAAATACATTTATTAAAGGGATACTCCATCCCATTATTCAATTAGCCCCATATCGTTCCAAACCCGTAAAAGCTTTGTTCATCTTCGGAAGACAATTTAAGATGTTTTGGATGGAAACAGGGAGGCTTGAGACTGTCCCATAGACTGCCAAATAAATAACAGTGTCAAGGTCCAGGAAAGTATGAAAAGCATTGTAAAAATACTCCATCTGCCATCAGTGATTCAACCGTAATGTTATGAAGGGACGAGAATTCTTTTTGTACACAAAGAAAACAAAAATAATGACTTTATTCAACAATTCCTATCCTCTGTGTCTCTCCAAATCAGTGTAGTGCCATTTTGACAAATCTGGGCCCGGTTCCCCAAAACGTTCTTATCGCTAAGTAGTTCTCAACCTATTCCTTAACCTCTCTCTTAACGTTATGGCATGATTCCCGACACGTTCGTATGCTAAGTATATCTTCTGTAAGTCACACTTTCGTAAGGTTGGTCTAGACCATTCGTAAGCTCTCTCTTAGCGTTGTTTGAGCTCAAGACGCTAGTCGCCGCCACTGTGCAGCAGTCTTTAGAAATCAGTCCAGTGCAGTATAAGTCAAACTATGGTATGTTGACAATGTTGTGGCTTAACAATGATTTTATGTTATGGACATTTTAAGTCTAATAATAAAATATGTTCGCAATGGATACAGGCCTATTTATGAAGTTGACTTTATTTGGTATCAGAACTAATTTGGTGGTCACTTGCAATCAACAATGCAATCAACACAAATGTTATTTGAAGTGCCAATATTTTTCAAAAGGTGATTTGCTCTATTTTAAACACTACTGTAGACATCAGTGTTTATATCTGCACTATAAACTTTTATAACTTTTATCTCATTACTTCTTTGATAATACTGTATGACCGATAGTAAGGCAGAAATAATACTGTGGTTGAAAAGACTGTTTGTGAAGCTGTTTCATACCTAAACATCTTACAACTGCTCTCTCTGTGTCAGCTGCAGAGCGAACACAGATTTGAATTTTAATAGACACGGCCGAATCGTTGTCTATTAGAAATAGGATTGCGTGGGTGTTTGAATAGAGATTGCAATCTTTTAACAATAAATTGTGAAAAAACGAAACAACTGGAAATAAAACACTTGTTTGTTGTGTGTTGAACTGGTTCCTGAGAGCTCTACATGGCTTATGCCCTCCAAGAAATTTAAGGTCAAGACCCTTGTTTTTGACTACATATCTGCACAATGAAAATATTTATGGCAAGAAATCTCTTTCTTTTTACATTTTAACTTTTGTCTCTAGTGGATACGAAGAAACTGTCATGCATCTGTCACTAATATAATGCCATTTGTTTGATTCTTCAGTCGGAAACCAGGTTGTTATAAAAATGTTTAGCACAGTGGTTTTCCCAATTAATGTCAGGCATGACATACACCACCCATACCCTTCGTTCTCATCTGCGAGGTTTTCATCGAGACATTTACAGATCTGTGAGTGTTCATCAAGACATTTATAGGCTTGTGCACAGCGGATTTGAGGAATGTGCATGAATTCATAATTAAAGATTACAGTTGAGAGCCTTTTTAAAACATCTGTTCCGAACGAGGCTTCGCAGTCAAAGTTAATTAATCTTCTTGTTTCTCAGGTGATCATGGTAGCATGTTAAGATGCTGTCATCCTATTGTGTCAGTTGCCTCCGGATAATGAAAGCAAATTGAATAAACTCCTCGACCAAAGTTATAACTTAAAGTGAGTGACAAGAGCCTACGGAATCCTGTTTTAAGTTGAAAGTCTTCAGACTTCAAGGTTTGTGGTTTTCAATTTACTAGTTTTATGTGCCAGTTCTCTGCATCAAAAAACATGAACTGTAATGCAAATAGAGAGTCATGCTGTGACAAAAGCTTAAAAACTACTTCGATAAGAGACAGAAATATTCTCAGTGCAGTTTGAATTTGAACAAAAAAGCACTGTCTGTGTAGTTGTGGGATATGATATACAGCATTTCTCTGCCCGTTTAGCATGAACTGTGCTTCATTGTATTAAGTACAATTTTAATCAAACTAACCTGATAACAACTTTGTTTAATGACTTTGTTTATATTTACATTGTTCATTTTACATTGGCAATTGCAAATCGTACCTGTGGAGATTTTCAAGTTTCAGCCTGAAAAGTCGGCGCCGATAGCCTTGTTGTTAGTGAGTCGACATATAGCGCAACTGCGCTCACGGTGAGCTGAGTACGATTCCCGCCTCGAGATCCTTTGCCTATAGGCTTTCCTGTCAGCTCTCCACTGTCCTCTCATAAAAAAGCCCATACATATAACATAAAAAAGTTTCAGCCTGAAAAAACTGACATTTAATTGCAATAAATCATAGTCTAAAAACTATCCATAGTCTCAAAATATGTCCCATGACAGAACTGAAACTCTAGAGCAGGGGTTCTCAACTCTGACCCTCGAGGTTTATTCACTTACAAAGTATAGCTCCAACCTTGGTTAAACTCACCTGCCTTCTAGTAAACCTGAAGACTTTGGTTAAGACTTTGAGGTCAGAGTTGAACTGAATAGACATTTGCTCACTTCATTCATTCTGTTTGTCTCTTCAATAGCACGTCTTTGTTTCCAATTGCCTTATTTTCCCTGACCCTGTATACTATTACAAAAGGGAATAGATAGATATCTCTGAGGATGAATATACAGTATGCCACAGTCTGCTTACTAATGGGTGACACAAATGCAATAACACATTGGCATGATGAATATGCAGTCTAATGTTTTTCTATGGAATCTATAAAGAAAAAGCTTCCCTCCCATCTCTTTTTTTATCTGTTTATACAGCTAAAAGTAATTTTGAGGTGTTTCTCTGTCTTGTGGTAATTACATTAGGACTTTAGCAAAGCATGATTCACATCTGTGATTGACAGAAAGAGCTTTTTGCACTAACACAGAGTCTAAATTTAGAGACTTTCTGGCAAATTTGACAATGAGCCTGAGATACTTACATGGTCAAAGCTTTGATCATAACACCCTTCATAACCTCTTGCACTGACCTTTGTGACCTCTACAGTATATCCATATCTTTTCCAGATTGCCTTTTTTCAACAAATGTCTCTTTTATGTTTGGCCTGAATTTGGGTCAAGGCTGTTTTCACTTGCCTAATGTTTTCTGCTCTGTAAGAACTAACACACATTTCATTCGGAGCCAAAAACCCTCAAGAACTTTCACTGTAAAAAAAAATATATATATAGGATACATATTCTTTTTTGGTTGTGTCAGTAATAGCTGATTTTAGATGAACTGAACATGGATTGTATTACATCGGTGTTGCAGATGGCTGAGACACTGCAGTTTTCAGTATCGTAACATATCATTTAAATGTATTCAGTTTCCAGATCTCAATCTGTTGTTGGCTTGACAGTAGAACAGCATTAGACAAGTTTACCGTAAGTCATATGATAAGAATTCACTATATTCAGTTCATGAATATTCAAATTCATAACTGAGTCCTGATTGGAAAGCACTGTGAACACTCAATGGCCACTTACAGTTTTCATTTTTGTCAAAAATACTTGAATGTGCTGACAGCTGCAGTTCAGCTTAGCAAAGTTTAATGCCAATTACAGGTGTAAAGCTCTACATCTCTCAATACACCTGGGTTTCACAATCTAGTGTTTATTCTTATGGGCTTTGTAATTGCATAATGAACCTGGACAAAAAAAAAAAAAAAAAAAAAAAAAACAAAACACAGCTGTTATTTTAGGCCATGTTGCCAGCCACTGGCTGCCACTCGTTGTGTAAGGCTTTTTTTTCCCAGCTTCTGCATGTATGTATTTTTTGACAGATGGGTTGCTTGGTTTCCTTTCAGAAAAAAAAAAAAAAAAAAAAAAAGAAGAAGAAGAAGAAAAAACACCAACAAACAGTTCTGGCTGTCAAGCGCACAGAGTTTGTGACATTGCATGTTGTCACAGCTGACTTCTCATTCATCCAGCATACTGGAATTTAAAATTACCCATGATGCTTTTCATAAGAAAAGGCTCTGAGCCTGTTTCAAAATTTGTGCCAATTCTAAAGCTTTTCCTTCTGTATAGAATTTGCATGCCGCAAAAGTGCACACTTGGACTTTGTGTTTATTTGTTGATTTATTTATTCATAATTTAATTTCATATTTTATATGTAAAGTATGTTTATAAAATACACTAAAATGTAAATGAAATATTAGTTATTTAGACTGTTGCTCTTTCAAATTCTGTGCCAGTTCTGATACTTGTGTTTCTGTATAAATTAAATGCAGCATCAGTGCAGACTCAAACATTGTATGTATTTCTTTACTTCGTAATTGTATTTATTTATTTATTTCAAATGTCTAATTTCAGTGAAATTATAAAATACAATATAAATAACATAATAGTTAGTTTTAGATTATGTGGCTCTGTAAATTTCTGTGCCATTTCTGGTGCTTTTTTTTTTTTTTATAAATTATGCAGTATTTGTTTATTTATTTATTTGATTTATTTTATAATCATTCATAATTACAGTCAAATTATAAAATACAATTTAAATAAAACACAACAATTAGTTATAGACTATTTAAAATGATGTGCCATTTTTGGTGCTTATACTTATGTATAAATTATCCAGTATTTAGTTATTATTTATTTATTTATTTTACTTATTGATTTCACTTATTTTTACAAGTTAATTCATAATTATTGCAGTATAATTATAAAATACAATATAAATAATATAGAAATTCTGGTTTTAAATATGAATTACAGATTTTCATGAAACAACAACAACAACAACAACAACAACATTGTGTCACATGTTCTGTGTGTTGTGCTCCCCACATGCTCCTATGCCCTTATTTGGTTCCCATCCTGTTCCTGTCCCGATTATGTTCTTTAGTCCCAGCTGTCTACTCCCAGGTGTTTCCCATGTTATTTTATGATTATTGATCCCAGGTGTTCCTCATCTTCCCCTTGACCAGTCCTGAATATTTATAGTCAGTCCATTTCTAAGTTTCTTTGTCTGGTATTGAATGTCGTCATGTTCTGTGTTGGAGTTCCTGATTGCCCCGTGTACGCCTTTGTTTTGATTATTAAAGACCGTTTTTTTCTTTTCTTTTTTTAGTTTAGTTTATTCCACGTTCTCCTCTTTCCTTGCTCCTACGAAGTGACAGACCCGTGATACATTTGCTTCTGGTATTATAATTTCTGTAAGAATGGATTTTTGCAGCTTCTTCCATTTTAGCAGTGTAAAGACATTTACAAGAGGTAAATCCTGTGGTGTGCTGTTGTGAAGGAATGCTGATTAATGGCTCTTTGATATAGCTATACTGCAGTGTTCATGGTGGACAGTTTTTGCTCAAAGCTGACAATGACCCATGCTGGTGCACAGGGCACAGGGGTCACAAAGAGTGAGCTGCAACATGAGCAGAAGGCTCTCTGGTGTCCCTCTGACTGATGTGTTTGTTGTGTCTGTGTGTGTCACTCATCAAATATTTTACATCTTAGCTTACTGTTTTTGGAAGTGTTTTTTATTGCCATATGGGGATGTAAATTTAGCTTAGAAATTTATTTTCAAATTGCCAATAAACCTGTCACAACATATGCGTAACAAACACACATACAAGGTGAGTGCAGTAAATAAAGAAGCAAAACTGAGTAGTGATTCTACAGTGCCAAGCTGTCAGATTTTCACCAAATGGTGATCCAGTAAGTTATTTTTGCATACACTAGAAAATATTAACTTCTACTATACGCACACGCTCAGAATCTGACAGTGAGTATGTCTGTCATTTCTAATGAACATTCAATTTTGCAAGCCAGGTCTATCTTCTGAAATGCTTTTCAGTAGCACAGGCCTAAAAAAAAAAAAATACAAGTTAAACTTTCAGCCATTTAAGCAACTACCTTGTGAAACAAAGTTTATAGCTATCAATAAGAAGTCAGAGCAGCTTAGACAGCCACTTTCTACATCTTTTCATAAGTAGATGTCGGGCTTATACAGAGCTGCTGATATATTCTTAGTCCAGCAATTGTGAGCAAAACTCCCAGCTTCCTGTCACTCACATTCAGGTCATTACAGAGCGGCAAAGTTTTTGCCAATAAAACGACAATTTTTACACGCACTGTTTCACGACCCTGAATTCTTCAGACAATGGGATTAATTATAACGAAGGATGAAGAGAAGCTTATCCATTCTTCTTTGCTCACTAATGCCAATGCTTGACAATAACTGAAGGAGCTCCTGAAAACATCTGTGGATGGCTTTTGTAGATATATAAATACTGTTCATGGGCCATGTAAAGAACTGGTATGTGTGTAAATACATTGTACTAAATTAATGAAAATGTTGTGTTGGAAAATGTCTACAAAAAATAGTAACTCTTTTATTTCTCATGTTTGTTTAATTTATATCAGAGTAAAAAGGATGATCAAGATTCAAGATCACAAATCATAAAATAGTCATCCCAGTCAGCTGGGGCGGACTTACCCATTAGGCAAAGGTAGGCGACTGCCTTGGGCCCCCAAAAGCCAAGGGCCCCCTAATGCTTTTCATATAGGAGATGCGCATTAAGCGCGGACACGCGAACGGTTGCTGTTTACGGTGTTTATGCACGACAATCGTCTGCGCGTCCGAGTTGAACGTGCTTCTTGTGTATCCAGCTTGTAGCAAAATAAAATTTTATGCATCTAAAGCTGACTGCCGCACGAGCGGCTGAAAGGAGCTGCGCTTTCAGTTAAAACACTGATATGTTGCTTCTCTAATTCTACATATAAGTATAGCTGAAATTACAGCACAGCTATTGTCTTCAAGCTATTCTGTAGCCTATTTGATTTTTATCAGACGACGGCACGATTATATATTTTTTTGTGCAGATTAACTTCTCGGAAGGGAGAGCTGGTTAGTCTTAATGGGTCGCGTTTCAGTCACTATTTCATATTCATCCCGTTGTCTGACAACAAACAGTCAAATGTATCAATGAAAACAGTTTTGAGAATTTAGCTGCATCAAAATACAGTATGTGGAACAGAGAGGCAAACAAATGTAATAATAAATAATAAATGTACATTTTGCATGTTCAGAAGTGAGCTGCCCTGTCATGCGAAAATGCAAACAGGTTTGTGTAAAGTTCTCAGTGCAAAGAAAGAGAAGTAATAGGAAGCTAGTATTTCTTTTTATTTTTTTTATTTTTTTTTTCATGTGTCTAATAGACATGAACAAGTTCTTTGAAAAACATCTATGACCTATGAAACATGTCTACTCTTCATGCTCTGTTAACTGGTTTCACTAATAATAAACATTTATTGCATAAATTAATTTTTGCATTTACAAAAATGCCTTAAAAGAAAGTGTTACAGGTGTGCATATTGACACAGAACAATGAGTTTTAAGATATGTCAGGGCAAGATATTTTCAGTTGAGACAGCTCAAACATGCATTTTAGTCTGGGACTAGCTTAAGCCTTGTCTGTGAAACCATGGGGAAAATATTCATTTAAGGTACATTTAGAACAGATAAAAATGTGCAATTAAGTTGCGATTATTCACAAGTTAACTCATGACAATCATGCCATTAATTGTGATTATATATTTTAATTGATTGACAGCCCTAAGTTAAAATGACTAAAATAAAATGTAGGCTTACGCTGGTAACTCACATTTTCATTTTACCTGATAAAGTACCATTTATGAGCTGAGCTGTTTTGTTTAGAGCTGTTACCGGGGAAACCACTATATTTCTGACTCCAAAAGCACCTCCTACTTGCAGAGAATGAATGTGCATTTTCAATAATCCAGTCTGCAGTTTTTGTTCAGACCAATGCGAATATTCACTCACATAAATCTGTTTTAAATAATATAATAATTTATACTTCTGACTCATCCCAGAAATATAAAGTTTCAGTTCTGAGGTTTATCATTTTATAATTTATTTTGTTTTATGTTAAAACTAAAAAAAACGGTAAATCAATTGGTCTACAACATGAAATAATAAAAGTATCTGCTAAATGAATAAATGTAAATTAAAGAATCCCATTAGAACATGTACATAAAAAATGTAGAACATTGGACACAACAATCTGGCACCATTGTGCAGCAGCAAGCATCACGACAAAAAAGGACCTCGAGGGTTGATCTAGGTAAATGTGTGCAAATGTATAGGGCCCCATTCCTATATTTGCCTGGGGCCCCCAATTCACTAAATCCGCCCCTGCCAGTCAGTGAAATTAATCTGCAGCTCTGTCAAACAGAAGATTGCAAAAGTCAAATCGAACAGCATTTCAGTTTGCCAAACAAGTCAACATTCTGTCATTTTCCAGTGGTGTCATTTTGCTACATTATGTCTAAATTACGTTAGATATTTTTAGTAGACTTTAGTAGACTTTTGACTTGTGGAATAAATTCTGGTCCATGTTGCAGTTCTGGTCCCAGAGAGTTAAAAGAATGAGACTGACTTTTTCCTTATTAACAACTTTTTACGTCACAACTGTAACTGTCATTAGTGAACCATAACATTTTTATAGACTTATTTTTAGATAATTATGCAGATGTGGAATGTCTTCATTAACCTTAATTTTAATGTACAATCAGTTACCTTGATACAACATTAAACTGAAAGAATAATTCATAATCTGAATCTAAATTTATAGATGAAAGGTTGCCAGTATATGCTGTGCTGTAAAATGCCACAGTTATTGAGGTTCATTGAATAATGAACAAAGCCTGTCTTACTATCACTGATATAATACAGTTCATCAAATAGACTAAAACTGAAGGATGCCATTCACATTTTCATTAGAATTGTTGAGGAAGAAAGCATCTTAAATTGGAGCGTTAAGGTCCACTGACTTCAGCGGTCTTGACAGATGTCATGTTTTATGAAAATATGCTCTCAGCTAAGCATTCAAAGATAAAAGCATGCATCATGTCATTTTAGTCTACAGTGAATCGTGGCTCTTGTTGAACAGCTTCTGCCCATTTGTGGTGCTAAGCTCTAAATGACATTGAGTTCCATTAGCTCATTAGAAGAGAAGCAGTGTGCATTTCATTCAGTAAGATAATGAAGCACACTACTCATTAGCATTTCACATGTCAGATGCATCTCTAGAAATTAGTTCATTGTTTTAAAGTAATTTGACAATGTGACACATGACGGGATGCTCGCTCCTGTAGATAAAATAAAACTTCAAAGAAATTATGTGGAACAGATAAACAAAGGGGAAAAATGAAGATATGGCTGGAAGCCTAGTCACTGTTTATGCCAGTGAATATTTATCAAGGTTGTTTTGTTTTAGAAAGGAAAAGGTTAAAAAATACTGCAGAGGCATGTTGTCACAATGGGACTTTTGTTCTCAGGGCCGTAATAATAATCATAATAAGAATAATATTATTAATAAAAAAAAAAAAAACTTTAAATGAATATATGTTATTACTTCGTATTACTTTTTATTATTATTATCCCAAAGGTTGAATTGTTCTCAGACTTAAAGAATAATAATAATAATAATAATAATAACCCCATTGATAGAGAAAAAACATTTATTTGAGACTCTAATCGAGTTTCAATACTTTATAGTTGGCTATAACCCTGGCAACATCTTCCCTGTGTGACAACTAGCCCCGGTGTCCTATATTTGGCCTTTCTACAGTATGACAAATACTTGATTTCATATGTCTATAAGCTGCATGTCTGTTTGAAACTATTGGCCTAATTATGCTTGTTGCCACAAGGACATTTCCAACACCAAATTATACTGACATTGAGTAGAGAGATTTGAGACCAATTATCCTGCTTAAAACTGCTTATTCCAAATGACTGTTTGCTTAGCAGTAAACGCCAGTCATTAGAGCCTCAATATTGATCAAGTCAGTGGCACTCCAGTGTTTGAAATCCAAGACACTACATTTCAGCTTTGAGTCTGCAAAGTCAGCAGCACAGTTTGGTGGACCGTTGCTTTAAATGAAAGGGAAAATTATGATTCATCACCTTGTGACTCAGAAACACTGCTGAGAATCTTTTGACACAATCTCTCTCTCTCTCTCTCTCTCTCTCTCTCTCTCTCTCTCTCTCAAGGTTTGGCTTTAATCTTTTACGAGCAAGCTGGGTCCTCTTTGAGCTGCTTCAGCCTGTCTTCATCTCACAGCTGGGAGATTGAGCTCTTCTGTTCGCTGCAATCCATGGACCTCCAGAGGTCTTGGTGGCAAAAATCAGTGTGTAAAAAAGCAGCCATTCAGCCTGTCAGTCACAAATAAGCACTGCATGGACACTGTGTTGTGAATGTTGACATTTTTTTTATGTGACAAAATAAGGTCGGCAGGTGTCACTTTGCATTTTTGAGCAAGCCATCATTAATCCGTCTCGGTGACATTGCAGCCTTTCCTTTCACCTTCACTTTAATTGGGTGCAGCTCTTGTCAGTCTCATAAGAGAGAAAACGGACCATGGTTTTCAGATGGATGCAGGGAGTAGGAGGAAGTTGGAAGGAAAAAGGGTTTGAAATGAGACAGTGATGAAAGAGGTAATGACTGGACTGTAGTGGGGAAATGGACTTTAGTACAGATGCAGCTGTTGTGTTTTTAAATAAAATGAGTTATGTAAAAAAAAAAAAAGCTATTTTATTTTAATTATTATTTAAAGTTATTTTATTTATGTACTTACTGAAAAAAAAAAAATATATATAATGGATTTTGGTTATAAATTAAAATAAGTAGGCCATTTTATTTTTATTTGATGTTTTATTTACTTTCTGAAAAATATATAATGCATTGTGTTTATTATAAAATAAAAGTAGGCCTGTTATTTTTTATTTTTATTTTTAACTTTTTTTTTTTCTTTTTTTTTTTGCATTACCTCAGCTTGCTTAATTTAAGTCCCTGTCTAATCAGCACCATGGACAGCAACTATAACATTGTGATACTTTAGAACAGAGACATTTAATTAATCAGGCATTTATTATAAATCTTCATGAAGCAGTATAGTAATAAAGGAAATGCCACAGTAATAATAACTAAACTTGACGAATGAGAATGGTTATCTCACAGGTGTTAAACTGATAAACAACTATTTTATCCAATTAGATGATATTTTTCCTTTTCCTGTTGTTGTGAAACATCTGTTTCTTGGCCTTCATGCATTTCCTCTAACTGTCTGCTGCCAAACATTTGCATCCTAGGGCTGTTATTCTTTATTTAGCTGTAGTCAGTGTTGTCATTGTGACCATCTCTTAATATTTCATAGCATGATATTTGGGACCCTACATAACACTCAGTCATCATAATACATTTTACAACATTACAGCAGCCTGAAGTAAATAAGGATTCCTAATAAAACAGAATCCTTTATCTTGATTTGAGACTTCTGTCATCTCATTCTGAATGAAATTAATCATTCTAATGAATTTATGTTAATTAAATTAATTCCAGGGACAAACACATAAAATGAAGTATTCCAAACAAAAACTGAACATTTTTATTATTTTGATAGATCTTTTTTTTTTCCTGTGCAATAATTTTTTTTTACCATTTCATTTGTGAACAAAATTATATTTTCCTCAAATTGGTTCTTGTCAAGAGCTCCCATCCTGTAAAAAATAACAACAAAGCTGTGCTAATGTGTGCATCTCTTATGTTTATACATTGCTTGCAGGAGCGAGACAGGATCTTGCATATTTTTTGTGATTCTCTTATTTTTTTTTGTTGTTTTTGGGGGATTGTCAGGGTATTTGTTATTTTTTGCATTTTTCTTGTAGCTTTTTTTGTTTTTGGGCATATGTATCCGCTTAAGCTTAGTCAGAAAAGGTGAAGTTTAGTTACATAAGAGATTTGTGATTTAGTTGTGTAAGGTTTTGTTTTTAGGTCTCAAAAGCTCTATTCATATAAATAATAAATGTACTGTAGATATAATGTTCAGTCTTCATTCATGCTTAGAGAGCCTTGTGTGCACGTTTCAGGCTTCTGCACTTATGTAGAGCATGAGCAGAGAATAGAAAAGCCATACATCATTTGAAATGTGACATTAGAAATGCTGTCAATATTCATTGACCCCATATTTGAATAGAGTGAAAAGACTTTCAGATTTGAATGTAACAAGCACTCTCCTAAACCTAAATGTTTTTGGCGTACACAAAGGCATGAGTGCTGAATTGTTTTACTGTTTTACAGTTACTGTGAGGCTGAATGGCAGCCTGTTATTGATGTGAATGACCTTCAGCATTGCATTAGATCACGTGGATCTGTGTAGTGAGCAAAGGCCTGCTCTCTGCAGCTTAATTAATACAATGTCACACTGATGGGAGAGAATTTGGTTTGGGCTGAATCTTCTGCACCATTTAACCGTATAATGGGATGGTTTCTTCAACGTCTACCCCAAAAGCTGACCTTGCCAGCACCTTTGAAGGCCTGCTTTCAGTTTTTACTGAATGGAAGTATTGATGAAGGAGGCAGAAATGTCTAGGGGAGCATCATTGCTGTCAATGAGACTGAAAGTGAACGCAAACAGTTTATGGTAATGATCTGATTGGTGCAGGTTTGCATATGTATTTGACCTGTGTAAGTGCATGCAATATTATTATCTCCTGTAGAGATTTAGATCTAGTTCAAGTTGAGCTCGAGAAAGGAAAAGAGTGAGAGAAAGAAACAGAAAGAAGAAGAGATAGCAGGAAAAAAGGAAAACAAGGAAATCTTGTGTTACCTCTAAAATAGTTAATCCAAAAATTAAAAATCTTTATTTACATATGCAACTACAGGTCCTTCTCAAATAATTAGCATATTGTGAAAAAGTTCATTATTTTCCATAATGTAATGATAAAAATTAAACTTTCATATATTTTAGATTCATTGCACACCAACTGAAATATTTCAGGTCTTTTATTGTTTTAATACTGATGATTTTGGCATACAGCTCATGAAAACCCAAAATTCCTATCTCAAAAAATTAGCATATTTCATCCGACCAATAAAAGAAAAGTGTTTTTAATACAAAAAAAGTCAACCTTCAAATAATTATGTTCAGTTATGCACTCAATACTTGGTCGGGAATCCTTTTGCCAGAAATGACTGCTTCAATGCGGCGTGGCATGGAGGCAATCAGCCTGTGGCACTGCTGAGGTGTTATGGAGGCCCAGGATGCTTTGATAGCGGCCTTAAGCTCATCCAGAGTGTTGGGTCTTGCGTCTCTCAACTTTCTCTTCACAATATCCCACAGATTCTCTATGGGGTTCAGGTCAGGAGAGTTGGCAGGCCAATTGAGCACAGTAATACCATGGTCAGTAAACCATTTACCAGTGGTTTTGGGACTGTGAGAAGGTGCCAGGTCGTGCTGAAAAACGAAATCTTCATCTCCATGAAGCTTTTCAGCAGACGGAAGCATGAAGTGCTCCAAGATCTCCTGATAGCTAGCTGCATTGACCCTGCCCTTGATAAAAACACAGTGGACCAACACCAGCAGCTGACATGGCACCCCAGACCATCACTGACTGTGGGTACTTGACACTGGACTTCAGGCATTTTGGCATTTCCTTCTCCCCAGTCTTCCTCCAGACTCTGGCACCTTGATTTCCGAATGACATGCAAAATTTGCTTTCATCCGAAAAAAGTACTTTGGACCACTGAGCAACAGTCCAGTGCTGCTTCTCTGTAGCTCAGGTCAGGCGCTTCAGCCGCTGTTTCTGGTTGAAAAGCACACGCCTGTGCACGGTGGCTCTGGATGTTTCTACTCCAGACTCAGTCCACTGCTTCCGCAGGTCCCCCAAGGTCTGGAATCGGTCCTTCTCCACAATCTTCCTCAGGGTCCGGTCACCTCTTCTCGTTGTGCAGCGTTTTTTGCCACACTTTTTCCTTCCCACAGACTTCCCACTGAGGTGCCTTGATACAGCACTCTGGGAACAGCCTATTCGTTCAGAAATTTCTTTCTGTGTCTTACCCTCTCGCTTGAGGGTGTCAATGATGGCCTTCTGGACAGCAGTCAGGTCGGCAGTCTTACCCATGATTGCGGTTTTGAGTAATGAACCAGGCTGGGAGTTTTTAAAAAGCCTCAGGAATCTTTTGCAGGTGTTTAGAGTTAATTAGTTGATTCAGATGATTAAGTTAATAGCTCGTTTAGAGAACCTTTTCATGATATGCAAATTTTTTGAGATAGGAATTTGGGGTTTTCATGAGCTGTATGCCAAAATCATCAGTATTAAAAACAATAAAAGACCTGAAATATTTCAGTTGGTGTGCAATGAATCTAAAATATATGAAAGTTTAATTTTTATCATTACATTATGGAAAATAATGAACTTTTTCACAATATGCTAATTTTTTGAGAAGGACCTGTACATGTCTTTACAAACCCCTATTGCTGTTATTTTTGTCACATTTGTGACCCTGGACCACAAAACCAGTCTTAAGTCGCTGGGGTATATTTGTAGCAATAGTCAAAAATACATTGTATTGGTCAACATTACAGATTTTTCTTTTATGCCAAAAATCATTAGGATATTAAATAAAGATCATGTTCCATGAAGATATTTTGCAAATTTCCTACCATAAATATATCAAAACTTCAATTTTTATTAGTAATATGCATTGCAAAGAACTTCATTTGGACAACTTTAAAGGCGATTTTCTCAATATTTAGATTTTTTGCACCCTCAGATTCCAGATTTTCAAATAGTTGTATCTCAGCCAAATGTTGTCCGATCCCAGCTAACCATACATCAATGGAAATCTTATTTATTCAGCTTTCAGATGATGTATAAATCTCAATTTTGAAAAATGTACACTTAAGACTGGCTTTTGGTCCAGGGTCAAAATTTTTGAAAAATTCTTTACACAGTTATTGACAGACAGTTCAAGGTGAACATGTTTGTCAAGCTCCAAAAAGAGCTTTGATGAATAGACCGATATTTGAAATATAAAACTTTTGTAATAAATGTCTTTACTGTCACTTTCGATTAATTTAATGCGTCCTTACTGAATAAAAGTATTTACTAAAAATTTTTTAAAAATAATAATTCTAATTATCCCCAAACTTATTGAAATTTAATGTACATTAAATCTCAAAATTTGAAGGAGAATAGTAAAAAACCTAGAAGGATACTTTCATTCTTCACCAGTGGGCTGAGGCAGAAGGATCCACCCTAAAGGGAGAGCTAAAGATTAACTCTGACTAGCTTTGCTGGTGAAGAGAGAGGAATAAGACAAGATGCCAGGCCATCACACACAGATTAAAAGCAGAGTGTGGATGTGTGGATGAAAGGATGTGAGTTTATGTGTGGCAGGCAGACTTAGCGCAGGCATTCGGCTTCTTACTGCCTCTGAGATTCGAATGACAGCTGAGGGTCCCAGAGGAGCCCACTGTGAGGCCTGAGTGAAGTATTCGGAAACTGGGGTTGAAAGGAAGGGAAGCACAAAGATGAAGCAGGAGCCTGCACTACTGGGTGCAGTTATTAGTGGCTCGTGGAACTTCTTGCTCATGACTTTGCGTTGTCTTTTGGATGGTAATTTCACATGTACTCTCTGTTCTGGACCACTTACATGTATAGTACAGTATTTTGAGAGCACATAAAGAATCATGATTGTTTAATTGTATTTTTTGGGGGTTGTTTTTAACAAAAATCTGATACAAAATATACCCCCAGTTGTCCTCACATAATTTCAACAAACATTAAAGCTGCAAGCAGCGATGAAAGGGCCCTCGCACCTGGGCTCACCGGCACCCTGTGGCCATAGGAGAACAGTTAACGTTGGCCAATATGCTTATGAAATGGTAAATATTTATGCCAAATTTCCTGCTGCCAACAGGTGGCACTATGATTAGAATTGAATATTGGCATGTAGATATCTTCAAGCCAGGACTCTTACCAAACGTGAAGTTTGGGGCAGATCGGACAATGCATGTTTAAGTTAGTGTAAAACAAGTAATTTCCTTTTGCCAGCAGGTGGTGCTATGACTATAAATCAATATTGGCCTTAAGATGAGTTCAGGCCAGGACTATTATCAAACGTGAAGTTTGGGGCAGATAGGACATTGCATATTTAAGGTAGTTTAAAACAAGACATTTCCTGTTGCCAGCAGGTGGCGCTATACTTATAATTGAATACAGATTGGATATTGTATGCACCAGTTACAGTAATGTTCTTTTTCACTACATTAATAGCATGCTTTTACACTTAGCTAAGTGTTGCTAGCATGTTTTAGCATGCTTCTAGAATGTAGGTGTGTTCAGGACAGGACCCTTATCAAACTTGTTAAATTTGGGGCATATTGGGAACTGCATGACTGAGTTACAGTAACTTCCTGTTTCACTGCAATAATAGCATGCTTTAGCACTTAGCTAAGTGCTGCTAACATGTTTCAGTATGTTTCTAGCATATTGCCAGTGTATTTAGCACTTGTTGACTTTTTTTAATATTTTGCTAGGAGTCCATAACAGTCTTAAACAAGACTACTCCTGTTGCCAGCAGGCAGCACTATGACTATAACCTAATATGGGCATGTTGATGTGTTTAGGACAGGACTCTTGTCAAAGGTGTGAAGTTTGGGGCAGATCGAACATTGCTTACCTGAGTTACAGCAACTTCCTTTTTCACTGCATTAGTAGCATGCTTTAGCACTTAGCTAAGTTTTGCTAGCATGTTCCAGTATGTTTCTAGCATGTTGCCAGCCATTTTTAACACTTGTTGATGCTTTTAATATGATCGTAGGAGTCCATAACAGTGTTAATCATGTCACTTCCTGTTACCAGCAGGTGGCACTATGACTATAACTGAATTTGGTTATGGGTGTTTGTTCAGAACAGAACACCTATCAGACGTGTGAAGTTTGGGGCAGATCAGACATTGCTTGCATGAGTTACAGCAACTTCATGTTTCATGGCGAAACTTCAAATTTTGTCAGGCTGCCAGGGCCACGCCCCTTGGCAAAAACTCAAGATCTTCGCAATTTATCGTCACAAAGGTCTTATGATGACCCTCACCAAATTTCCAAATTTCAAATTCAATTGAATCTGTAGGAGGAGTTTGTCAAAGTACGAGGCATGGAAATGGCAAAAACTGCACAAAAATCATTCATGAAGTTAATTATAAATTACTTACTTTTTGTTTTTTTTTTTTTTTTGTACCAGGAGACTTTTTTGTAGGTAATGGTGTGTTACACGTGTACTGAATTTCGTGCTTGTATGTAAAACATAGCTCCAGGCGCACTCCGTTGAAATTTTACAGGTGGCGCTATTGAGCCATTTTGCCACAACCACTTCTGAAACCTATTTCAGATGTAAATTTTCGCCAGGTCTGACACGTGTGCAAAGTTTTGTGCGTTTAAGAGCATGTTTAGGCCCTCAAAAATGCGATTAATTTCGGAGAAGAAGAAGAAGGAGCAGAAGAATAATAAGAACAAACGGAGCAATTCCAATAGGGTCCTCGCACTGCAGTGCTCGGGCCCTAATGAATGTCAATCTTATTACTGCTTTTATTAGATTCCCATTCCCAAAGACATAGAAATAAGAAAATGGCTTCTGTTTCCCATCTGAAGGCTGCAGCTACAGAATGTTCTCATGTGTATGCAACACCTGTACCTTTCCTGCGACTGGCCCGCTGAGACGCTTCAGCTGGCATGATTCCTTGAGTGGCAATGACAGCCTGTCGCTGTAGTCAGCTGATCCTAGAGCACCTGAAAATCAATTGCACAAACTTTGGCTGTGGTTCACTTTCTGACATAATAGGTAACGATGTCTTGTTGTGCTCTATGTCTTCTTAGCAGTCTGTCTGTTCAGAACAAGGATGGGTCGTAGTTAATGTCACTGACCCAACAAATAATGATCCAAAGTACCTGTATAGTGTGGTTTTGCACCTGGCATTTGCAGCTAAAAACAGTGCCCCTGTATTCACATGCAGATTAGAATATACATTTACAAACAGCAATCACATATTTCATAATGTGTGCGACACTTGAGGAAAAGGGTATGAAACAAGGCCAAGAAAGTTTTTTTTTTCTTCCCACAGGCCCAAGGAAGTGCTTGATCTTCAGCAAATGCTGATTGTCAGCCTCAACAAAAAATTCAGCTGTTGAAAATTCAGCTTTGCCATAACAAGAATAAACAACATTTTAAAATATATTATTCATATAGAAATCCTATTTTAAACTGTGACAATATCTTACAATATTACTGTTTTACTCAAATTTATAAATATATGCAGCCTTGGTGAGCATAAGAGACTTCTTTCAAAAACCTTTGAATGATAGTGTATTTTGTTAGATAACTTGATTGATTGGGTGAGTTTGGTGTATTTGTAAAAACTGTATTATATTATGATTTAGAAAAATTCCAAATGTTTTTACTTCCTAGGAGTCACAATTTCAAATCCTTTTTTTTTAAACGGGTAGCAAGTTTGCAAACAGAATGACACAGTTTAATGTGGTTATTAAAATTAGTAATAATTAACGTTTTAGTTAATTTTTGGATACTTCCAAAAAGTTTCAGACCTCTGAGGTCATATAGATCAAAATCACCATTTTAGGGATACTTTTTGAGTTTTATTTTAAATGATAGTTTATCTAACATACATAATCATTTTCATCATAAAAACCTCTAATCCCTTTTTTTATGAGATACAAGAATGCACCATTTCTGTGGAAGTGCCATGCATTCCCTCACTATCTGACTCGCTCTCTTCCTCTGTCAATCCTCCTATCAGACTCAAGCCTGTAGCTGTCCATACGGCTAACTGCATCCTCACTCATGGAGTCTGAAGCAGAATCTTAGTCCCTATTAAGTATTCACTAAGGCCCACGTCTGCTGCTTGGCAGGTACCCCTCCATTAGCAGAAGCATTTGGAGCCATTAACATTGATCATTTCTAATTAGGATTCAGCTGTGACAGACAGGCTAATTGGTGGCTTTCCCTAAAACACACTGGTAATGGCTGCTCATATTAATTACATGCAAGAGAACATGTTTTTGGATGGCAACTGCAGTGAAGAAAATAGAATGCTAAAAGGGGCTGATGAGAGGGTTTGAGGCATGAAGCATGAGCTCAGTGCTTGTGGATTTTATAAAGTAGGCATTTAAAAGTCACTTCCATTGTCCATACACATTTTTTGAAACAAAATATATTTTAGCACAAATATGATAGGTAATTCGGGAGTTTAATGTGGTAGCTTGTATTCAGAGATTGAGAATGCATTTGCTTGTTTCCAGGACAGCATCAAAGCTCAAGGAAAAGAGCAATTAAATCCTCATTAGGAGTGAAGTGGGTTTTTATGTCTGGCTAATAACCCCAGTGTCGTTTTGCAGAGCCTCAGGCATTGCCTTAGAGCTCAGTGAAGTATTTGCTTAATATAACTATAAGGCTAAACAAGACATGGCCATTTTTCTACCAAGATGCGATTACTGTTCCATAGTAGCTGACCTGCAGGTTACAGATGTAATTGTCTGATGCACTGTGGTTAATATGATGACATAGTTGAAAGGCCAAGCCATACTTAACGGCCTGTTCACAAGGGCAGCGATATTGTTGCTTTGCAATATTAATAATAAAAGTGCACCATTTAACATGATTCTACAGATCTGTTTCTGTTTGTGTTTATTTATGTCTGTGATAAAGGAACATGTTAAAGGTCAGCCTCAGTGCTATTCAGGCAAAGATCGTGAAGTATCGTTAATTTCAATAATTACTATGTCTTGCTGTGTTGCACAATTACTTGAAGTCTATAATTGGGGCATTTAATGGTGTAATCTGTCCAGATGACATTTTAACACACAGTTACAGAGTACTAATCTACCTTATTAGTGAGGACCTGCATGTTCTCCTGTCAGCTTTACCATTACAGGAGTAAATTGCATTTAAAATTATATATTAAATATGAAAGTTATTGTAATCATATGTAAGCATATTACTGTTTTTTCTTTATTTTTGATCAAATAAATGCAGCCTTGATGAGGCTTTTAAACAGTATTGTATATGTTTTAGGGGAGCTGAGATGAAATAGTGCCTTCATCAAAAAATAAAACTGAGACATTTGAGTGATGCACTATGCACTTTTTCCCCAGCAGAGAGAGATCTTTAGTGATCCTGTGCAAAATACATTTTAGCACTCTTGCTTGTTTGTGAATTGAACAAATTTGCAGTGTTTAAGAAAATTGCAGTTTCCCAATGAACGACCAGAATGCTTAGATTAAAGAATTGTTTAAAAACGCCAGCTTTTAGGATGCTTTGAATTCCCACTGCTTGAAATATGAGGAGCAGATATTTTCTGCTCTTTTGTTGCTAACAATTCTCTACCTTCCACTCTCTTCAGTATATATTGGTACTTCTTCACCTCTTTCTCCTCTTTAAACCTCTGAAAGATATTTCAACACTGATAGCTCTTCATCACCAGAAGCACGATACGTCTAGATTAGACCAAGATTTTTCTTATTGGTACGGTTATTCTCCATCTCTGACAAGATTTCAAAGATGAACACATTGACCATTTCCATATCATTTTGTTTTTGCATCATTTTTATTTATTTTTTTAAATCTCTGTTTGAGCATGTGATGTATATCATTTCAGACACTCTTGCACAATATAATTTTTTTTTCTCCAAGGTTTTAGACCTGCTTTCCTGTTGCCCGGAGAACACGGCGAGACCTGCCGTGTATCTCAGGTGATTAAATGTGTCTGACATAGGATTGCACCAGCACACTCGTTAGTCACTGACACCAAACAAAACCTCAACAGCCTTGTCTCTTGCCTCAGCCTTGTCTCTGTGACAACGGCACCTTAGATGTACTGCTGGAAAGTCTTACAAACAAACTAGGATAAATGAAACATAGCATGACAAGGTAAAGCATTCCTTTGGCAAGTGATTTGTGTAAATAAATACCCTTTACTGTTTGACATTACTGACGACAGCTACTATCCTGCTGAAGTTTTTGGATCACCTTATTGTTTTACAAACAAATATATCTTAAACCTTGAGTGACTAGCAGTATATTGCTGACTACTGTAGAAAGTGGAATATATAATGACTCCAGTTCCTTAGTAGCTCCATTTTATTTAGTACTTTAAGAAATTCAAATTTGGTAAAAAAGCAAATACAATTCCATTGTCAAATGATGAGATTTTAATAACAAATAAATGATTCTTGCAAAAGTTGTCAAAGTGTAGTTTACACAGGTTTTTGACAGACACAGAAAAATTGTAAAATTCCATTCAATTATTTTAGTTAGATTTTATTTTATTTATTTATCTTTTATGAATGCTAAAGACCAAATTATAGCGGTGTTGTGTGCCCTTGAAAAAAATATTGCAGGAAACTGTTAAAGGGATAGTTCACCCAAAACAGAACATTCTGTAATTATTTACTCATCCTGTATGAATGTATGTATAGTGTGTGTGTGTGTGTGTGTGTGTGTGTATGTGTGTGTTTATTAATTTAATTTAATTTCCAAGATGTCTTATAAAAAATAAAAAAAAAACATCTCTGTGCAGCTGACCTTTGACCACTATTGATGCTCAATGTTCTTTCAGGACCACAGGCAGCACTCTAAAACCTCATATCACCTTACTACTGTATTCGTGCAGTATATGGGCAAGTCACATGAAAACAGAAACATATCAAATCGTTACTTCTTTGAATAGGACAGATGCTTTCAGATAAGTTATTACCAACAGAATCCATTGTACTTTGCATTCTACTGTGCGTATCTCTTCCATCCGGTTGAACTCTATTTGCACGTTTCTCTCCTCTTTAAATTGACTTCCGTGAGGGTCTCAACCCAAAGCCCTAGTAATTTAGCACCTTGGGAAGGTGTTTTCCCTGTGCTCTTTTCCATGTGAGAGGATGTCGTGTGCCTGAGGCATTGTCTGTGCTGACCTCCTTCATCCCAACTAACCAGCGATTGTGTGGCTGTTTTACTATTCCAGGCAGCTCTTTTGCTGTGGGCCTGGTGCCTTCAGAATGTGTTAGTTTTCACAAATTGCCTGAGGGTGATGATAATGTAATCAAGAATCCCCTATCATCACCAGCACTCTGCTGCACCACCGTCTCAGCTTGATTTTAAACTGTATAGGTTGCTTTCTGTGTGATTCATTGTTTTAGTCACCCCTTGCATTTTGCATGGTGGCAGTGTCTCATCTGAGGCTGTTGTCCTCTGTTCCTGTTTAACGCTGACCTCACGTCTGGTCCGTCCTGTATCACAATCATCCTTATTAATACATTGGTTTGGAAAGATGGTGTAGCATAAAATTTGATCTCTTTGGCAAAAAGGCAGCATTCTGGATTCCAATCTTGGAGAGAGAGAGAGAGAAAAAAGAAAAAAAAAACCTTGGCCTTTATATATGACTTTTATGTTACCGTTTGGCTCAGTGAGCCCCTGATTCCATCTGAACCCCTTTGAACCCTGTCATGTGCGTTGCACGGATAATTTCACCAGCACCATTTTATTAATGCGGCTGTTTAATAGCCACCTTTGACTGCGTATTTTTCCTCCTGCTAATATCAGCTTTCTTTCTCTACTAAAATATTGTGGACAGCTTGTAATAAAACATGGATGAGTGAAAATTGTTGCAGTGGAGGATCCTAGGATATTGTCTTTATATATCTAATTGTAATATTACATACCCTGACTGTGTAAATGTGTTTATCATATCACAATGTTTGTCATATCACAGTACCTTGACTTATACCAGGTTGTACTTTCTGATTTGTTTGTTTGATGTGCCATTTTTACCACTGGGAGAGAAAGAAGTGCCTCAAACCTTTCAGGAAGTGCACAGATATAATCTCACTCTTAATCGCATTTTTCAGAGCATAATCTCTCCTATCAACAAAGGTTTAGGCTTGTCAGAGAAGATGAGCCTTAATTCTGTTCCATAGCATTTAACCAGCACCTACATGTACAGAGACAAATCTGAGCCCAAATTCCAGATTCTTCCTCATGACAGGGTGCAATAGGATACTTGTTTTGATCTGGATTGTGGCGTACCTTGGGTCAAAACCTATCGAAGTGAGATGGGTGGAGATTGAGCCTGCTGTGGGCTTGCAAAGAGGTTCTTACAGTTTTTAAATTCCAAGGATGATGATCAGTATGATCAATATGACCAGAAAATATGATGATTTTTTCATACTTTTTTATAATATATAAAAGGCAATATGCAGCTATTTTCACATCTTTTTCCATTTATACTGTGACAAAAATAATGAATGTTACTAATAAAAACAATAAAATTTAATAGTAAGCATCACTGTGGGGCATACAGTTGTCGAAGTGTAGATTGTTTACAATAACTACACATATGGTATCAGTTATTATAATTATAGTAACAGTAATAATGATCTAAGTATATAAAGGTATGACTTTAAGTATTCAATTTCATGTTATACAAGCTTGGAAGTTTTTAGGTAAGGTTCATAACTAGTCTAGCTTAAGCACCTTCATGTTGTGACGTAGATTTTGGTGTAATGGAACATTTTCTCTCATAACAGCACCTGTGTGATTGTTTTGAACATTATTTAATGACTGTAAAAAGCACTCCGAAGTCAGTTATTCAAATGAATATCAAAAAAACCTTTGTAATGACAATGATAAAATTTCTCTCTGACATGATACAAGACTTTAAGTATTCTACATTAACTCCTGTAAATAATGTTACATTTGAGATGGTCCTCCGATGACTGTGCAGTTGACTGCATATTGATATCGGTCAACCATGTTATCAGACATCAAGAGTATCTCTCAGTCTTTCTTTTAAACTGACCAGAGTAACTGTAATACCTGGATTGTGCAATGCTTTGTGATCCCATGGCAACTGTAATTTGTCATTAGGGTCTCCCAGTGAAACTCGGGTGCTTGCTCATTGTTATCTGCAGTATGCTTCATTGCTTGGCTGTGCTAAATTTAGTTAAGAGTATTTGGGTTTACGTCAGGCTGGTTATTCCTGATAATATTGGTGGGTTCATCCTCCCAGCAGGATTTACTGTAATGCAGACAGTGTCCTACTGTGACAGACAAACAGTAATGGTGGGCCTCACAGTGAGCAATGAGCACTGGGAAACTAGGTGGGATGAAAGATAAAGAAAAAAAGAAAGATTCAGACAGGGAATCAAGGCAAGTGAGTGAGAGAGAGAGAAAAAGACTCTGTGTGTGTTTCTGGTGAAGAAATTGGAGAATTGCTCAGTCACAGCGGTTAGTGAAGTAAAGAAAAAACTATGGGAAAAAAAATAGGTGAGCAGAGAGAATAAGATACTGTAGCTTAGATGGGGTTACAGAGTAGGAGAACTACAACAGAGAAAATATTTTTCTATAGAATTCAATAAATAGATTTAAAATATTTGATTAATAGATTAACAAATAGATTAATAATATTAATAATATACCTTATCTTCTTATTAGTAAGATGTAGAGGATAAAGGTAACACTCATAGACTCAGTGGCCTCCAAGTAAAATTGGACTGTTGTTACCTCTGCAGGTTTTATCAGAAAAATGCTCAATGACTTTAAATTTTGATGTCTGTAAATTTGATGTGCAGGTATTTAAATAATAATAATAATAATAATAATAACAAATCTTTTATTCCTTAACATGCACCTTAAATTGAGATTAGAAAAAAAAATCAGTAAAGCTGTTTAGTTTGTCGATGTAAAAACCCAGAAGAGAATTTGCATTTGTTTCATGGGTTCCTTTGCGCATTAAAATAAGGTCTGCGGTTAGCACTACTTGAAGAGACTTTCACATTTGTATTACAACATAAGTTACACACAGTTATACCTCAAACATTTATTTTGAAGCTGTTTTGTGCTTGATGTTCCTTACAAGTTTTTACATGAGCATTACAGGAGTCGGCATATTCCTCCTTAGTAGTTGTTTGTAGCAACATATGTTTGTAGAACACTTCAAAGAGACTGCTAACCTTAAAAACATCCACTGTGATGTTGAAAAGATGTTTTTACATACATGATGTCGTAGTTATACATTTTCCAGCAGAGGCTAACTGGACCTGCGAACCTAAACCTTGACACCTCAGAGAAAACTCACAGAGGAATCTGACTGAATGTATCAGCTTTCCAAAGCCTCTCCCACCTTGCACAGACAGACAGTGCTGACCTGTGTTTGAGTGTTATTCACAGTGTCACATAACCTCCTGGCCATGTCTTTACTCGACAAGTTTCTCACTTGGTGTTGCTTTGCAATGCACTGTTGATGGTAACATTCTGCCATCCTTTGTCATATAAAAATCCTTTCAATCAAAAAATTCACAAAATTCTAAACTTTCATTGAAGTAAAACAATAGAAAGTGGGGGAACTCACATTATGAAATAAATGTTTTTCTCCAATGCATGTTGGCCACAATTATTGACAGCCCTAGAAATTCTTATGAGTAAAATATCTCTGAAGTATAGTCCTATTCATATTTAAAAAAAAATGTTTTTTTTTTAATTATTATTATTTTTTCTTTTTTTTTTTTTAGCACAGCTAGGGTGACTAGGAACATGATTTTGCCATGATTTCCTGTTCCACAGGATTATAAATATAAGGAACACAAAGGCCAAATTCCCTTAATCATCCATCACAAGGAGTAAATTGAAAATATATATATATATATATATATATAGTTCTGATGTGCAGAACCAGATTGTTGAGCTACACAAAATGGAAAGTGGCTGTAAGAAAGTAGCTAAAGCACTGAAAATCCCCATTTCCAGCATCAGGGCAATAATTAAGAAGTGACAATCAACTAAAGAATCAACTTTAGTTGCAATCAACTACCTGGAAGAGGACGTGTGTCTGTATCGCCCTAATGCACGGTGAGGAGGAGAGTTTGAATGGCCAAAGTCTATAAGGATCACAGTTGGAGAATTGCAGAGATTAGTTGAGTCCTGGGGGAAGAAAGCCTAAAAAACAGCCCCTACATCACCACATGTTGTTAGGTAGGGTCTCAAGTAAAATCCTCCTCACTCATCCAAAAACAAACTCCAGCATATTCAGTTGTCAGACACAACTGGAACTTCAAACGGGACTGGCTTCTGTGGTCAGATGAAACTAAAACAACTGCTTTTTGGCAGCAAACCCAACAGATGGGTTTGGTTAAAACAGGGATAAAAAGTACCCCATGCCCACGGTTAAATATACTGCTGGATCTTTAATGTATTGGGCCTATTTTTCTGACAGAGGTCCTGATCATCTTGTTCAGATACATGGCATCATGGATTCTATCAAATACTAACAGATAAAAAAAAAAAAAAAAAAAAAAAAAAACTAAACCTGACTGCCTCTTTTAAAAATCTCATAATGTGCCATGGTTGTATCTTCCATCAGGACAGTGATCCAAAACAAACATCAAAATTAACACAAATATGTGTCACTGAGCACAAAATGAAGTTTCTGCCATGGCTGTCCTAGCTTTTACCAAGAGTGGCAAACTGAAGGTCTCTCTCTCTCTCTCTCTCTATATATATATATATTTACACGTTTGAGACTTCAGGGGATAAAACGATACTGAATATTTTTTGTAAAACAAGTCTACCAGATTTTGTCCTCCCAGATGCAGAAACTACAGTTAGACATGAGTAAAAAGATGCTGATCAGTTGAAACTCAGCCAGAGGAATGAGACTGTCAGCAAAAAGTGCATTTGGCTTTTGCCTTGTTCTTTGGTGCAGATCTTCATGATATTTCAGTCTGATTTAGGAACCATTACAGGGGGCACTTCAGATCTGTGCTACATTCTCAGCTGTCAATAGAACCACCTTTTGAGAGACTCTTTTGGTGGAGGAAAGCTTGCATTAGTACCACATTAACCTTATCCCATCAATCAGCAGTTAACAACGGCAATTTCTCTCTCGGTCATACACACACACACACACACACACACACGCACACACCCAATGAGTGCTCATTGATCTTGCACTGACATTGAACTGTTTCCATCAAGAAACAATTAAATGGAAAACTCAAGTGGATACATGGCCAGCAACACATGGCCATTTTTTTGTGTGGTTTATGGCTTCTGACACAGCTGAAATAAATCAATCCCCTCTCTGTGTACAAACAAAGTGCAGAATAAGAACGGGGTGCAAGGGAATGTGGGAGATGTGCTGAATTGCCCTCACATAGGGATCCAACCACTACAAGCGGATTAAAGATATTTACGGTGTTTTCTGATGAGCGTATGTCAGGGATTATCAGATTCCCATCTAATGTGCGATTGAAGCATTACATTGAGTAAATAGTTTTCTAAGCGTTTCTGTAGAAAGATAATTGAACTATTTTCTGACCATAACTGCTCTGGATGAAGGCTTTATTTATTATATATGTTCCCCAGTGAAAGGTGTAATACACTGGCAAGTGCTCTGGTTCATTATGAATCTGGATCAAATGAGTTTGTGCTCTTTGTTGTTGTATTTTTCATAAAGGGCACAGTGGTCCATTGTGACTAGTGCCAGTCTAGTTCATCGTGCTCCCATTAATGAGTTATTTACCGGGTGAATGCCAGACTTGTGTACGTCACTCAGCTGTGACTCACTGGCTTCCCTGGCCTCATTTTCCACTCAGATTTGTTAACGTATGTTGCTGCTTAAACAGTTTAGTAAGTTGATGAGGACCAAAATATCACAAAAAATATCTAAAAATATCATAAATGAAACATCCTTTATTTTTGTTTGTGCTTTTTTAGGGCTGTCAACGTTAACACGTTAACGCATTGGATTAATTTTACAATCCTTACCGTGTTAAAATAATTTAAAGCTGCAGTCCGTAACTTTTTTGGTCATTACGTCACATCTGTAAACATAAAGAAGTCGTCCCAGCTAGTATGCTATATCGCACGTGAGGATGCTGCAGGTGACGGATTGTTTATAGCATTTTCTTACAGCAGCTGGAATAAATAGCAGATTGTAATCCAGAAAGGTCGAAACGACAATCATCAGTGACTGGAGATTCACCCGTAGTCAAAACCAAAAGAATCCGTACTGAGAAGTGGCTACAGAAAAATTTAATGACTTAAATTTGATTATATTCCAGTTGTGGGATTACTCTGTACTAAAAAGATTTATTTCAAAGAGAATGGGTTGTAAGGAACTTTAATTTGCTTTTTGGGTTACAAGAACAATTTCTTTATATGAAATTCGAATGGCATGACAATTAGAGATTATACTGTACAGAAATTGAAATCTACAGGTAACGCTAATACACACTAAATACATACACTGATGCAATGGTGATGTTATTAACATCAACGATTTGAAAACAAAGTATAACAATAATAATAACTGGCACGGTTTGATGTGATATGAGCTAACCGATTGTTAGATTTAATCATCATTGATAGTGCAGTTTATTGTAATGATTTTTTCCTCAGTTGATCAGAACAAAAGAGGCAGTTACTTACTTGCTCAGATGACATTCTCCAGTGGAAACTTACGGACTGCAGCTTTAATGCAATTAAAGCGAAATTACTGAAGCACAGTTTCTATTCAAACCCTTTAACTCCCTTTGCGTTTACAGTGAATTATTCATTCCAGTGTGTTTTGCTTTAAAACATGAGCTCTGTCATATTCTGTGATTGCCTCAGAAGTGCGTGAGCCCTCACATGTCGAGCTGTGTGAAGACGCAAGCTACAGTATGTTTTCTTGTCTGGATAACCAGTGTCTCGCTAGTAAAGTTTTGATGGACGAAGACTGCAATCAAGGTAAAGATGATTGCGGTGGCATACAAGAGTTGTACAGCATAAGCACGTGTGATTCCGTTATATTAATGTGTGTAAGAGTGCTCTTGACACACTGATCGCACATTGTATTTACACACATACACAGATATGTCTGTACATTCACGTTTTTCCCACACACATTCATGATAATGTTTTGATTTATGTATATGTTGCTGTGTTTAGTTATTCTGAATGGATCTGTGTACTGTAGTAGATAGGCCTATATGCAGTCAGCTCAAGGTGGTTAGTTTATTTTTTTATTTTATTTTTTTGCATCTCCATGTGGTCATGTTTGGTATTGCAACTTGACTTCTCTAAAATGTAAACAAGCTCTTTGCTGTTGCACTGTACACATACTATACAATTCAGAATTATTATTTTTTTTCTTCTCAGTATTCTTTTATTCCATGTGTGCTTTGGTGTACATAAATGTATCACTTATATGGACTCCTTATATCATTTGTTTCTTTGATGTCCTTTTGGAGTTACTAAGTGTCCTTTTTTGAAAAGATAAATCTAAATTTATCTTGAAAAAAGCTTGTAGAAAAAACAGATTTTTGATTTTAGAATCACCCTCCAATCTTTTGGTTTCTGTGCTGGATATAGCAAACGATGACAAAATTAATGTGTTAAGATAAATGGTGTACACTTAATTTCATGAAGTGTGCGATTAATCGTAAACAATCACAGCAAAAGGGTGTGACTGATTCAATTAAAAAGTTAAATCTATTGACAGCCCTAGTTTTTTCTACTTGCGTTTGTTTATAGTTGGTGCAAAAGACTTTGATTTATTATTATTTTTTAAACATATCTTAACATGTCTAAACATGGTGTGCGTTACTTTTCTAGCTTATTTCCTATTGTAAAGTGTAATTTGATTATTTGCTTACACTTTACAATAATTTGTTAAATCTCTTTTTTTTTATTGAACTAACATCACTGACAGCATATATTAAACCTTATTTGTTAATAAAAAAGGTTGGTCATTGTTTTGTTTTCATGATTTTACAAATTTTTATTGGTAAATGTTTAAAAAATGAATCAAAACTGTAGAAGTATTGTACATTCCTAGCTTGTGTAGTTAATGCTGATGTAGTTGACTAACAAACAAAATAAATTTGTATTGTAAATTGTTACATGTTATTCTGAGACATGATCATTTGTTTCAGCATTGAAACATTCATTTCTTAGCTACATTTGTGAACATAAAACCACAGGATAAGGAATAAATGCCGTGAGAAATTATGATGAAAAATTAAGAGTCTTTACAAAATTCTCTCATCTCTTCAGTTTTGATATGCTCTGTAAACCACTCCACATTACATTTTATGACCAGCCATTATAACAATCTTCTGTTTACAGACTGTTAATTGACCCCTATATTGAATTCCCCAGAAACAGTCTCCCTCGGCAACAATGACTCATAGAAACGTGCTCAATGATTCATCTAATGGCTCCATGCTTCCCAAAAGTAGCTGCACATACACAAACAAACACGATGAAATCACAGCAGCAGATTACTATCAAGATGGGTGAAGTCAAGCAACCCGCGGCTGTTGTTAAAATGGCCAATCACCCAAGTCATGTGCTGTTTCCAATTTGTTCTTGTGGGATTAGTATAGTTGACCTCTAATAGCTCGGTGTTTGCCATTAGTCTGGGTACCTAAAGGTTTTGCTCATTTCAGTTCAGGATAAATGAAGCTGATTACGGTCCATATTTATCCAACACTCTGCATCTGTTGGCATGTAAATCAAAATGTAAATGAGGTGGGGTGGATTGGTTGGCATGCAGTAAATATTCAAATTGCGAGAGCGTCAGGTTGTAATCAGTGGCAAATTGTAAGCAAGAGAAGAGAGGAGGTTTGGCATTATTAAATTGCATCTCTAAATTCAGAAATTACAAATGTGCATTTCTGTGTGCCACATGAAAGAGATTTTATCTCTTATCCTATGCACATTCTAATGAAATCGAAACGAGGGCAGCTGTGACAGTGACAAATTGAGGTAATTAATATCCCTGTTTGTGGGTTTGACTCTGTGATAGGTGCTCAGTGTGACGTAATGTATAACAAGATCCACAAACAATCAAATGGGAAACAAAAATTGTTGCACAAAAAACTTTATAATGTGCTCTTTAAGTTTGATATTTGTTACTAAACAAATAAATAAAATAGAGGGGTCTTCAGGCAGACAATATATAGTATATAGCTTTTCTAACTAGGATTGTACTTCACAAATTAATGTGTGTCCATATAAAAACAATGAATAAAGTCAGTCTCTAAACCTTGAGGGCCCAATTGTTATGCCCGTGGCCACCTGATTTGTCCCGGATTCCTCAGAGGGAACAGAGGGGTGACAGAACGCAGACAGGCGTGACCGCCACAGCCAGCTGTGACCCGAAGGTGCTGTTTGGTCCTGCAGGGCTGACAATAGCCTGGCAGACTACCAGACAATCAGAACAGGGGCAGACGGAGTGACCCACCACCCCACCTGCAGGAGTCCGCAGAGTCCACAGGCCACCCGAAGCTTCTGCGTGTCTGGATCCACTCCAGCCACCTGTCAGGTGCAACAGCTGCCTGCCCCCCTTAAGCAGGGTAGTCCATCTGTGCCCAGGTCTGGATTTGATATATTACTCCGTATCATGTGAGATAATGCTGTAATGTCTCTAAATTGTGTTAGCGGTGTCTAATTTTTCTTTTGTTGATGTAATAAATGGCAGTGGAGAGTAAGGAATGCAGATACTGGTAGTGCAGCATTGTATGGGGATTGTACAGTATATACGGCATTCTCACTTTTTATTACTGTCAGACTCTGATGATATTTACGTCTAATGTTTAATTCAATAGAAGGCATAATTTAATGAACATAAAAATACAGCGGTGTTTTGCAGTGAATGGAATACTAAATGCACATCTTGGTCTTCGATTAACAATTGGCAGTATATTCTGTGTGTGTGTGTGTGTGAGTGAGTGAGTGAGTGAGTCAGTGAGGTTCAGGTTTTGGCTAAATTATAGGACTACCTAAAAAATGGCTTAAAGTTGGCAAGACATGTAATTTACAGCTGTTCTTTTTTATTGTAGTGTATATTTAAGTGAAATGAAGGAATGTTATTTATTTATTTAATTATTTAATAGGGACAACGGACAGTCCATGACTGGCCCAGAATTATAAACATAACAAAATTTCATCTGCAGTTCAACAATAACATATAATATAATATTCCTTACTCAGCAATTGAAATGCATTCCATATAGTAAATTAATATATAAAAAAATAACACTATAATGGATATTAAATAATAAAAAATATAAATAAATAAATAAAACAACACACAAAGACCAAAACAGAAAATGATGGAGCTGATTACTAAACCACAAGATGGAGAATGATCACATGTTTGGCTTGTCTTAACATCCATTGTTTTGATTAAAGATTATGGGCGCACATTTTCTATAATAAATACAGCAACATTTCATAATTTAATTACTGACAATTTTGAGTTCTTAGGGACTTCAATAAACACACTTAAAGCAATAGTTGTCCCAAAAATGAAAATTTGCTAAAAATTGTACTCACCCTCAGGCCATGCAAGCTGAAGATCAGTGGTCCCCAACCCCCGGGCCGCGGACCGGTACTGGTAATACTTTACAGTTAGGTTCCATTCCATAATATTAGTTAATGCATTAGGTTTCATTAACTAATAATACATTACATTTAACATATTACAGTATTTTTACAGGATGTAATGTTAAATTTAAAAATGCAGTCGTTTAATTTTAATTAATGTTTTTATATGTTAACTAATGTGAATTTATACAACTTGAAATGTAAAAAAATTATTAACAGAAGTAAATACATAATTTAAGGTTTACAGCATGTACATCCAGCTGGTTGTTATTGCCAAATAAACCCTAACAGGGTGGTTTTGTATCACCCTGAAGGGGTTTATCCCACTTATAACATGGCTACTTGCCACATAAATAAGTAATTGTTATGAGTTGAAATATTTAACGCAAAGCTTCTGCAAAGCAAAACAGTTCGACTGTGAGCTAAAACTCCTAACCCTAAGGTTGACTCCTAACCCTAAGGTTGTGGGTTCGAGTCTCGGGACAGCAATACCACGACTGAGGTACTCTTAGGCAAGGCACCAAACCCCAAATTGCTCCCCGGGCGCCACAGGATAAATGGCTGCCCACTGCTCCGTGTGTGTGTGCACTTTGGATGGGTTAAATGCAGAGCACGAATTCTGAGTATGGGTCACCATACTTGGCTGTATGTCACGTCACTTTCACTTTTCACTTTCAATGTTATTTGAGAAGAAAGAGATTTAAATTCTTAGGGTTCTAGCAACAAAATGAACACTTTTCATCAATTCGCAAAACTTTTAGCAACAAGCAAACACTTTTAACAATACTACGCAAGCTTACTATTAACAGTGAAGTCCTCCGTTTTCATTTTATAGTAAGTACAGTCAATAACTGAGGTACAAGATGATAACAGTTGCGTTTGAATGAAAGGAGAGTGAGTGCGGTGGTATGATATTTGAGATGTGAAAGAAGCGGCCGCCATACCCTTATGACCATATATTATTCCTTGTTGCTAATGACGACGGTTGTTAGCAGGGAATGACATATCCGGAATGTCACAACTGACCAATCAGAATCGAGTATTCCAGGGAGCCATGTAATAATCTAGATTAAAGTAATGTTTATTGTTAATTAATGAAACCCAATACATTAACTATACATAAACTTATTGAGACAAGTGTTACTAGAAATGTCTTACATGATGATCTAATATGTGAACTGGATTATGTGAGGGTTAGATGTAGGATTGTAGAATCGAAAATATCATTACTTCAGTATAAAAACAAACAAAGAACATGGTAGAAACACAAGTGTGTATATGTGTTTTGTGTGTGTGTGTGTGTATATGTGCCCCTCAGCTATGAAACCCAGTTTTGCTCCTCCATCGAGGTTACTTTCCCGTACTGCACTGGGATCTTGCCCTCCGTCTCTTTCACTAATGGGCTCACGTTGCTGCAGTAATGCCAATTAAAAATTGAGTACAAAGTTTCCCGGAGAGTCTGTAGCTGCCTGAAATAGAGCCAGCAAGCCAAATCAACAACGCTGGTGAAAGGAACACAATGCTTATGCGCTGTGAAGATACAGCCTCGCATCGTCATTAAGATGAAATGCAAAATATAAAATCATCATTTAATCTTAATTACTTCATGCAGGAACAGAGTACAAACATGAGCCAAGTATGGTCAGGATATAATTCTTCTCTATACTGTAGATGAAATATATATTAGTATCAGTCATTTGTGCATAATGGCTTTTCTAAGGCCCTCCATTGGCTTCCTGATTCAAGACTTCAGTATGACACAGCCAACAGTCTGACCCCATTACAAGTGATCCAAACACTTATTCCAGCTCAGCTCCTGCAGTCAGCTGCATCTGCTTTATTAGATCTGTCTTCACCAACTATGCATTTTAAAATTATTTCTCAAAGATCATGTGACACTGAAGACTGGAGTAATGGCTGCTTAAAATTCATCTTTGTCATCACAAGAACAAAGTACATTTTAAAATGTATTAAAATACAAAACAGTTGTTTAAAATTATAATAATATTTCACAATAATTACTGTTTTTACACTTGATCCATTAATGCAGAATTGATGAGCATAAGATACTACTTTCAAAAGCATCAACAAATCTTCAATATTCCAGACTTTTGACTGCTAGTGTATATGTATATAATATGTATGTATTTATTTATGTACAGTATGTATGTATGTATTTATTTATTTATGTACTTATTTATTTTTGCAAAGCTGATACATTTTCCTCATTGTATACAGTAGAGAATATCTGTCTGTTCAGTAAATGAGATGAAGCCTAACACGACAGGACAATCTATTAAAACATTTAACAGTTGTTGCAATGAGCATCAGGCATGCACATGCATCTGTTCTCCATCCTGTATTTTTAAGTGTATGTGATATCGAATGCAATTCCAACATAGATTAAAGAGTCCCTTGTGCCACATGGCTGCCAGTACTCCATGATGATGAAAAACATTGCTCATATGTCTATTTTAACATATCTAGTTTTGTGCCAGCAGACCCTGGTGACGAAGAATGTTGCCCCTCATCCTCGCTCAGCCTTGCAGAGCAGATCTCTTTATAAGACACACATCACCTGGCAGCAGGTGCACAATAACCTCCTTATGCTTAAGACTTATTGGGATGCAGAGGAGGATGCAACCTTGAAATAAAATGGAAGGGAGTATCCTAGAGAAGCAGTGACTCAGAGAAATGCTAAAGGGCAAATGGCCCAGCTGCCTCAAGGGGAGACACAGCCAAGCTGATTGTCCATTCCCACCCTCAGAGGAGGAGAAGCGCCGCACACACATTAAGACATAAGGCTTGATTATTGATGGAGAGAGGAAGACCTTGGGAGATGGATGTGGCTTGCGATGTTAGACGAGGTTGATTGTTAGTCATAGAAGCAAAAGCTTTTTCACTGTCAGTCTGTTCAAACAAACGGGAAAATAGCTTGGAATGGTCAATATTAGACAGCACTTGTGGAAGTTAGGAGATTTAGACTTTTGTGTGTTCAGTCAGCCTGTTAAGTTTAATTCAGCTGAGGTGTTGACAGTACATTTTAATGCTAAAATACTGTATATAAACTGCCTTTTAAAAGTTTGGCGTCTAGAAGATTTATAAAATGTTTTGCAAGAAGTCTTTTTCTCACCAAGGCTGCATTCATGTGATTAAAAATAAAAGGAACACAGTAATATTATGATGTATTATTACAACTGAAAGCAAATGTTTTTGTATTTGAATATGTTTTAAAATTCTATTTAATTCCTGTTATGGCAAAGATGAATTTTCAGCAGCCATTACTCCGGTATTCAGTGTAACATGATTCTTCATTTTAATATGCTGGTTTGGTACCCAATGTTTAAAGATAGACACTTAAAGCAGACAAAGATGAGTAACTGTTAAAATGCTGCTAAACCTACAGTAAGTTTATTTGCTGCCTTATTTGTATTTAAAATCAAAATGATAACATGCAGTGAAGTTTATTACACATGCTCAACCACTTTAAATTTAATTACTGATAAAGAAAAAAAAAACACATTAATAGAATTAATAGAAAATGACAGTAATAGTTTTGAAAAGTAAAATGGATGAAAACACAATGCTGCCGTACCATAATGAATTTTCATCCACCATTGTCTCTAAATGCAGCTGACTACCAAATTGCTACAGTTGTCCTTATGACCTCATGACCTCAGAAATACTGAGTTGTCATCTATTAAAATTGTTAGCATGTAAAAGACCTAATCTAAAAGTTAAATAGTGTGCATGTTGTACATTGTCAGCATACCAAATTTTTCTGTATTTATTAGTTATAATAATTATTAATGATAATAATAAAAATGGAAAATAACAATAGAAACAAACTAAAAAATATGACCATAATTGTTGAAATAAAATGAAAGATGAGATGAAGAGGTGAAGGGGAAAAGGCAGTCAGATAAACACTGAAAGGAGTTTCAGGGAAGACAGAGAGTCAAGGACAGAGGAGAGGAAAAGAGGACAGTCAGTAAGAGCAGAGGGCTGGCTTGTGTGTGTGTGTGTGTGTGTTGGGGGATTACTGTACTGCATTAGAAATGAAGAGCTGATTTTCTCCTACAGCTCCATGACTAAAAGCACTGATCACGCAACGGAATCCTGACAAACTGTCAGCATATTCTTTTAAACTTTGATTGATTTGTTCATACAGTATATGGGTTAATTAACTCATTTTAAACTAATCATTATGGTAACATGGGAAATTCCCACACAAATGTATGAACACAGAAACTCCAGGAATGATTAAAATCCAGCAGTGAAGCTGCTTATTTCTGGTTTATGGCCTTTTAACTTTTAAATCTCATTTATTTATATGAATGAAAATCTTATGGGAGCCCCATGCTGGTCATGAGCTCATATGCACCACATATTCTGCTGCAAGTCCTGTATTTGTGCCCCTGAGTACAGTACTACAAAGTGCATAGGAAAGTAGATAAGCCATAGGAAACTGAATCTGCATGAACAGCAACTCTGTTAATTTGTCTGGAAATTTAGTCCAGCTCTCTCGTCGGTCTGCTTTGCAAAGCAACTCTAAATCCAAAATTTTTTTCAGTACAATTTTCAATCCTAACATTCTATTTAGTTTACCACAAAAAGTTAGATGTTGACATTTGAGACATGAGATATCAAAACCAACAGCTTCTTAGTGCTAAGATAGATTAGAACTTTCCTACAAATCATATTGATGAATCTAGAGTCAGGAATGGGACAGAGTGTCTGTGGCCATTAGAATAAGAGTGACAAATATAGTGACAATTGGTTTAGCACAGTTAAAATACATTCCCACAGACAAAGAATCATCAAGCTGGGTTTATGCTGCTGCTGCCAGTTTTGTGACGACCACAACAAGGCCATCTGTTTATTCACCAAGCAAAACTTAATGGAAAGCATATTTTGGCCTAAATCTTGAAATATTCCATTTGAAATTAGTCAATTTTTAACATAGTTATTGCATTGAACCATCAGGCGTAATGAAACATGGATACACTCTGAAACCAAAATAAGTGACACCGACTGACAGTACTTAAGAAGAAAATTGCAGCTTTAAAAGTTTGTTTGATAAAAACCCATTAAAACATGCGTGGAAGAGGAGGGAATAGCTGAAATGATTATTGCGAGGCTAACAATATATAGTTTTAAACCTATAATATTCCAGACTAAAATATGGTATGATGAAACATTTATCCCAGGTGGTGTGAGCGCAACCCTTCTAACCTTGGCAGAGTGTTTTTCTGCAGTGTATGCCAAAAAAATGTAGCTTGAGTTAAGGCAAATATACAAAAAACAACAATACATAAAATGGATTCTGATCCTTGTAATCCTGCTGTTTTATTGTTGATGCCAGAGTCTAACCAGCTCGTTTATTTTTGGCATGATGAGACAGAGAGAATAAAAGAACACAATGTGAGGCGTGAAACTGAGCTGAGCACATTAATTCAGGCTGATGTGAATCAAGAGTAAAATGGCCTTTATTGGAGGGCTTTTATATAATCCAATAATTAGTTGCATCAGAAGTCATTGATGTAAAACCGACTGAATGTGACATAGAAACTGTGAAATCATCTGAGAACCAAGTTATTGTCAGCTTACCATACCCGTGTTGTGACCATTTGTATTACAAAAGTAATTTTTTTTTTTTTTTTTTTTTTTTATCTTTAAGCAGACAGATCACTTAAGAAAATATTCTTAATCAAAAGGCTTGCCATGTAACAAAGTCTATACAATTAGTCAGTGGAACATAAAACTAAACTTAGTCATTTTATTAAGTAAATAATAGTTTAGTGTGTAATGCAAAATAGAACTTAAAAAAAAAACTTAATATCAGACATTAGATGCTCATTCATCACCTCTTCAAGTCTCTTTTTATTTGATTAAAAATACTGTAAAAACAGTAATTTTGTGAAATAGCATTGCAATTTAAATAACTGATTTCTCTTTTAATATATTTTAAAATGTAATTTGTTCCTGTGATGACAAATTTTCAGCAGCAATTACTCCAGTCTTCAGTGTCACATGATCCTTTAGAAATGATTCTAATAAACTGATTTATTATTATTCTCAGTGCTAACAGTTGTGCTTAATATGTTTGTGGAATTCCTTAATCATTTTTTACAGTATAATTTAAATAAAAAAGTTTAAAAGAACAGTGTTTACTTGAAATAGAGATCTTTTGTAACATTATAAATGTCTTTACTGTAAATTTTGATCAATTTAATACATACTTGCTGAATTAAAGCATTAAATCCATACAATAAATAAATAAATAAATAAATAGCATTATTAAACCCACAATTTTAAATTGGTGTGTGTGTGTGTGTGTGTGTGTGTGTGTGTGTGTGTGTGTGTGTGTGTGTGTGTGTGTGTGTGTGTGTGTGTGTGTGTGTGTGTGTGTGTGTGTGTGTGTGTGTTTTATGTATATATTGAGAATTTTTTTATTTATTTTTTTGCTTTCAAAAACATATAGATGGAGCTGCCTTTACATAGTTCAGTGAGTTAAACTCACTACATGCATAACTTTTGGTACTTTGTAAAGCTGATACCACATAAAGAATGTAAGTTGGAGGTTTCAGTTTAAGAATATGCTATTCTATATCTGTTGACCACTAATATCAATGGCTTGGGGGATAAACTCCCCTGCAATGGTCCATATCGCTGTGGTACTGTACTTTGGGCCTGAGGTAGTAAAATATGATTTCTTGCATTATATTTAATGCATTTGGCAGATGATTTTATCCAAAGAGCATTGCACATATACATTTTATCAGATGATGCATCGCATTCCCTTCGAATCAAACCCAGACCAGCACCATGCCCTACATTTATTTTTATTTTTTTAATCTAGCCAGACACCCAGCATGAAGTTGCAACTAAGCAGCTTGTTTGACGTTCCCAATGCAGCAACCATGTATCGAGCTCTACAAAAAGTACACCCTGAGTTAAGCTATAAGATGACCTTTACTATTTATTTGTGATCAATCTAGTATCTTCTGATAGTCCATTCTGTCAGTGTTTGTTCAATAGCATTAGCTTGAGGGATGGAGAGCATTTGTTCATCCAGCAGAAGGTCTGCTCACAGTGACAAATGAAAGAAATAAGTGCCTCTTACAGGGGGCAGTTTTTCAGCCGCTGTGTCATTTGTCCCCTCTGCATGCTGGATGTCAGGTTCCCTGAGGACCCAGACAACATCCACAATCATAGGCACAAATACGGCCACCTCTGAGATTTGTCAGTTTGTAAACCATATTCATTGTAATATCCAAAATCTGGAAAATTTCAGTAGTATTTATTTAATGACAAATATGAGTTAGTGTGATAGTCCTTTCATTATTCTTTTCTTCACTTCTTCTGTGAAAACATAATACAGTCCAAAGCACGTTTTTAATTTGTAGTGAAGTGTCTTGATTTACAACCATTGATTTTTTTTTTTTTTTTTTTTTTTTTTAATAATGATGATGATAAAGGTTTCTGATAGTCTGAGCTAAACAGTTTCCATTCCTGTATTAATCAACTGGACAGCAGTTATTACCTTGAACAAGAGTAAGTCCATCAAAAATCCAGCCATTAGTCTGTTTTATATACGAGAAAGATAGCGTGAAATCATACACAGATGTGAAAAAAAAAAAAAAAAAAACTTGAACGATGTTCTGCCCAAAATATATTACACCGGGTATAGTCTATCTAAAATGAGATTGAACTTAAAATGCAGGCCTCCCCTGAAAACAGAATCCACTATGACCAGATATTGACCTTTAAAAATGAAAGCCCAGGGCCAATCTTGAGAGGAGGCTGGAATTCAGATTCAACCATTTGAAGAGCAGTGAGCGAATAATGATGACTATGACATTCAGACCCGCATGGGACTCATTGCGAAGGACATCACTGTGAAAGAAAGAAAAAAGATACTGCTGGGATGATCGGAACTAGGCTAAAAAAGTAGCCAATAGCAACTGCTGCTCCTGCAGACTGGTCACATCTTTGACCTCTGTCTCCAATTCTCCCACCATTGCAAGGCCAAAGAAACACAGTGTGTTAAATTGTGCTTTAAGAGTTTAACAGCCCGACTAATTAATAATCAGAGTTTCTCTGGAAGGAGTTAGGCGCACTGAAATCTAAAAACTTGATAGAAAATTTGTTGAACGTTTAAGCAGCACTTTGTTGAAATGAAGTTTTACTGCCAAAACATTTGTCAGTAAGAGCCAAATCGCATATGTTTGTCTATGTTTCCAATCATATGCCTTAACCTTGTGATTAACTCATTAATGAAGCACTGGAAGTAATTGTTTAAAGACTTGTTGGAGACTGAATAACCAATAAACATAAATATTTTGCATTATAAATAAATTATACTTTTCTTTGAAAGACAAAAAAAAAAAAAAAATCTTGTATTAGGGTTCACTTAATAGTGTACAATTATCTATCAAATAATTTAACTCAAATCTGTGAGGATTTCATAATCATATAACAGTTTTTCAGCAGGGCAGCGCAAATTATTTTTCTACTCTGTTATAAATGAAGGCAGAAATACAATTATGGATTCTTTTTTATTTATTTACTTCATTTATTATTTATTCATATTTATTTATTCATGCTTGTCAACCCCAATTCCCATCTCCTCAGAAGAATTAATAAATGCATAAATACGCAGCGGTTGGCATTAAATAATGGTTAATTTGGTTAAATACTTTGAGTGGCATGATGGGCTATTGGAAAAGAACACTTAATGATGATTTAATCAGCAAGGTTTTTTTTATTATTATTATTATTATTATTATTGCATTATGCACAGACCAGAATTTGTCTTTAAGTACAGTTTCTTTAAATGAAACTGCCTTGTTAACAGCGCCTGATGGTAGTCGGTGTAACTACACCATCTAGATACAAAAATGATCATTCTCCATGGACAACCCTTTCATCAAAATATTATTTTGATGAAATACCATTCTTTGAAAATTGTCATGCTTTATATTGAAAGTTCATAGGTCCTATTTGTTTAAACATAATAATGTAAAAACCACATAAAAAATAATTGCAAACAAAATGAAACAAAATAATAATAATAATTACTGCCATTCAAAAGTTTGAAAAAGTTTTCGAAAGAAGTCTTTTATGCCCACCAGGGCTGCCTTTGTTTGATCAAAAATATAGTAAACAGTAAAAATATATATTCATTATTATATTCATTACATTCTTTTATTGAATTGTATTGTAAATATACTTTGTTCTTGTGATGACAAAGCTGAATTTATCAGCCATTACTTCAGTCTCCAGTGTCACATTTTCCAGAAATCATTCTAATATGCTGATTTGATGCTCAAGTAGCATTTTTTATAATTATCAATGTTAAAAACAGTTGTACTGCTTGATATTGTTGAAAAACAATATGATGTGTAATCAATATCAAATGTAATGCTTTTTTACAGGATTCTTGAAGAATAGAATGTAAATGAACAACATTTATTTATCATAACTTAAGTTCCAGTGAGTGAACATCTAGACCATGTCAGTGCAGAAGGGCTTCACTTTTGACCAGTGAGAATTAAACTGAGGAGGACACCATCAATGAAAAATGTTGGTCAGTTGCACTGTTTTCTTGGCCTGGTTAATGATGGAAAGTTGCTAGCAACACATCTGAGACTCTTGAATCAGCGGCAGAAAAGGGGAAGAAACTGATTACTTTCATGTCAGGTTTCTTGATATTCAAAATTGTTTGAGATATTGAAATATGTGGGGGACTTTTATCATAGGTTTTTTGTGGTTTGTTTGATTTGTTCTGTTAAATTTGGTGTTATGTAAATGATATATGATCAGGCAAAGAGGGAAACATCTCCTTTAATTTCAGTAGTGATGGGTCGTTCTTGAACGATTCGTTCATTTTGAACAAATCTTTAATGTGACTCGGGAAGAATGAGTCGTGTTGGGAAGTGATTCGTACATTTTTTGAGTCGTTCATGCATCATGAGACAGCCCCATAAGCTTGACCAATGCAAAAAAAAAAAAAAAAAAAAAGCTTTTTCAAAATGATTTCACCATCATATGGACAAAATTTAAAGCATAACCAACTCTTTATTACATTTATTACCACAGGATAAGAAACATCATGATAGAAATTGACACATTTATAAACTGTAAGAATAAATTTGAAATAAAATTTGAGACCAGAAACGCATCGCATAACTGTAAGAGTAAATAATAATAATAATAACTATGTACCCATTTGTAAGGATTGGGTAGGTTGTAAATAATTAACTAATTTCTCTATCCAATGCTGTCACATCATGTGACAAAAGAACACTCAAAAGACTCGAAAGGTGAACTAACTTAATCAATTCTCTTTCCGGCTCAGACAGCATTGGTTAAGCTTATGGGGCTGTCACGTGATGAACGAATGACTCAAACCTGAAGACTTGTCAGATAAGAGGTGAGGTGAGCCAGCACAGACTAAAGAACCAGGTAAACAATGAATTAATATTTTCTTGTTACAATAAAATACAATACAATTTTATTTATATAGCACAGTTTAAAAACAACCGGAGTTGACCAAAGTGCTTTACAACACTATACCAATAATAGGCAAAGTAAAACAGTTGTAAAACAAAATAACACATTAAATATACACGGAATATATACACAAGCTTTAAAAATGTGTGGCGTACCTGAGATCATAGACAAAGACAGTTTGTCATGGGATATCGAACGCCAACAAAAATAAATAGGTCTTTAGAGTGGATTTAAAAACAGACAAGGTTGAGGCAGTTCTGATGTGAGAGGGGAGACTATTCCAAAGTTTTGGGCCGACAATAAAAAAGGCACAGTCACCTCTTGTTTTTAGCTTTGTCCTAGGAACATGCAGCAAGTCAAAATTAGTAGATCTGAGCGATCTTGACAAAGTATGAGGCTGTAACAACTTGGTTAAGTACAGTGGCGCCAGATTGTGAAGAGATTTAAAAACAAACAGTAGAATTTTAAAATCAATTCTGTACTTTAATGGAAGCCAGTGAAGTGAGATTAAAACCGGTGTAATAGTCTCATATTTGCACTTTCCAGTAAGAAGCCGAGGTGCTTCATTCTGGACTAACTGTAGATGAGAAACACAGGACTGAGGAACACCAACATACAGAGAATTGAATTAGTGTAGTCATGTTTTTTATTGTATTATTGTTTTTTTGTTTTTTTTGTTGTGTTATAAGTTTTTGTGTGTGTTATATGTTTTTTGGGGGTGTAATGTGTAACATTTTAATTACATTTTGCTAAAATGGACCAAATGACTCGAAAAAAGATTTGTTCATTGCTGAACAAGACTCAAAGTTCCGAGTCTGTAAAATGATGCGAACTTCCCATCACTAACTTGCAGGTAAAGCATCACAGACACATATTGTTTCTCAGAGGCAGGATTTATATTTTGTTTAGATGCATAGTTTCTTTTTGCCAGTTTTTGGGGGATTTCATTTGGGACATTTTACAGTCCTATATAAGTACCTGTAGCTATAAAAATCCACGTTTCCAGGGAAATTCCAGGTGAAAAGATGGGATAACAAGCATTTTTGGTAAGATGTGAAAAGTCTAACTGGCTGTACTCCAGTTCTCACACATCCACAGCTGTTTGATTTTCACATCAAGAGAGAAAGCAAGTAGCAAGAAGCAGAAAAAGAGACTTACTTACTCAGTGGACAGCAATCACACCAACAGTGCAGTCAATTGGGGTCTAAATGGGAGTTTCATTTACTAGCACCATTGACTTTTTGCTGATTGTAAAGCAATTTGTTTGGGCCTCTTTGCTAGAGAACCATATTTTTCTGTGGTTGTTGGAGCCATTACACTGCATTAGTGAATAAGCAATTTTGTTTGAGAACAGATTTCCATTTGAAATGTTCTTGCAGCTTGTGTGAGAGGAGAAAAACTATATAAATATTTTTTTCTGCTTATACTGTAAATATATATATATATATATATATATATATATATATATATATATATAGTATATATATATATATATATATATATATAAATTAATAATATAATATAGATTTGTACTAATTTTTTAGTAATGTTTGGTTAAGTCATTTACACTGAGACCATCAGCAAATAAAAATAATTTTCTTTTTTAGTTCAGGGATGCATTAAAATATTGTTTGAGATCTGCTCTGTGAAGACATCAATCAGGAGTGGTGATATGGGTTTTATTTAGCAGCTACTCTGAGCAGTGTACGATTTGACACCATGAACAGCAGCAGCATCCGGTACGGCTGCCTCAGGTGTCTGTCCAAGCACAAACACGCACCGCAGAAGGAAGTGAAAGAAAGAGAAGGGTGTCAAGACAGGGGACTCTAATTAGTGAGTGTAGAGAGGCAGAGCAGAGAGGCTGAGGCCTGACAGCATGTATAGGCCCCCTGTTTTTAATGGCCATCATTTGGCTGACAGCCAGTCAGAGTCCTTCACTCTTGTTCTCTCCCACTATTTCAGGTGAAAATGAAATTTTGTTTCACTTTCCCTTTTTTCGTTCTTTGGGTTTCTGTGTTTTGGATTGCTTAGTTTTTGCACTGTAATACCAAATGAAGTTCTATGAAAAAGTAAGTACACCCTATGGAAATGTACTGTAGTATTTTTTTTTACCAAAGATATTGGATTGTCATTTCAACAGTACTGATAGATAAAGGTTATTGCTAATTTCTAGTAAAGATACAGATCTTATTCCAGTTAAGATTCTGTGGTGGGCCATAAGTGCAAGAAGCACATCAAGTATCATACAGGTAAAGAAATTCTGCACAGAGAAAATTAAAATAAATAAATAAATAAATAAATAAATAAATAGATAAATAAAAATCTTACTGTGCGAGACTGATCAACAGTTATAGGAAATGTAGACATGAGGTTATTTCTTCCAAAAAACAGCTTACAGGTATAAATGTAGGAATTAGAAAGTAGAAATAGGGTGAAAAAAATACATAGAACTAGTGGCAGGAATATTACTTTACATTGAACTCTTAGAGACTTAATACATAATGCACAGATCTATTTTGACATGCAGTATCACACATACAGACATTTTTTGTTGTTGTTTTTTGTCCCATCTGTTGCCGCGTCAATCATTGTAGTTTTAGATTCAGTCTAGGTGTCATTCCATAAACTTTTCAGAGATGCACGTTTTCATCCCTCAGAAATCAATTGAATTTGCAGCTGGATCATGAATTGAATTTTAACTAATTGAACAGTTAATTATTTTTGCTGAGAAAGACTTCTATTGTTATTTGTAAATTGATCACGTTTAGCCATCAATTCAATTCAGTGCTCACATATTGAAAAAGGAGAAAACTTTTAGGGTGCCTTTTGTCTGTTATTATAGTCATTAATGAATTTGGCAAAATTAATATTATTCAGTCCCAATGAGAAAATAATTTCCCAGAATTTTTTTTTCTTTCTTCTGTCTTATCACTATTCAGCTTTATGCAAAGCTATCTTGATTTTTCAATATTAGTTCTTTTCTTGCTGGCATTGTATTACATCCATTCAATCGAGGCATACTTGCATATCTACAAAAATCCATTATGAACTAGTTTACAAAAGTCTATTCCTGCATCGTCAGCAAGACTGAACATTTGCTGAAGGCCATTATTTTCCAAAATGATGCAGAGCTGGAAAGTCCTACCGCAAATATTTGATCCAGTTACAGTGAACATGAGCATGTGTGTTCTGGTGATAGTGTAGAATGAAACCCCTCAAAATCATTCAAAAGAGGTCAGAAAAATTGTTTCAGATCTGAGGCAATTTACTCTACTTTTGCTTGTTCACTTCTTATGACTCCATATTTATTTACATTATAAAGATTTTTATTTTTATTCTCTGAGGTTACATTTACAGTGCACTGCCCAATAGCATAACCATTTCTCAAAAACACGTCTCTACATACTAGACATCTAGACATTCTGGGTTACTCTACTGTAATAACACTTTATAATGCTAAATGTTTGATTAATGGCAGAAAACACTTAAACTAGCCCTTTCTCATAGGGCTTTCCTAGAAGATAGATTGGAAGAAATGGAATATATAATATGACTCTGTATAAAGCACATTACTAAGTTTAGTTATTTCTTCCTTGATTGACTTGACATTTTAGTGAACCCACAAGGTCATAATGTTTGGGAAAAACATGGATTCAGTTGCATGTTCAACTCAAATGTTTATTAAAGTCTCAAAAGACACAAAGCACAGCTGGCTCAGAAGGCTGAAAGCCGTAATCCAGGGCAGAGAATGCAGACAGGAAGAGGTGGACAGTCCAAAAGAGCATCCAGACACTCCATGAGGCAGAGAGAGGGGAGTGCAGATCCCAGCGTCAGTGCTGACACAATGTCAGAGTGGAGAATTCCCCGGTGAGCACATCGAGAAGCGCGAGAGTAGTGAAGCCGTACTACACAGCTCAGGTAACCCCAGGGCAGGAACTGAGGATCAGAGGTCTGGAGGAATGAGAGGCAGAGAGGGAATGAGAAAAGAAATCAAACAATAGAAACTAAAATGCACTTGGAGCCTCAGAAAACCCAACAGGACATAACACAGCAAAACCGAAAATAGGTCACAAGCGAAGCATAACGTGTACATCAGGGATGTGTGTTTGATTAGGGTTGGAGCTAAACTCTGCAGGACAGTGGCCCTCTAGGACCGAAGTTGCCCATCCCTGGTGTACATACTACAACAGTCTGACACAAGAGGAAATAAAATAGAGGGAGAAAAAAGGGACTAACTAACCACAGGTGCGATACCACAAAGACAACAAGCACATGGCGATCTTTCCAAATAAAACCCATGTGCTCACAACAACGAACACGTACACAGACAAGACAAGTCATAACACATAAAGCATTAGCCCCATATCAACTGCGGGTAGGATTTTCTTCTTTAGTAAACAAGAAGAATCCCATTACATTTCATACATAAAATATAAAGCACATGCCATGTGTTGGAGACTCTGGAGACCATGGAAGAAAACAACTTGGAGGGGTTCCAAAGCCATGCTGGTCATCAGAAAAGACACTCTCTTTATTTTCTTGTAAAAGCTCATTAATGCACCTGCAATGTCTTGAGAGGCCTTCATCTCACAGCCCACACAGCTCTCCGAATTTTGCTTCAGTAATATAATGAAGAAAGTACGCTATGTGGACAAAAGCATGTGGACGCATCCTTCTAACGAACCGATTTGGCTCTTACGGTAATTTCTGTGAGGACAGATAGTTTCGCTACACCATATAAAGTCATTCGAGCGAATTGTCTTTCCAACTTTGTTGCAGCAGTTTATGAGGGCCTTTCCTAGGCCCTTTTTATTCTATCATAAATCCCTGTGAAGAAAGTAAGGTCCAAATAGAAATGATTTACTGAGTCTGGTGTGGAAGAACTTGACTGGCCTGCACAAAGCCCAGATCTGAACCTAACTGGATACCTTCAAATAAATTAATTACAAGGGGGTGTCAGCATGCTTTTGGCCATATAGTGTATCATAAGGAATCACTGACTATGATCCATGGATGTTTTTTTGACCTGCAAGCATGAAATGTTATTCTTTATAAGGTTTGCCCTGAAAACTTTAGTTTTTCTTCATCTCTACCAAAGCCTTTACCGTAAATAGCCAGAGAGCAGCTGTTAGTTTACCTGACCTGGTTCTGATACTCTTCACATACCAGTATTCTATTGTACAACTCCAGCCACGTTCAGCCATGCACAGATATAAGCCATGTTCCCATTTTACACAACTGCACTCAAACTGATAACACTATTGCTTCAATTAGTATGAAATATACAACATTTACCAACCCAAACAAGGTCCTCTCTGAAGTTTCTTAAAATGAGAGCCATATATTTCCAGTGACAGTTGGGCAGATAGTCTGGCCAAGTAACACAAAAAAGGGCTCATCTTGGGGCCAATTACTGCAATGCAAGTTTCAAGTTGTATTTTTACCAGCTAAAATTAGAATCTTATGGCCATAATTCATAGAAATGAGCAAGATAGCAATCACAGAACACTTCAGATGTTTTACTTCTGTCAATTAAACACCATCTGGACATTTGTTAAAATGCTCAATTGTCAGACACACTAGAATACTTTTACTACCTGATCTTGAATAGTTTCAGTTCATAGATTTCCTTTGTGCATTAATATTGCATGTACTGTATGCTCTGCATAGAACAGCGCAGGCTGGAGGTGAATGTTGAGACAGAACGAATCAAGTCGGGGTACTGTGAAGTAGGAGGAAAGTATACACGGGCCTTAAAGCTCTATAACAAAGTCTGATCAAAGGATCATGGAGGCCCGATGCACAAGTGTAACCGGAAAGGTCAATAGGTCAATAAAGGTCAACAAAACAGCTGTAAATATATAAAATTTGAAATACCAAATGCTTAATGGGCATACAGTTTGTGATTTAATGTATGAAGTATAAGCTACAGTTTTTATCTGAATATGAAGCATCTTTTCTCCAATGACAGGTCAAAATCAGCATTGGATCGATGGATAGTTTATTGGCTTAATTCAAACAGTCAAATTTCATGATTCTGGGTTATATTAGGCAGGAAACATCCTACACTGCTTGAGTTCACATGGTATGTTCAATCTGAATTCAGCAGAATGAGCTGTGGGGATTCAGGCAGGCACAATAGAAAGAAAATAAATGATATTTGATGGATGGGTAACGTTGGATCTATATTTTATTATATAAAAGCCAGTTACATTTGGGCAAATAGAAGCAGAATCTGAAACTGGTGGCAGGAATGAATGGGATTTATAGAACTGCTTTGATAAAGCAGGCCTTTAAGATGACAAGGAAAATGTGACAGCAGATAAAGATTAAAAGTGAAAGTGAACAATCACTAATTAATAATACTAATGATAAGGTGAATAATCTAAATAAATTCTCATCAGACTCAGAACTTATCTACCTCACAAATTCAGTAACAGTTGCTCAGACAACAACTCACTGAGACACAATGTACCAAAGTGATTAAACACCCTTTCAGCAAACAAGCTGCAGCTGACGGAGAGAGGAACAACATAAATGATGCCTTTACAGCACACTTTGAACGGAGAACAATCATAGGAACCATGTTCTTGTGTCATTCCAAACAGAAGTGCAAAAAATAACCACTTCAAAGGGCCCTTTGAACGTTTTTACATTGAGTTCATCTGATGGACACTTTGCTCCCAAGATACTTTGATCACAACCTCTCACTAGGGATCAATCGGCATAAATCTGCACAAGGTTCATCAGCGTATTTTAAACCAGCTGCAGCTGCAAACATGCTCTGTAAACAAAAAGCTGTGAAAAGCCTCTCATCTCTGTAGATTCAAAAGTCTCACATTTACAAGCATTATCATTTGCTTAAAAATGTTAATCCTTGGATCTTTGTTGTTTTTGTAGCTGGTTATTTGTATAATTACTGTGTGACATAGTGACATTTTATTTACCTGTATTTAAAAACTGAAAATGAAAATTTATATACTGTATAGGGATGATCACTTCTGAATGTAGCACCCAGAGAGACAACAGCATAAAGAATGTAAGGACAGAATATTAGTGTGAGAGAGAGAGAGAGAGAGAGAGAGAGAGAGAGAGAGAGAGAAAAGGGGGATCAAGTTTTCAGTTTAGCTTCAATCCATCTAATCAGTCTATTGGTATTCAGGTCTTCTTTCCAGCTGCAGGCCATCTATTACTGGAATATTGTAACATTTAACGGCCGAGTGGGTCTTGGCTATGGCTACAGGTGCATCATATCAACAGACTCCAGTTGAGCATCCCATCATTATTATTCTCAGGATTAGAGCAAACTGCTTTAGAGGTGTTGCTACTATTACATTTTACACATTAGTGACTATTCACATATTTCACAGAGTTCAGCTTTTTATTATTGTTTTTATATTTATCATTAACAATAATAATAATAATAACGCAACACATTTGAAAATGTCTACCTGCATTTTTGTTTCTTTCACTGTGAAATTTCCCCTTTGAAATTGTAACTAGTATGTGTGTATTTCAAATTACACACAAATGCCTACAGGGGAACAAGAGACAAATGTTTTTTTTAACAAAACCAATAACAATATTGACAATCACAAATTGATATTAAGTGTAAATACACTCATAAATTGCATCATATCCATTAACACATACAACAAACTATTACTGCTAAATTCCATTTTGGAAAATGACAGTGTGAAATGGTTGTGCGCCTGGGAATGAATCTGAATGCACATTTATTTAAGGCTGCTAAGATTAATATTAATTTCATATTTTTCTCATTCAGATCTTTTAATGACTTGGCAGGCTGTTTGATTCCTCTGTTCATAGAACAGTCCACACTCCACCTCCACCACCAGCATATCAGCGTCTGGATGTAACTATGATAATTAGATAACTGTCAGTCGTCGTAATAATTCCAGCCCTGATAGGACATCAGTCTTTGTTTTCCTTCAACCTTCCCTCCAAATATGTCACACATGGTTTGTCATTATTGTGACAGTGTATGCATATTTGTTCTAAGCTGTCTAAAATGATTGTTGAATTCTGTTTACGTGCATAGATGTGTGTGGAAATGAAAGTTGGGTGATTGTACGTCCTCTTTTTCCTGGACATGTCTTGACCGGGATTTCTAAACAGCCTAAAATGTCTGGGTTTCGGCTTTGTTTTCCTGTTGACTTGCTCTCTACAGTCCTCAAACATTATGCAGTATGTATACATATTTGCATTGCTTTTACCATTCTCTTTAGATTGTACAATGCCTGCGTACTATTGGTCAAACATCTTTTCAATCTTTACTTTCGGTAAAAGCTTAACAGCACTAGAAGAACAAAGTCCAAACCCAGACATTTCAGGCAATTTAGGAATCAGAATCAAGCCAGGATGTGTCCGGGAAAAAGATAATTTATGGTCACCCTAATGAAAAATACAGTGCGAAAACAGCTCTAAAATTAGAGTGTCTATTTCCATCATATATTAGCTGTAAATAGATGATGTACTGTAAATAGGTAATCATGTTATCAAGTCTGTTGTGAATTATCTGCTTACCACAAACTCAATTCCCAGTACTTCGTTTCATTCGTGGCAGAGGTCAAAATAACAAGGAAGTAGTTGCTCATAAAATGTTTTGAATGCATGCATGCATCATTAATTTGCACACAAAATGAACATCTTCAAAAGCACAAACCACCAGAGGCCTTAAATGACTCATTATCACCTTTGTACTTGTTCTGAATAACACCGCATGGGACCCCAAGTTGTCCTGTTTAGGAAGCTGAATGAGATCTTGGCGTGTTCTGGCAGATGGAGCTAGCTGAAGATAAACACCTTCGGGTGTTTGTTCATCAGAAAAAAAACTCTTGCTCACAGCTGCATCACCCACTCTGCAGCTGCATTAGCATGGAAGCCCCTGAGGATGTGTGGACGATCACAGACTCCGAGGGCCTTTTAGAAAACACTTTGCTTGGATTCAGGTCTGGTTGCTGAGCAAGCAGCTCTTTCAGCTTAAAAAGATTCTACGCTGGTGTGTCCTGAGGAAGCTGCTGCTGGGATGCTGCAGTGAGGCATTGAAGAGGAAGAAAGACGAGTCACTCTGTTCTGTGCTCAATTTGAAATTCTGCTGTTTGTTTGTTTATTTATTGTCCCTCACTGCTCTGATTGGCTGTTTGGGTTGAGTGGTGGGGCAGAAAATTGTCTTTGTGTTCCCATAGATCTCTGTGAACTGCAAGGCTGCATCTGGTTGGACATTAAAAATAATGTGAAAGAAATTAAAACAGATTATTCATAATGAATTGGTAGTTTTAATCTGTTAACCCACACCTGGACACCTAATCCTTTTTCTTCTTATTATTATTACAAAAAAATATATATTATTATTGCATTTTCTAGTGCTCAAATCACTTATGATTGTCTAAAATTCTGTCTTTTATTTCAAAATTGAAAAACTATGCAGTGGTATGCATAATGACTAAAATATTTTGTAGAACCCTTCAATACATTTGGGGGCTGTTTTTCCTCAAACAGGGGGTGGGTCTCAGAAAAAATGTTGCAGGAATCTAATTTTTCATGGTATCTTCTTCAAATTTGAAATATAAACTTATGAGACATGTGGCTTTCAACCCATTACTTTTCTAAATTGCTCCAGGACTGAATTAATGTATTTGTATATGCAATAAAAAATGTTCAGTGTGGTACTTTTTTTTTCAAGGCACTTCAGTATCTATAACTTTTTATCTTTTTGAGCATTATCAACTCTGCATGATGGATAATAAAGCCCAACATGTCTTCTTTCCAAAGATACATAAATTGTGTGTTTAGCACACTGTTGTAAGGAACTGTTACCATTTTAAGTTAGGTAGGTCATTTTCAGCGGTGAGTCCTAAAAGTGGGGTTGTAGGTTAACAGGTTAACATTATGGTGAGTGTACAATCAAAAATTATAGTCTAGGTTTCCCTATGATGTTGTAACTTACTTAAAAGGGTACCTTGCTCAAAAATGAAAAACTGTATGACTTTTGTCTTCTGTGGAACATAGATATATTTTAACTGTTTTTGTCCTTACAATGAATGACAATAGGGTCCAGTGGGGTCAGTAGCTACAGTAAGCTTGCACACTGTTTTATAATTGGAGCAAAGCCTGTTCCAAACTAGTATAAGTATAAATTAAGCGCAGGACCAAACTTGATGAAATTCTCACAAGTGTGTCTATGAGTTTGTCAGACATGGAAATTGCATGCCATCTTAAGGCACTGAAAGTTATTAAACCCTCTGAATTTAATAAAATTAGTAATATTGGATTTAGTAATACAGTGTTTCAGAAATATTAATGTTTAACTTCACAGGGATTTATGAAAGGAGCCCAAGATAAAAGCAAGTAAAGTGATTGCATGGAATATGGGTCATTATAAAAGGCTCTGCAATTTCCATTTCATTTTTATCGTGTTCCTTTAGTTGGAAACATTTAACGGAAAAGGATTACAATGACGAGTGTGACTGCGGTATTGAACTACTCCATAGGCCTGCATAGCTCAATATATAAAGACACTTGTACTTATCTGGTTTGAGGTCTTAACTGTGAACTCAAGTTATTCAAGTTATTTCTTAATATCTGAAATTACTTCTGAAACCCATCTGACATATATGTTCCATTTAGGATGGAAAGATGTTAGTAATTTGAAGAAATATAAAATGAAAACTACATTTCAACAAATTTTTCAAGCCTGCCGAACAGCTTCTCTATAGAAGAAACACCAAAGGCATAGACTGGTCACTTATTCCAAAGGTAGAAAATCGTATTAAAATGTAATCTATGCTGTCTATTAAGTACATACCTGCCTGTCTCAATGACTGACTCACCGCCATCAGACAAATTGATTCCTTTTCATGTGAAGGAGTGTGTCAGTCTGAGGCAGCCTGACAGCAGGCTTCTCTTCATGGCAGTTTGGTGGGTCTGCCATTTCCCAGACTGGGCCTGTCAACCTGAGCCTCCCACACAGAATTCGCTTAATTGCTTTATCACAGCTCTTGTCTGGGGTCAGAAATGGAGTTTCCTCAAGCCGAGAGAGAGAATTATTAAATGGAGAGAATACAGAAAATAAAAAAAAAATCTATTTGTGCCAGCGCATGTCAGAAGCATTTACCTTCTTGTCGACAATTTGTTTTTCCCATTTAAACTGAGAAATTTAAACAACAAGCTGAAGAGAGAAAATGCTTTTACCAGGTTTCATGGTGTATTTGTGGTCTTTATTAAGTGGAAACTTCACCAAAAAATATGGTCTGAATTTTTTAGCAATTCAGAGGAGTTCTGTTTGTCTTTATGAACAGGTCATTGGCTCATTCATTCATCCGTTTTGTTTAGAAACACTGGTTCATCTGGAATGAAACACATGATTGTCTTTATGAGTGAGTCAGTAAATCATTAACTCACTAAACACTACTGTATATATTTTTATTACATTAGACATGTTCAAGTACTTCAAGAGAAGGTCACTTTACTGGGTTCTGGAGTATCAGGATTAATTAAATCTCCTTTGAAACATTTTTAAAAGAAAAAAAATGGGAAAATCCTAGAATCCTTTTTTTTTTTCCCCGCCGTACATTATGCAAGCCGAAGTTTGAAGTTGTACTTCCTCATAGTTGCCAAAGTCTGATAGTACAGACACTTCAGCAGTTATTTAGTTCTTCTTACCTTCCTGCCAAAGATTATTTATCAAAAGAGCTGAAAGCAATCCCCAAGAGAGGTTATTAATTGCTGTAAGATAACCAAAATCCCCACTGAGGAGAAGGTGTGACTTTTTAAATGAGACAGACTTGTTTACAGCCCAGGTAATTACGTGATTATTATCTCAAAGATAGGTTTTACCAGACTTATTGGATTTGCACAGGGTTTAGGGAGCACAAGCTAGTGCTGTGGTAAAATGTCGTGTTAGTTCTAATTAAAAAGAGCCTATGGATGCTAGAGAAGGAGGGCTCCAGTCCCCAAGTCAAGCCCAGGGAGGGCCACAGTTCCTGGGTCAGGCCCAAGGAGGGCCTCAGGGGCCGATATTCTCTCCAAGGATTTTTTGGGGAAGGGTTATAGGGATCCGTCCGTTGAGGTCAGGCCCGCTGAACTGTCGGCTCCGCCATGGCTACCTAGCTGCCTGCTCCGCCTGCTTATAAAAAAATGCCATTTTATAAGTGAAGTCACTGACTTTTTGTGACAGGTAGGATTCAGTTTATGGCACTTGACTGTCGCACAACTCTGAAACCCAATGATGTCAAGGCTGTAATGCATAGGCGGAGCGTGTGTAAGGCTGGGGAAGGCTTAGCCTGGCCATGGGGACTTGGGACAAAAATGCCACTAAATTGGACAAAAATGCCCCTGCACACAAAAAAATAAAATATATTGCTGTCTAATGAACAGTGTCTATTGTGGCATCAAATTAAGATCTTCTCATGTTGCACCGTATTTCAGTTAAGGCATTTTTAGAGTTTTGAATGAATGAATGATGCACTTTATTGTGAATTGTTGTACACCCAGAACGCTTTACAAGCATGTGGGGGGTCTCTCCTCAACCACTACCAGTGTGCAGCATCCACTTAGATGATGCAATGGCAGCCACAGGACAACGGCACCAGTGTGCTCACCACACACCAGCTACAGGTGGAGAGGAGAGAGAGTCATAGAGCCAATTCAATGAATGGGGATTATTAGGAGGCCAAGATTGACAAAGGACAGGGGGGCAATTTGGCCAGGACACGAATTGCCACAAATTGAGTTGCACATTTTAACCAATCACACACAATTCTGTTGAGCTTAGGAATGCAGTGGCCAGTCAGATGCATCGCTGAAACTCATCAGTTTTGAGTGCATGCGCGTTCTTTGACTGAATTCCGTGAATTCTCTCATCATAAACAACAAAGTGCAGATGCATGATGTACAATGTAAGTAAGAGATTCATTTCACCGTGTATACAGTTTCAGTGATTATAACAATAGTTTTTTTTTTTTTTTTTTTTTGAGAGTGCTTAAACTCGAGATAGATCAAAGTTAGTGATAATGTCACTTTCTATGTAATTTATTCACAGTTTGAATAACTGTGGAAAGGAAATGTTATATAGCCTAATTATCAATTTCTTATGTTTTTATTAAATTATAATCACGTTAAATACAAATTTAATCCCATTAAACATATTTTATTAGCCTACATGACACCCATGTCTTGTTGTTGCCTAAAGAGATGGGGTTATGATGTTTAATACATTTGGCTGCTTTTAGCCTTACCCTGGAGTTGGTTCACCCTCCGCCTATGCTGTAATGTGATTAGTTATCAGGGCACATGTGATCCAAGTTTACCGTTGCGGTTTCTCTAATGGTAAATACTACAGACCCTCGTATCTTCCAATAATAAGACTGTCTCTGATCCTGAAGACCTTGATTAGCTTTTAAAGGTGTGTTTGATCAGGGTTGGAGCTAAACTCTACAGCAAAATGGATCTTGAGGGCCAGAGTTGAGAACCCCAGTCTTAAATAATGCTCCTCCAACAAGCCGTTTTTTTTTTTTTCCTTAGTTATTTTAAATAAAGTAAGTTTTAGGTTTAGTGTTGGTGGTTTAGAACTTTAAAAAAAATGATAAGCAATTCTGCCAAACAAACCTTGTCATTAAAAATGTATGCTACTGTTCAAAGTTTAGGGTCTGTAGATTTAAAAATAAATAAATAAATAAATGCTTTTATTCAGCAAGGATGCATTAGAATAATTGCTTTATATGGTTTTATGAGTATAATTAAATATCTGAAGACCTTCTATCAGATTTTGAGCATTCATTCATCATTTTTCCATGACGTATTTGTCTTTACAAATAAATCCAGATTAATCTAACAGTTAGTCATCCCTGACCAAGGACAGCACTGACTTTTTCCTGGTGTTTCCATGGTTACAAATGAAATTCTCTATAAATCTCATCATTTATCCATCCATCTATCCACCCATCCATCCCACAACTTATTTTATGCGTTATTTTACTTGCAATAATCATTTATGCCTTAAAAATATTTATTTGCATTATTAATAATGATGATGGCCCTTATTATTTAAGAAAAAAGAAAAAAAAAAAACTGCTGACTTTCAATGTGTGCCAATTTTTTTTTTAATATAGTAAATGAATAAATTAATCATTGGCATTATTTATATTTCTCCATATCTAGTATCATTTTCAGAGAAGGCATGTAGAAATGTTCCCCACACCTTCCTCTCTGCACAACAGAAGGTGTTTTCTGAAGAAGGTCTGTAATAAAAACTGCCCTGTATCCACTTAGTGGGGTTAATATCACACACACTGCAGCATAACCTCAGTGTTTGAACTAGGACAGCCTCTCCCTCTGCTGCAAACACAGCTCATATGGAGCTCTACTATAGAAAGAACCAGGAAATGATGAGATTGGATTTGCCTAGCGTTCAAACGAAGTCCCAACTAAATCCTCAAGGCTCTGCTGTAGTCTCCTCTGGGTAAGCTGATGTTGGAAGTCTACCAGTCGCCAAAGGAGGGTCCTTCATACATGCACAGTTCCAGTGACAGATGGTAGTGGTGTTGCTTGTTTTGTTTTTTTTTCCGATGCCTGAGATGACTAATAATTATAAAGAGAAAAATGAAAACAATTATTTTAAACTGATTTAAATCAAATCAAAGCCTGCAAGAGAGAGAAAAAAAAAAAAAAAACACAACTAACTAGATTATCACTGGATATTTCCTGTGTTATTTTGTTAGTGTCATTACTTAGAGTTATTTACTCTAAGTTGATTAGGTTTATTTTTAGGTAAGCTCATGTAACTTAATGTATTGTAATTATAAAAATCTTGCAAAATTTACACAAAGTAGATGCTGAGAATCTCTGAAATTACCACATTTATTTATGACAAAAGACTTGTTTCTAAGTGATAATTGAGAGTAAAATGCCACATTCACACTATTGATGTTTGGGCTAAAGGACCCCCATGAAAAATGTAGGATTCGTATACAGCAGTAAATTGTTTTATATTGTGTCTGAGAGAATCTCAATAACATAAAACTGTAACAATAAAATTATGACACAAATATTGTCATGGATTATATACACTATAATTATCAATTGATCAAAAGTAAAGACATTTATAATATATATAAAAAAAAAAAAAATCTATAAAAAAAATGCTGTTCTTTTGAACTGTGTTCATCAAAGATGAAAAAGTATCTTTTAAAAAGTATCACAGTTTCCACAAAAATGTCAACATTGGTAATAATAATAAAAATAATAATAAATGTTTCTTGACTTCTAAATGAGCATATTAGAATTTCATCAGGAGTGCACCTATGCTGAATTACAATACTACTGCACAGTAGTTTTTGGACAGAACTCAGAAATCTGAAATTGAAAGAAGAATAACAACGCGTGACTGAACATCATCACATGTTTTGCAGTTAGATATTTTCTAACCGACATCCAAAAGTGCTTTGGCCTTTCTCCTCTCTTTTATCTCTCTCTGTTCTCTCCTCTGTCACTTTTGATCATTGCAGGCCCATTCTTGACGGTTCCTTGGAGTCTGGCACTGAGGGTGTCAGGGAGCAGAGGAGCTCATCTGCACCCGGTCCGCTCTTTAATTAGAGATCCTCTCAGCCAGTGTTCCTCGGCCTGATGCAACAGGATTTCAATAGAAGGTTTTGCTAAGGAAGTGCAAAAGCTAATTGCTGTCGTGCTCTCACTGTCGGAACTGCCGGCATGAAAAGTGGGGAAAGAGAAGCCCAATTCATCTCTTTTATGTATGACAGTCATAAGACAAGGAAAAATGAGGAGAACAGATGCTAAGAGGTTGTGTGGGTCATGCTGGGTTTGAGATCTCCTGAAGGAACTTCAGTATCAAAAGGAACACTAGAAGTGATCTAAAATGTTAAATGTAGAGAAAACAACTGTTATAGTTAATCTTTTGTTGGCTTTATGAATTTAATTCTCAGAATATTGCTTTATACGTAATTCTGTACAAAAATACTCCATTCAGACAGACATTGTTTTATGTTCTTTGCAGCTATAGCTCACATAAAAGCGAGTGAATGAGATACAGATTGGATACCACTTGACTAAGGCAGAAGTGGTTTCTCTAATTTACTCTATGGTTGGTCCCCTGTGCATATCATCTCTACAACTCTGACTGTTAATCATATCCAGTAATTACAGTTTTAATTGAAACAATTGCCTTGAGTCAGTAAAGGGGCCCTCAAAACCTTGAGGGGCCCTCTCTTCACCAATCAGAATTACAGCCACCAAGACTCAGGGAACAAACAAAGACATGGATTTCACAACTCAGTAGAGTCAGCGATATTAACGACTTCCTGGACATTAGATTTAAGCCTAAAAGCTCAAGTGAGTTTGATCATGTTGCCAGGACTACAAATCCTTCAGTATTCAGACAAGCAGGAGAAAAAAAAAAAAAAATAAAATAAAATCCAATGTTTTCAACTCATGCATTGACACCCACTAAGTCCACAGAAATTCATAAATATGCAGTGTGATCTCAACATACATTAGTAATCACTGGTGTGGTTCTATGTTTACTTAGACACTAAAAACATACACAGATGTATTTATAGCATCTAATTGTAAACATTTTACATTTAACAACCTTTGAGGTATGCAGATGTTTATGGAACTTTTAGGTTGATTTTACAGTGTACAATTAGGCTGATTCCATTCACCCATTTAAGTAAAAACAAACAGAGACTGCCAACAATTAAAGAATGGCCTAAGATGCAATAAAGCCACTTCCAGTGCTAATTGGAAATAATTCTGATCTAACAATAAGAGTGTAGCTCACATTTCATTCCTTTATGTTCAGCTGGAACTGAAGAAATGTAATACTGATGTTGATAAAGATGCAGTTTCTGTTACCCCATAATCTTGGTAATTATGAGCACAGAAACTTTTCAAATTACACAGGAGTCTAAATAGCACGTTCGAATAGGTGTCGCTTTACAAATTAAGGCCTGTTATTAAAGTCCTTCTCCTGTGCAGTGGAATGGAAAGGAGCGTTGAGAGGTAAATTGTTACACAAAGTTACAATGAAAAGAATCAAAGTCTGATGTTGCTTGCAGTTTGACTAATTAGGACAAATCCTGAAAGCAAATGCAACGATTTCAGAATAATAGGGTGTCAGGGCCGGTGCTTGATGCTCCTTAAAGTGAAGATGCTGGAGTGTTTTACACCCCTGAGATTCTTGTAAATATAGCAGTATATGTCATTGTTACTGTTTGAAGCTGTACTGTATGTTGTTAAATTTTGTTCCGTGCAGGCTGCAGATATATCTTTCAAAACCGTCTTGAAGGAATTTGTAGCAGACAAATCAGGGCTCAGTAACATATGTCTATGTTTTGTTTGAACATCATACTAAGAGCAGATCCAGCAGGCATTAATGCTGATGGTTGTACATTCTGTCCTTGCTGGTGATTTACTGGCTGTTTTCTAGCTGCTGGTATCATGGGGAGGAAATCAGAGCTGACAACGCTTGATGTTCTGAACAGAGGAACTGAATGAAGTGCGGGGTGTCCATTCATTCTGTTCCTGCCAGTGGCACTTCACCATGTCCTTTCACAGTAATGCTGGCACAGAGTTATCACATCCAATGTTTCCCCTTAACCCTTAAGCGTACAGATATTACTCCTGTAAGATTGCTCACAGAATTTAAATTCATTATCCTATAAATGTTGCAGTGACTCTGACAATAGACTATGAAAGATAATTATGTTAGACTGATTATATTTATGTGCCAGAAATGAGGAAATACTCCCATTTGAGTTTTATTCAGGTTGTATTAACAAAACAGAAGACTGAGAAGACAGAAGATTGGCATTGATGCAACATTTCCTCCATGAGCAACACATTACAAACAATGAATTTTCCCTGTGATATAAATTTTGAAACTTAATAATCTTAGTGTCATACACATCTATCATCTATTTAGTTATTTATTTAGTGAGGATATGCTAATTAAACAACTTTGACTCATTTGGAAGGCTGTGCCCTCGGAAAGGACGAACTGTCGGCTGCTTACATCATTGAGGAAAAGTAACCATTATAGAATTGACTGTTATTCCTCATGAGGCATAAATTTCTTTCTTTGGAATGTCTTGTAATGGTTTCTTTTCCGAAATGAGCCAGCCTCAATGACATTTGCAGCCAACAAATGCGACCTTTGGAAGGCACAGCCTTCCAAATGAGACACAGCAAATAACCAACAAGACTGAACTGAAACAGAGCTATAAATACATGGAGTAAATAAGGGAACTAAACAAGACACAGGTGAGTAATTTAGGAGACAAATACAAACACAGGAAAAGTGAATGCTGACAAAAAGGATCAAACTAAGAGTCTGTGAATTTATTAAAACAAAAAGACTTTGGAAAACACTGTCATCAACATCAAAACAAAAAAATAAATAAAACAATGGTTTCCACAAAATTATGTTTTCAGCATTGATAATAATAAAGATAGAACGATAGAATGGTTGTGATATAGTGTGTGTATCAACCTTTAAAGTGTTGTATAAAAGCAGTACTGATATTCACTATAACATGATTGCATGTGTGATATTTATTAATAATGCATAAAAAATATTACCATATAGGCTACTGCTGACTGATAATGCTGAACAGTCTGAGGCCAACCTATTGCATAGAATCGTGCGCACACCGAGGTTTTACAGAGGATGACCAGTCTGCTGAATAAAGCTTCTTGTCTGGGCTTCCTAATCCATGACCAGTGTTCATACGGTTTCTTTTCTTTGTTGTGTATAGCTTTATGCTTTTTAGATACGGCAAGTAAAAAAAGTAAATCCTTTTTCACAGCCATGGACTTTAAGTGGTTTTCAACTTGGCCTTTCCAGCTTTTTAATTACAATAAATATATAAATAAAGTCTGTTAAAATACTTTCTTATATAACAGTTTAAAATGCACAAATAGCTTTAGTGTAAGCAAGCCATTTGTGGGTTGATTTCCCAGAAAGTGTATACACTGACTGACGTACTGTCTAAACATTGCTCTGTTTGTTTGTGCAGCTAAACACAGCAACAGTAACATTCAGCCAATAACAAGACTTTGGAGGTAGGCAGAGGTGGACTAACCCATTAGGCAAAAGTAGATGACCGCCTGGAGCCCTCGAAAGCCAAGGGCCCTCTAAAATGCTTTTTATATATGAGGTGTGCATAAGCGCTGACACGCGAATGATTGCTATTTTTCAGTGTTTATTACCACGACAACCGTCTGCGTGTCCAAGTTGAACATGCTTCTTGTGTATCCTACTAGTAGTAAATGAAAATATCATGCATCTGAATCTGTAATTAAATTGTAATTAAATATTGAGCAACAGTCTGTATTACAGATATATATATATATATATATATATATATATATATATATATATATATATATATATATATATATATTTATTTATTTTTTTTTTTTTTAATGCCGCTTACTCATTTATGCAAAGGACCCAATAGAGGATGCATATGCAGTTACTTTTTTGGCTGATATGATCCTTAGGTGTGTAAATGTATAATTTCCTTATTATTATTATTATTATTATTATTATTATTATTATTATTATTATTATTTTCAATTTCATTTAAATGTGTAGTTAAAATTAATAAAAATAAATGTGTTTTAAAGTTTAGAATTAGACAACCTTTGGAGTGTAGGCAACTGGGCTGAGCCCAGGCACATAAGCTTATGCTGATAACTAATCAGTGGACTTTCCTTGTCAATATAGCCTATATTTTTATTTGAATGAATCTCTGAAGGGATGTTCCAAAAGCACTTTTGGAACGTCAGTTTTTGTTCAGACTATATATATATATTATTATTATTTTTTTTGTGATAACGTATCTTAACTGCATTGCTATTTATCAATTGCTATTTCATGGTCTACAACATGAAAGTAAGCCATTATAACATTGAAAAATGTAGAAACTATGAGGCAAAATTGTTCAGCATCAAGAATCACAACAATCAAAAGGAGCCTCAATGTTGATCTAAGTAAATGTGTGCAAATGTATAGAAGGTAGGACAGCTTGGTTTTTGACTAGTGGCTGATGGAGGAAATGAAACCTGTCTGATTTTTGCATTTCCATTTGATGAAGCCCATGGTACAGTTCACGTCATCTTTAGATTCACATTTCACCAGCTATTCAAGTGTGTGATTAATATCTGTGTTTCTTCTGGGCTTTTTTTCTTCTTCTTCTTCTTCTTCTTCTTTTGCCAGTTATCAAGTGTAAAAGCTCCATCCTTAACAGTCATTTATGCGTTATATAAAACCTTTTAGGCCAGGGCTCTTGTATTTATTTGTGGTGTTTAAGAGCGAGACATGATTTAGTTATTTAGAAGCTCCATAGTGATAATCTGGTAATTATACTTCTATATCAGAGTGTGTGATGAGTGGGGTGGGAGAATAATTTATAATGAGCAACACCTGCACCACTCACCAGTCTGGAGTCCCACGGAGGAGCATCGGAAGTATAAAAGGAGGAGCGACAACAGGGAAAGACGAGAAAGGACCAGGCCTGGATTTTATTTTGTGTTTTGTGTGCGGCAGTCATGTGTGAGGGGCTGCCACTTTACTTTCATTTTGTGTTTGTTTATTTTATTATTAAAGTTTTTGTTTAAATGTTCGCCGGTTCCCGCCTCCTTCTTCCCAACCTAAGAGCTTGGTTACATTGGTGCCGAAACCCGGGAGGAAGGAGGGACACGTTGTCAGAGAGCCCTCGCTGCTGAAGTGGGTCACAGTGCTGAGGAGATCGGGCAGCAGGAAGCCGCGGAGACCGCGAGTGGCTGCCCGAGGCAGTGGTGCTGGAACGGTGGAAGACGAGGGGGGAAGGTGAGCTCGCTGCCGCACTCCTGGGTCAAGAAGAGGTCGCTGCCATCCGAGAGAGGGCAGAGGAGTCGGCCCCGTTCGCCAGGAGGCTGCAGCCTGTTGCCGTCTGCCATGATTGGGGAGGAGCAAGGAACGGCGGACTTGCTACCGGCTGCCCTCGACAGGAGGAGCCATCGCCATCCGCCAGGAGGCGGAGGAGCGTCGGGCCGTCCACGAAAGATGTCCAGTTCCATCGCATGGCACCACGAGTGAAAGCCTCTCAGCTGGTTGAGGACCAAGCGGCAGTGTGTCTGGGAACCGGACCGAGAATTTTTTATTTTTTTTCCCTCTTTCCCCTCTCTTGTCTCTGTCTCTCCTCATCCTTCTGTCTCCTTTTCTCTCACCTCGTCTGTCTGTCCTTAACCCCAGATACGCCACAGCTACCGTGATCGGCTCCCCGAGTGGGGGGAGGGGGGAGTAGAGTGCAGTCTCGGGAGTATCCCCCAGCCTGCGATGGGGGTATATGATGAGTGGGGCGGGGCCGAGAGCCATGGGAACGGAGATAGGCCGGTGGAGTTACTGATAATGAGTGACACCTGCACCACTCACCGGTCTCGAGATCCACGGAGGAGCTTCAGAAGGATAAAAGGAGGAGCGACAACAGGGAAAGACGAGAGAGGACCAGGCCTGGATTTCATTTTGTGTTTGTTTATTTTATTATTAAAGTTTTTGTTTAAATGTTCGCCGGTTCCCGCCTCCGTCGTTGGTTGCAGAGTGAATCTTAAAATTTATTTAGAAGCCAATTTTTTTGCCATAAATCTGCTAATGATTCTGGTAATAATTCTATTCTATTCTATTCTATTCTATTCTATTCTATTCTATTCTATTCTATCCTATCCTGTCCTAGTGCTGTGAAGGATGAATCTCTGAAGTTAGTTTCCAGGCACTCTGAGAATTCTTGTTCTCCAGAAACAGATACTGCATATGATGACAATAGCAGTTCTCTAGAAAGGTGTCATTTCCTTGTGAGAAAATGAGCGGTGTGTTGTTTTGTTTATGCACCTCGACAACTTGAGTGCTTTGGATGTCGTGTCACCCGGCTCGTTCGGCTGGGCTGCTCTGTCTCTCCTGACCTTCAGCCAAGCAGAAAAGGGTGTGCTTGGGGATTCACGAGCAACGGCCAATAACCGAGACAGTCCTGGTATTGTACCTGCTCATCGAGCCGTGAAATCGTTTTGCCACTTCTTTTTCCTTTTCTTCTCCTCTGTCTTTCCTTAATTTCTCTCTCCCTCCTCCCTCAATTTCTCTTCCTTTCTCATATCTTGTTTTCTAAATTCCACCAAGCTGACATCCCAGAACTAAAAAGGGCTAGTTTGCAGAAAGCTTGCTCTCTCTCTCTCTCTCTCTCTCTCTCTCTCTCTCTTTTTCTCCCAGTGTCCCTTTATCTTTCTTCTTTTTGTCTGTCTGTGTCATTCTCCTTTATTCTCCACATCCACTCTTTTTTCTTGTTTTCCTTCGAGCTGTAGAAAGTCAGCTTCCAAACTTTGTCTTTTGTTCTGCTGTGTTATTTTTTGCCTCAGTATCTCAGCTGGGAGAATCACCCCTGCCGTGTAATGAGAACGAGGTGAGGAGAACTGGGAGTGTAATTATTTTCATTTGGGCGTCTTTGAGGGGCAGCTACGCATTTGTCTCCCCCTCTCATGTGACAGCATCACTGGGTCCTTGCACTAGTTTCTTCGGCAACGGTAATGAGTAAAAATCTTTTGTTATCGCCCCCAGATAGTTTTAAAAACGAAGGAAAAGATAAATAAATAAAGACCCTTTGCGTTATTTTTAATAGAAAGCTGACAATGCAGGAGAGATGTATTGCTATGCTGTAAGATGTGAAGGAGTGCTGAAAAAAACAAAAAAACAATAGTGGTCCGTCCGTCTGTTTGTCATTCTATCTATTGTTCTATAATTCTATCTATTGTTCTATCTATCTATCTATCTATCTATCTGAGACATAATTTATTTATTAAGAAGTTCCAATTGTAGTCATATTCTGCTAATCATTGTAGTATAACGGAGAGAGACAATTATTTAGAAGCCCCATTTTTAGCCTATATCTATTTTATCGTATGTGTCATTCTGCCTGTTCTGTTTGTTATTTTTAAATATTCAGATTTGGTCTTGACAAACCATGTTTTTACAGTTCACAGAATTGAAACATGATTTTTTTTTCTTTTCTTTTTTTTCAGTTCATTTCCATTCAAATTGTATTGTAATGACTCATCCTGTTTTCTACCTCAGTCCAAATTCTGATTTGGTACACCTGTGATGGAGCCGTATCGGAGTTATCTTGAAGCAAAAGTTTATGTATTGATGCTTTGGCAATATTGTATGTAAAACCAATAAAGTACTTTGAAAGTAAACTGCAAACAAGACTCATAAGACTCATAAGAATTGTTTTGCTTGCTCTGGGCAAAATCACTTCCTTGAATAAGATTTGTAAACAGTTTCTAAAGTTTTCGGTGTGTGCTGCTGACGAGTGGGTGTGTTCTTAAGGATATTCTCCTCTGATAGTATGTATGAAAAGGTCTTCCCAGCACTTTATCTTGACATGAATCCTCTCTAAAGCACACTCTGTAATTTCAAGTCAAGCCACAAAGGCCAAAGAGCGGCAATCTCCTCTGATGTTGACAATATTCCGCTGCAGTTGTTGTTGTTGTGGCTGAAAAAGGCCTTGGGCCGTTGTTTGATGTATTATCCTCCATTTGAGATGAAAAACAAGTGCTTCCACGCTGTCCATTCCTCTCTGCCATCTGGACAGGCCTCTCCGTGGTCAGAGGAGCCTCAGGACAATCTGTAATTAAAATTCCAGCAAACCACGTGGTTTACTGCCTAAAGGTTGATGAAAAATTGATGGGCATGATGTTTGGGATTAAAGTGTGTCTTTCCCCTCTCAGATTCATTTCTTCTCAATCTTCTCATGCTTCTCCTGTCCTTTTCTGCTGTTTTTCCTCACCATCCTGTTTATTTTTTTCTCTCTCTCGTAGAGTTTGTCATCTTGTGCATAACATAAAATATTCATAGCCATTTTGGAGGTAGAAAGTTGACGTCTGGATGTATAGGCCCTAATTTGTTGTGTGAATGGACTAAATGATAAACTGTAATGGACCCAGACAGCCAGCCATTACACGGGGCTTCAGTTAAAAACCCTGTTATGCCACTGCTAATTCAGCACAGAGGGATTCTCATTCAGGCCAGAAGGCTACTTTACCTTCCATGTCATTACTCTGAATAATGCAGGTTCTCAGAGTGTTTCAGGCACATCTCAGATAACCTGATGTTTTCAAGGAGAAGTTCTTGAAGAACTTATGCAACATACTCAGAGAATGTACTTGCCTTTCTCAAAGTGGATTGCCATGCTAGCGTAAAACCTGAAAAAAAAAGCTGTGAGGTGAATTACATTGATTTCTGTTTCATGGTAGTAGACATATGATTTTGAGTAAATCTAATACTGTAGCTGGTTTCATGTTCATTTTTATGTATTATAGGACGGGAAAAAAAATATGACCAGGGCAAACCACTGAATCATTAGTAGAGGATGTAATAATAGATGAAATACTTTGGGCTGCATTTAGCACACACTATCTTTTCTGGCTGAGAAAAAAAAAAAAACACCTGAGAGGATCTTTTCACTTCTGGAGGAAGTGTGCTATTTACACCTAATGGCTTGTGTGAGTTAAAAATAGCAATAGTCATTCATTGTGGAAGTTTCAGCAGTGCTTCTGAATTCAGTCTTCTCACACACAGTAAGAGTATTAATTATTAAGTTTGGTATTATAAAGATGAAAATAGGTGTGGATGGGGCTGGTCTCAGAGGCAGTGAACTCAGGTAATGGCAGAAAGTTTAACACAGGGGTCAGTGCTTCAGAGGAACAGGAACAGACAGACATAATTATTATTTTTTAATCAAGTATCATGTGTTCCTGGATCAAAAACTGTATTGGTTTGCGTATTCATATTGACCCATAATATTTTAAGGGTAGTTTCAGGGTTTGGTTGGGGTTGGGACTTTAAAAACATTCTTATCAAACTATCACTTCTCTTTAATTTTAGTGGTTGTTAATGGTTACATTTGGGGTTAGTGATAGGGCTTAAACAATGTTTGACACTTAAGACAGAGGCACAGCACGACTAGATGTTGGTAGTATCATGGTATTTTCAGATTACCATCTATGGTACTGTACATGGGTTTCTGTCACAGTGCTTTTACTGTAAAGGTAATCTGTGTCTGTGACTTTCTGAGTAAATCTGAGTAATGACCGTTCACTAGCACACTATGATAAGGAGAAAAGCCCATTACTCCTGGAGCTCATATGTTCATTAGATGCGCCATACTATGGTGGACCCATCTGTTTTCAGTACTATCCCAAACAGAGAAATTATTATTTGAAATCTGTACAGAAAATTAGAGAGTAGAAACCATTCTACCCATAAAACAAACAACATGGACTGCACCTGATCACTCAGGATTAGAAATGATTCACACTCAGAATGTTGGATTTTAGGCTGGATGTTTATTGCGATGATGGACAGAAAGTTAAATCAGTGCAGATTATGCAATAGTGTCAGATTATTGAATTTCATTATGTATGGACTGTATAGTTTCTATGGGGATCTGAATTCTCTATATTCTCTATTTCTCAGTCATAATCACTTAAACATTTTTTTTCCTGTTTCTAAGCAGTAATTTTGCAATCAGCAATCTCTCAAGTTTGCTGATTTAGCAAACTTGAAAAGTTTATAATCAGAATCAGAATGAGCTTTATTGCCAGGTATGTTTACACATACAAGGAATTTGTTTTCGTGACAGAAGCTTCCGCAGTGCGACGGAATGACAGCGACAGAACAAAAACAGATAAGTGAGTAAGTAAGGAATAACAATATACAAACTGACAACTGATATTGTTAATAATTGTAAGAATAAAAAATCAACTGATTGTAATGATATTGACATGTCATTATTAAAAAATAAAATGGTAGTATCATGGTATTTTCAGATTACCATCTATGGTACTGTACATGGGTTTCTGTCACAGTGCTTTTACTGTAAAGGTAATCTGTGTCTGTGACTTTCTGAGTAAAATGAGTAATGACCGTTCACTAGCACACTATGATAAGGAGAAAAGCCCATTACTCCTGGAGCTCATATGTTCATTAGATGCGCCATACTATGGTGGACCCATCTGTCTGATTTAGTAAATTTCTACACTGTACAGACAATGTATAAAGTCTACAGTAATTTGCTTCCAAACTGTATCCAGAGATCTATTGTGTGGCTGTTTGAAATAAGAGAAAGTCAGTATGGAATAAGAGGAATGCATATGTTTAAAAAAATAAGGGTAAGAACTAATACAAAAAATAGATGCATATCTGTCAAAGGGGTTAATCTATGGAATAATTTGCATACGGAATTAAAATTGTGTAATTCACTTTGTAAATTCAAGAAAATGTTTAAAAAGAAATGTTTAAAAAAGGTGGTTAATGATTATTTAATTTAACGGGTATTATAATTTATTTTATTTATTTTTTTCTTTATATACTTTGTATATGTGTGCCTTGTATTAATCGCTACTAGTGAAAAGTGCCACTCATTTGATTGATAATTATGTAAAAAGGGTAGGCTTAATAAGCAGAGGCTTCAGCCTACACCTTTTCGGTTTTTATGTACAACTTTATTTATTTTTGTATGATTGATTGTCTGTGAGGACCGAAATTAAATAAACATTAAACATTAAACAATTGTATGTGCAGGTATATTACAATAGACAGTTTTGTATGTATAGGTATATTATGTGCAAATTTGAAGTGTAGACTAAGTATGTGTGTTAGATAAAAAAGTGTATGAGTGTATAAATAGTGTTGTGTGTTCCACAGTTATTGTCAAGTGTTCATGAGATGGATTGCATGAGGAAAGAAACTGTTCCTGTGTCTGGATGTTCTGGTGCTAAGAGCTCTGTAGCGTCGACCAGACGGCAACAGTTCAAAGAGGGAGTGTGCTGGATGTGAGGGGTCCAGAGTGATTTTACTAGCCCTTTTGCTTACTCTGGATGAGTACAGTTCTCGAATAGGAGGGGGGTTGTACTGATGATTCGCTCAGCAGTCCGGACTACCCTCTGTAGTCTTCTGAGTTCAGATCTGGTAGCTGAGCTGAACCAGACAGTTATAGAAGTGTAGAAGACAGATTAAGTGATGGTGGAGTAGAACTGTTTCAGCAGTTCCTGTGGCAGGTTGAACTTCCTCAGCTGGCAAAGGAAGTACAACCTCTGCTGGGCCTTTTTAACAATGGACTCAATGTGAGTGTCCCACTTTAGGTCCTGAGAGACTGTGGTGCCCAGGAACCTGAATGACTCCACTGCAGTCACAGTGCTGCCCATAATGATGAGTTGGGGGAGAGGAGGGGGGTTTCTCCTGAAGTCCACGATCATCTCCACTGTTTTAAGTGTGTTGAGCTTCAGGTTGTTGAGACTGCACCAGACAGCCAGCTCTTTAACCTCCTGTCTATAAGCAGACTCATCACCGTCCTGAATGATTCTTTGGGATGGGGATGATGGTGGAGTGTTTGAAGCATGAAGGGACTTCGCAACGCTCCAGTGATCTGTTAAAGATCTTTGTGAAGATAGAGGCTAGCTGTTCAGCACAGGATTTCAGAAAGGCTGGAGTAACACCATCTGGGCCTGGTGCTTTTTTCCTTTTCTGCTTCCGGAAGACCTGGCGCACCTCGTCTTCACTGATTTGAGGTGCAGGTGTGGGGGAGAGAGGTGTTCAGGGCGGGTGTCGGGTGTTTTTTTCAAACCTGCAGCAAAACTCATTCAGATCGTCTGCCAGTTGTTGATACTCCACAGTGCTGGGGGATGGTGTCTTGTAGTTGGTTATCTCCTTCAGACGTTTCCACACTGATGCTGAGTCGCTGGAAGTGAACTGAGTCCTTATTTTTTCAGAATAATTCCTCTTTGCCACTCTGATCTCCTTTTCCGGTGTGTATTTGGCCTATTCATACAAAACATTGCCCCCCTTCCTGTAAGCATGTTCTTTGGCCTAACGGAGCTGTCTGAGTTTTACAGTGAACCATGGTTTGTTTTTGTTGTAAGTTAGATGAGTCCTAGTAGGAATGCACATATCTTCACAGAAACTGATATAGATTGATTGGCGCATAAATGTGTCTGTGTGTTTACTGATTAGGGTAAACACTGGAAGACAATAAAAGGAGATATTAAACTGTCTGAACAGAACCGGTGGTGTCAATGCTGATTGCATGACCAAAAATTGACATTTGTTGCCAAAAATCGCTTACTCTGGTCACTTTATTGATGCAGACCACTGTATGAATGGCACTTCAAACTTTTAGACCAACTGCAGTAAAGTCAATACTTAAATGCTGTCCACAGCAGGTTGTTCTCATACATCCCCTCTCCTGTTTTGGCAGCTGCAATATCTTGTTTGTGAGATTCAGGTGTTCTTATAAAATGATTGAACTAATTCTGTCAGCCGTCTTCTTGCCTGGGGGACTCTTAAGGGGTAAGTTAAGTCGTCCTGATTTTTCTTCTTTGATTACTCAGTTACTTCATTTTCAAGCCTTTGACAGCTCTCCACCGTTGTGAGGAATCTGGTGGGAGTTGCTTTCTCAGCACTTTTCTCATATTCCCCAGTGTACTGCATTCTCTTTATTCAGCTCTTGTAAGAGTGACGGCAACACTGTACCTTATGCGGACACTATTCCCTTAGGTCAGACACTAGGAGGTCCACTGCTCTCGTTGGAATATGTCTGACCAAATAAATAGATGCAAGCAGGTGGAATTTTATTAACTATAAATATGGGGTTTCATGTGCATATAAAAAAATAAAAAATAATACAATATTAAATTTAGTTAGAACCTTTATTTGTAATAAATATTACTATAATATTTTAACTATTTTATTTATTTATACTTATTAAATATTTTTATAAAACTAACTTTAATTAAATGTTAATGTTTACTCAGTTAAAACCATAAATGTTGATGTTTTATTGTTGAACTCCTAACTTTGTAGCATAGACAACTAATTTATGAACTACATTAATTTATGTACAAGAGCTTGACAGGCTACAGTAGCTTCCACTAATAAGGATAATTATAATGCCTCCATGCATTAAAATTAATATATATATATATATATATATATATATATATATATATATATATATATATATATATATATATATATATATATATATATATATATATATATATATACAGTATATAGCGAACAAACACTGGATATGAATTGCTTGCTTTAAATGCATTGCTTGTTCCCTTTTCTTTTCCAACCCATCTGGTGAGTAATGTCACCTTAAGCCATTGCTATCTGTGTGAAATGATGTTTTACATATATTCTGTGGGACTGTGCTTCTGTTTGGAAACATTATGGATGACAGTCGGTATCAGTATAGGCTGCAGCTGTGCTCCCAGACAAATTTAGGGTAGGTTCCCTTTGAGGTCCACCATGAATCAGATACTCATTTTTTCCCCACTCCTCTGATGGCACAACAAGCCTTCTCAAAGGGATTGGCTCAGAAAAGGAGGTAAGGTCCATGGAGGATACATGCATCTGATAATGATGTTTATCCCCATGCCAGGAACCGCTATACCAGTACTATTGCATGTTCACACCACCTTATACATGTGTTCATGCAGGAAAATAAATAAATAAATAAAAAGTACAGTAAATTCAGAGAAAGTGCTTGTTTGCAAATATCAGAGGTTTGGAAATGACAAGAGAGCTTCCTGTTTCTACTAGACTAAAGTATGTTTTTGGCAATCTGACCACATCTTCAGTGTGTAAGACAGCTATGGGTGAACAATTGCACTGGGAGGATCGATGTGTGTTAGATATGATAGATGTTCACATTCTCAGCCTGGGTGAACTTTAAAATGATAACAGTTGAAGCCTTCAGCTGATGTGATAGGAGACTATATGAATTAATTTGATGTAGCACAAATGTTATAGCTGCCATATTTAATACTCATCATAAGAGTAACATTGCTAGCAAGCTGTAATTCTATTTGGTAACTTTATTTATACAGCCAAGTACAAGTGTTTCAAATGTACACCAAAACAAGGTTAATAAATATTTGTTTCATAATTGATGAACTGTGTCACATTGACACTGTTAATTATAAATTGAGCTGAATAATGACACTATTGTCTTCTGTAGAGCTGTTTTACAGCTGATTTTTATTTTCATAATTGATCATTTTTCCAACAATAACACTGTTATTTTCCTGTTTATTACCGTGAAGCTGCAACGAAACAATGTGTATTAAGTGCTATGTAATATATATATATATATATATATATATATATATATATATATATATATATATATATATATATATATATATTTAACAGTAAAATTAACATAGTGAGTAGTTTTAGACAGACCTAAAATGAGTCAAATTAACAGTAACTTACTGGCAACAATAATTCAGTAGTTGCTGTATTTCACACCACAGTAAAATTGCTGTAAAATAAAGTACATCATTGTACTGTTATTTTTTTTATTATTATTATTTTATTTTGTCAGTCAATAACAGTTATTGCTTCACACCAACAGTTTTTTTTTTTTTTCAGGATACATCTTTTACATTTTATTGCTGAACAATAAAACCAGCATCTTACCCATTTTTCATTAAAGAACAAAATACAATTATAGTCTTTACTAAAATCACAGAAACACATTGTGCCATGAAAAAATAAATATAAAAATGTAAAGAGTTAAAGTACTTACTTAGTGACAGTATACAATATTAATCAGTGAATACTTATAGTCTTTAAACATTTAAAAATATCTTCTTTTGCGATGACTCTTCCTGGCTGTCTCACAGTGGTCCCGCTTTGGGAGCGAAATGCTAGCACAGCTTAACTGGGAAATGAGCACCCGCTCTGATGTTCTTACAGACATTTATTAATGCAAACATTTATACATTACAAATAGCATTTGATATAAATAATAAGGCGATTACATGTGTTTTAAAGTTCACCTATCAATTTTAAAACATGTGCGTTTGCAGGAGGAAAATAACCCAGCTTTACTGGGAAAGTAAACAATTAAGTTAAAAACAATTCTCATAAGATGGTGAAGAAAAGTGTATATCTGTGTTTTCATTTAACATACTACTAGGACTTTCTTGTTCACAGTTAGTCTCCCTACGGTGTGCCAGCAACGATGTGGGACAAAAAGGACAACTTGATTTGAAAATTGAGCGCTCACTCAGATAATCTTATGCAAATTAAATGCAGCTTTATATCTTGCAGAATAAAATGTCTTAAGTGATTAAAAAATTGAAAATAAAAGTTAACCTACCATACTTTTGTGGGCTTTCATCTTCACAATGAGTCTGTCACAGAGCCTTTGCAGTTGATTTTTTCAGTCATTTAGTACTATTGAATTTGGATTTACAGCAGACTAATATTTTCCCAGAATGCATTGAAAATTTACAGTAACATAATGTACACAGCATATACAGCAGGAATCTGTTGAGAATACAGCAATAATACTGTGAAAACAACAAAATTAACAGTAACATACTGTATGCAGATTAGGGAACTGAATATTGCTGTAATATTATTGTGAAAAAAAATATTTACAGTTTTTCCAAATAATTAGATACAATCCCATTGAAAAATAAGTCCAGTTATTATATTCTGTACTGTAACTGATATAATTTCCTAGCTTTCATACTGAGTGCAGGAGTTTTACATTTTAGTCTTTGTAAGCATTAAAAAAAAAATAATAATGATAATAATAATAATCAATGCTCTGCATGTTTCTGTAGCTGCTCGAGCAGAATTATTATTATTATTTTTTATTTTTTTATTTTTTTATCACATCGAAAGCACAATTACAAGATAAAGGGCAGATAATGGCAGTGAATTCACCATTGCAGAGCAGTTTAATAGGCCTCACTTCATCAATAACGGTTTGGAAATCTGTGTAATTGTGTTCACATTAAGCTGCCCTCCATTGTCTTCAAGGTGGAGTCTGTGTTTGTGGCACTTGGCATTTTGTAATTACTCTATAGATAAATTAAGAAGCATGTGTTTTTGATATCGCTCAGCTTCTGTTTAGTTACATAACCAACTTAAAGTGTTGTCATCTGTGTGGTATTTGTTTTAGATTAGTCTTAAGGCAGGGGCATGAGAGAAGAAAGAAGGATTATTTTGCTCTTAAACTCATAAGCTTAGAGCAGAAATGAAGATCCAAGGAGATGAAGATGTTCATCCTGCAGCATTCCACTTTCCCCTGTTGCATTCAAGCACTTCTGAAGCATGTCTCCAGTGGTGCGCCATCATTAGCATAATAACCCCCTTCATCTGAATAAAGCAGCTACTGAATTGTGGGAAATCTTCAAAGGAGGGATCAAGCTTTGAAGGTAGCTGTGGTGGCTTCATACACTGTCAACATGCTGATCCCTATGGGCACCCTGAACATGGCGATTGTTTCTTTTCTTCCAGGAATTTCAACCTTGTGACGTCTTCTCTTGGAGAACATGATTTCCCATATCAGGGATTCTGATCACACAGAAAACCTTATGACATCGATCAAAATTCTCAGAGAGGCGATGAGATTCTATTATGTACCATTATCAGAGCAGTGTCAGGTGAAAAATTATTATTTTAATATTTGATATGGAACATTGAGATTTCAGGATTTTAGGGATTGACTGATGTGATGTATGTAGTTTCATTTGGTGGCAGCATAAATATCCAACAGGTGTTCTACAGTATATATATATATATAATATATATATATATATATATATATATATATATATATATATATATATATATATATATATATATATATATATGTGTGTGTGTGTGTGTGTGTGTGTGTGTGTGTGTGTGTGTGTGTGTGTGTGTGTGTGTGTGTGTGTGTGTGACCCTGGACCACAAAACCAGTCTTAAGGGTCAATTTCACGAAGTGGAGATTTATACATCATCTGAATAAATAAGCTTTCCTTTGATGTATGGTTTGTTAAGTTTGGTTTGTTTTTGTAGGAGATTATTTGGCCGATTTGTATTTATTGAATCTGAGGGTGAAAAAAAATCTAAATACTGAGAAAATCATCTTTAAAGTTGTCCAAATGAAGTTCTTAGCAATGCATATTACTCATCAAAAATTAGTTTTTTTGAAAAATTAATGATTTTTGGCATGAAAGAAAAATTGATCATTCTGACCATACAATGTTTTTTTGGCTATTGCTAAAAATATACCCCAGCAACTTTTTTGGTCCAGGGTCACACACACACAGGCACACACACACACACACACACACACACACACAAACATACAGTACGTATATATATATATATATATATATATATATATATATATATATATATATATATATATATATATATATATATATATATATATATATATATATTAATCCAGAGCTAGTAATGCCTTTATTCTGATCAGATTTTTAAAAATTAACTTTAAAATAATGTGAGGCCAGAGTTTTGTCAAATGGTGAAAAATATATTTGGTTAAATTAATTAATTAATTAATTTGTTTGTATTTATTTATTTATTCAGCCATTGATTTAGTATATTTACATTCATATTTTTAAAATGTATTATTTAATATTTTATTCTTTTTTTAAAAAATTGTTCTAAAAATAAAATACAATTTGAAAAGTTAAATTACTTTGGAAACATTTTCTAAAAGTAAATAAGCAATGCCAATCAGGGGCCAGTTGTTTATTTTGTAATTATTTTAGGCAAATATGTTATATATTATTTTCTTTTCACTTAGAGACAACAGTGATTATTTGATTTATTTGGCCTTAATAACAACACAAACTGCACATGGCAGTGTGTTTCTTGATGATTTACTGGGGACATGTGAAGCTCAGTCTGAGCAGGTGTTTATTAGGCCTCGTCTCTCACTGACAGATTAAAAGAGATCCACAAATAAATCCCCACACAATTTCCAGAGCATCATGGAAAAGCTCCAAAACAATCAATTTATGCAGCATTCTGCAGTTTGTTGATTTGTAGGAAGAGGATTAAAAGGTACTTTGAGCAACGAACACAAAGATTGTGATAAAGCCAGAAGGCACTTATAATCAAGCTAGGCTTCCTGAAGCATACAGGAGGCATAGTCTGGAAACTTTGGAAAGCACTACGTGCCATTTTAAGAGAAGGACTGGTACAGTGATTGCTTCTCAGTTGTGTTTGTGTCTCTCTGATGCTCTGCATATTTATGAGACCCACACAGACTAAGAAGCCCTTTTATTATTTATTTCAGATTAAATGCTTGAATACAATCACAAGCATGTGGATTGGCATTTATAGGCTGTGCATATATGTACTGGCATCTTTAGGATGGGACTTTAAAGGTGAAGGTTTTTTTTTTTTTTTAATGTTATATGTACTTTGACTATTATAGGTATGTCATTCATGGGTTTCCCCCAAAAGTCTAAATCAGGGGTCGGCAACCTACAGCACGCTTGCCAACAGTGGCACGCAGAGGGATAATCGCTGGCACGCGAGCAATAGGGAAAACTGCATGACGTACATTTTGAGGTAATAACATCTCATACAGGTCGGAGCGGACCACAGGTGTTGCGAGTCACGCCCCTTCCCGACTTCCACCTCGAGGAGGTCCCAAGATCACCCCAAGGACCAGACACACAAGATAAGTTAAGGGAATTTAAAACAACTTTATTTAAATTATTTAAAAAGGTAATCTAGGAAAGGAGAAAAGGGGAATCTAAAATTTAGATTTTCGTCTCTTGACAGGAGGGGACTGGGCCTGAGAACTCTGGAGGTCTTTGGTAAGTAATCACCAGGGGAGGGGGGGGGGGGCAAGGGCTCTTCCGTCCTTTCCCAGAACTTCCACCAGTCTCCTGACTAATCCTAAGTCCTTCCTTAACTGCTTGATTTCCCGTGGCGCCCTTCTCTTCTCCTGAAGGCAACAAGAACACACAATGAGTAATGGGTAAAACGAAGAATGCCTGGTTCCTAGCTTCTTTGCTCTTTGGGTTGTACTTCACCAGCGTCTGGACAGCTCCTCCACTCCCATAGACCTCCTAGGTAGATATAAGGTAACACCCAAATCCCTGAGGGCACAGGAAAGGAACAACGGTAAGGATATAGCAAGGTAACTAGGCCATGCCCCTGGATGTCCACCGGTATATCAGAAGCGAGTAACTTTTTACTCGTATCACAGATAGATATTGAGCAAGGTGACTGACTCTTCACACTAGACTTACTGAGCGGGTTCCAGAGCAATGGCTTTTAACTCGTGCAGGCGGGTAAGTATTCAACAAGTAGCTGTATCTTCACACTGGGCTTTACAGGGCGTATTCAAGGTCAGCAGCTTTTAGCTCGTACAAACAGGTGAGTATTTCAACAAAGTAACTGTATCTTCACGCTGGGCTTACAGAGCGTATTCAAGGGCAATAGCTTTTAGCTCATACAGACAGGTAAGTATTCAACAAGTAACTGTATCTTCACGCTGGGCTTTACAGGGCGTATTCAAGGGCAATAGCTTTTAGCTCGTACAGAGAGGTAAGTATTCAACAAGTGGCTGTATCTTCACGCTGGGCTTACAGAGCGTATTCAAGGGCAATAGCTTTTAGCTCGTACAGACAGGTAAGTATTCAACAAGTAACTGTATCTTCACGCTGGGCTTTACAGGGCGTATTCAAGGGCAATAGCTTTTAGCTCGTACAGAGAAGTAAGTATTCAACAAGTGGCTGTATCTTCACGCTGGGCTTTACAGGGCGTATTCAAGGGCAATAGCTTTTAGCTCGTACAGAGAGGTAAGTATTCAACAAGTGGCTGTATCTTCACGCTGGGCTTACAGAGCGTATTCAAGGGCAATAGCTTTTAGCTCGTACAGACAGGTAAGTATTCAACAAGTGACTGTATCTTCACGCTGGGCTTACAGAGCGTATTCAAGGTCAGTAGCTTTCCCCACAATGTCCGCACAATACCTTGTTTTGCTTTCACACTTCACCTTCGAGCTGGGTCCGGAGTACGGAGTTATAGGCGGGCGTAGGTGGGATAGGTGGGCACCGCCACGGCAGCCTACGTTCTTTCCAACAGGAACTTTTTCTCGGCCTGGAGGGCAAGTACAGACAACAGGGACACGGCACAGCACTGCAAAGCTTTAGTGCACACACGTCAAAGACAGACTCACCCACTGCACTACACACACTTCAGTGATTTTTAAGGTCGGTACTCCACACCCGGTCGGATTTCGTCCTGGAGGAATTTGCAGTCGCTGTCACGGTAAGTGCTCCAAACTTTACGGTGTGGCCACAGCCAAATAACATCCATTCACCCACGCTCTACTTCGGCTCACCCACTCGTCTCATCCTCCAACGATGGGGCCGCTGAACAAGCTGTTAATCACTCCAACAGGTATTAGTTATCCATATCCAAGTATGAGCAGTGATATGTAAGCAATCCAATGTACTCACAGTCTTCGTGATACTGATCTTCTCCCGCTCTCTTTCTCATCCAGATATAAGACAACCAATCTAAGCAATCCAATGTACTCACAGTCTTCGTAATGTTGTTATTGTCTTGGTGTTTTTGTTTTTCTAGCTTTGTGTTTACGCCCAGAAATGTCTTCGTTGTTCCACAATGTCACTATTTCCCTACGGCACCTTCGTACAACAGACACGAGTGAGTACGACTTCTTTCCATAAACTTCACTTTGGCAAACCTGTTCCAGTGGCCGTTTTCAAATCCTCCAATTCGCTTAGCGACTCCACAATTACTCTCATCTGCTTCGCCCTACTCCAGCGCCCAAACACTCCGTCCCACTTGTGGCGTTCCTTGGGAGGCAAAAACAACACACCTTCCTGTATCCTCGATGCCCTCTTTATACTCACGAACTGCCCTGTCTGCAATCGCCACATCATTGGACACACCTGCTGCAGATTTCACTTGATTTGGGGCGTTCGGAGTTTCCGGAAGTGACAAGGGCTTACACATTTCCGGTCCGGGCGGAACTTCTCCTCTCACTTTTTGGTTCTGCCCTCCAAGTCACTTCGTGACATCCTCCCCCGCCAATCCGTTCTAGTCCCTAGAACGTCCTTCTCCTGTCCAGTCCCCGTACCTCGCAGGGGGACGTCCCCGGTTCTCTCGTTGGGACCGACGGGGCGGGGACACAGGATCGACCCGGGCAGGCACATTCGCCCCTTCTCTTGGGACTACAGCCCATCCACTCACCCATGGTGCCACAGGCACAGGCTGCCTCGGAGTCTCCTCCCTGGGTCTGGGATAATTTGGGCAAGGTCGAATCATGTTCCGATGGACTGTACGCTCTGGTCCTGCCTTCCCCTCGGGCCGAATGGTATAGACTGGTTGGCCCGGCCGCTGCTGTACTACTACCACGAAGGGGGCGGCTTCCCATCGGTCGCTCAACTTGCCTTTGCCCTGTCGCCGGTTATCCCGCACCAGGACTCGTTCTCCAGGGAGTAGAGGGGCTTCCCTGGCAGTACGATCATATATCCTCTTACTTTTATCTGCAGCCGCCTGTATCCGCTTTGTCACTTGCCCATATGCAAACTGCAGATGTTGGTGGTGACGGTCCACCCACTCCGTTAAGCTCACCTCTTCTCCCCTCGTCGGTGCCCCCAGCATCAGATCCACCGGCAGCCTCACATGCCTGCCAAACATGAGGAAAGTCGGGGCGTACCCCGTAGTACTGTGCACACTGTTATTATATGCCTGGGTCAAAGCAGGTAAAGCACTCACCCAATCTCCTTGTCGCTCCTGGTCCAGAGTACCCAGTAGACCCAACAGAGTCTGATTGAACCTTTCACACCCTCCATTTCCTTGGGGGTGGTAGGACGTAGTATGGGTCTTGGTGCATCCGTACAAGTTGCACAGCTCCTTCACTACTCGCGACTCGAAGTTGGGCCCTTGGTCGGAGTGTAGAAATTCCGGGCACCCAAAGGGCTGAAAGACAGTCCTCCACAGTGCCATCGCTGTGGTGTTTGCAGTTTGATCCAGTGTAGGGATAGCCCAGGAGTACTTAGTAAACAGGTCTGTGACTACCAGAATATTTTGATACCGATCCGCAGGCCTGCCCAGGGTCAGAAAGTCCATAGCCACAATGTGCAAGGGGGCTCTAGCCTTTATCGGAACCAACGGGGCCTTAGGCTCTCTCCGTGCCTTGTACAACATACAACGGGGACATGCTTGGATAAAGGCACTCACCGAAGCCTCCAGACCAGGCCAGTAGAAATGTCTGCGTAGCAGAGACACCGTCTTCTCCTGTCCCTGGTGCCCCAACTGATTGTGATATGCCACGAGTAGTGCCTGTACCTGGTCTTCAGGTACTACGACCTGGCTGATCTCGTCGCCCATCCCAGGATCATGGGTGACCCTGCACAGTACTCCCTCACGTAATCGCAATTTTTCCCATTGTCCCAACAACTTGCGGCCCGTTCCCCCCTGGGCTTGCCTCTCTGCTGGCGTCGGCTCCTGGCCCTGCTCTAGCCAGCGGCTTACGGCCTTCACCCGTTCGTCACATTGTTGCCGCCCTCTCCAGCGGTCGGGGTCCCAGCCCCAGCTCAACGGCATCACCTCCTGTTGGCTCCCTGGTGCCTCAACAAAACCCACCATGCAACCTCCGTCCTGCACAGGGCCCGTCTCCGTTACCTCTTCCTCTCGATTCCGTTCCTCCGGGAGCCTAGACAAGACGTCTGCGTTCACGTGCTCCCTTCCGGGTCGATACTGGAGCTGGTAATCGTAATTTGCTAGTTGGGCCACCCATCGTTGCTCCACGGCTCCCAACTTCGCCGTCTGTAAGTGAACAAGGGGATTATTGTCAGTAATTACTTGTACCTTCGCTCCCCACAGGTAATCTTTAAACTTCTCACTCAAGGCCCACTTCAAGGCCAACAGCTCAAGTTTGAACGAGCTATAGTTTGCGTCGTTCCGCTCTGCGGGATGGAGGCTCCTGCTGGCGTAGGCGATCACTCGCTCCGCTCCTTCTTGTCGCTGGGCTGCGCTGCTCCTAAACCCAAATTACTGGCATCTGTATACAGGATAAAGGGTAGGTTAAAATCTGCATAAGCCAGTATCGGTGCTTGCAATAACTCCTGTTTAAGTTGTTGGAAGGCTGCCTCGCACTCGGGGTCCCACATGATGGATGGGGACCCCCGGCCTCGGGGCCGTCCTGTCCCTGCCAGCAGTTGGTTAAGGGGCTTCGCGATTTTGGAGAATCCTTTAATGAAGCGGCGATAGTATCCTACGAACCCTAAAAAGGACCTGACCTGTCTCACCGTCTTCGGAGCATTCCACTCCCGTACCGCTGCTACCTTCTCGGGGTCCACTGCCACACCCGCAGCGCTCACACAATGGCCCAGGAACTTTACTTCTCTCCGCAGCAGGTGGCATTTGTCAGGTTGCAGCTTAAGACCGTACCGTTCCATGGCCTGGAATACCTCCTCGAGGTGTTGTAGATGGGACTCGAAGTCGGGGGAGTAAACTATAACGTTGTCAAGGTATACCAACGTTGACTCCATCAGCCGGCCTCCCAGGCACCTCTGCATGAGCCGCTGGAACGTGGCGGGAGCGTTGCAAAGCCCGAAGGGCATCCGGTCCCACTCAAATAGACCGAATGGGGTGGTGAAAGCAGTTTTCTCCCGGTCTGCCTCTTCTACTCGCACTTGCCAATAGCCACTTGCCAAATCCAAGGTTGAATACCAGGCAGATCGGGTTAGGCTGGCCAATGAATCCTCAATTCGGGGCAGGGGAAAGGCATCCTTCTTCGTGACCTGGTTCAGCTTACGATAATCTACACAGAACCTCCAAGCTCCGTTCTTCTTCTGGACCAGCACAATGGGCGCAGCCCAAGGACTACTACTTTCCCGAACAATCCCTTGATCCAGCATGCCTTGTAACAAGGTACGAACTTCTGAATACAGAGTAGGTGGAATAGGGCGGTACCTTTCACGACTGGGTCCGGCCTCCCCAGTGGGGATCTGATGCCTCACTACATCTGTACATCCGTAATCCTCGTCATGTGTTGAAAACACATGCTGCCATCGGGTCAGAAGCTCCTCCAACTTCCGAGTCTGGGCTTCCTGTAACCCCTCCCCTCTTAAGGACTCATTCATAAAATGGCCAGGCACTCCCTCACCCGCCTTCTTCGGGGGTACATCCGCCTGAGTCAAGGCAACCTCGACCACGGTGGGGCAGACCTGTCGAAAACTTACGTCCCTTTCTTCCCGCACTTGATGGGGGCCGACTGTCGTTACTCTGGCTAACCTTTGATGCCGGTGCAGCTGGATTGGGTAAGGACTCTCATTTCGCACCTTCACTGGGACTCTTCCTCGGCGGACCACCGCCAATCCCCGGGCCACCTCCACATTCTGACAGTCTAGGTGGGGCTCAACTAACACCCAGCCTTCAGGCCCATAATCTTGCTGGGGAACCCTCACCCATACGAGGGCCTCACTCCTCGCAGGTATAGAGAGGGCATATCGGCAGGCCACTCGACCGATGTCCTCTCGGTCCATCCGTACCCTCGCCGTCTGAATTCGACGGCAGTCAGCAACAATTCGCCTCCATTCTTGTTGTTCTGCCAGGGGGATCGTCTTCACAGGCCTTGCCTGAAACAATTCTTCCCAGCACTCGGCGATCACATTCATCCCCAGCAGGGCTCGATGAGTCCCCAAGCAGTGATCCTGGACTACCACAATCCCCTTCTGGGGTACAACGATTCCACGAATCTCTACATCAGCCACAACATACCCGATGTACGGGATGTCCAATCCATTTGCCCCCTTTAAGGTCAGCCATGAGGGGTCGCTTCCTTTCATACTCCGTTGGCCAAATACTTCTCGTGACAGGCTTTCAGAAAACAAGGTGACCTGGGATCCAGTGTCCACCAAACAGGATATTTTAAACACCGCATACCTTCGCTTCCACCACCGGACTCCGTCCAATCAATCCGCCCTTCGAATCCGTTGTTCGAGATGGGTCTTCTAAAGGGGGCCCGACCACATGACCCACTGTGGCCGGTCGTCCTAAAAACCCCCCATCGAGCCTCTTCGAGGTCCGCACTGTCGGCTGTAATGTCCGGCCTCCCCACAACGGTTGCAGATGGGCCGCCCCTGTTCGTCCCATTCAAAGCGTGGGCGAGCCGGCCGACTCAATCGTCTCCCCGGGTCCCGGCCACCATCGGAATACGCTCGCTCTCGAGGGGCGTGCCTTACCTCCTGGCTAGGGGGCCCCCTGCCGCAATTCCTCCAACAGCGTTTTAGACAGCTCTTTCATCTGTTCACGGACATCCTTCATGAGCTCGGTCCTTAATGTCTGTTTCCAATCCACTTCGGGAGGGGCAGCTGCACTACTTCTTACGGCCGCACACACAGGGGAATCTTTAACCTCAACCTGGTCGAGCTCTAAGGCAACTGCCTCCTTCTTCAGATCTTCAAACGTCAGTTCAGGATCTCTTCGGAACTGTACCCGTAGGCTCTGCCGCACTGGGCCTTCCCGCAGTCCTAGTAGGAACTGATCCCTCAGAAGGATCTCTCCATCCTCCAGGCCGTGATCTGGACATTTTTGCAATCTGGTGAGCTGCTCCCGAAGTCGTAGTGCATAGGCTCGTATAGGCTGCCGGGGTCCTTGTTTGCAACTAAAGAACTGAGCTCGGAGGACGGCAACGGGGGTGGTGTCTCCGTATTGCTCGGACAGAAAGTTAAAGACGGACTGGGCCGTAGACCGCACAGCTTCCGGGGCGGCCTGGACTTCGCGCTGCGCTTCCCCTTCCAAGGAGTTCAGTACAAACTGTAGCTGTTGGGCTGCACTCAACCCTTGAAGCCCGGCCAAATACTCAATCTGGGCTCTCCATTCAGATAGTCTCACCTCTGATTCGGTGCCGCCATATTTCTGGACCCATGGGTTTCCCATAAACACAGGCATGACTCGGGGCGGGACTCCTGGCAGCTCGTTGTCGGCCATTGGGGGACCTTGGTCGCTCCACTCGAGGTGGAATCCTGCCGACTACGCCAAAATCTGTCACAGGTCGGAGCGGACCACAGGTGTTGCGAGTCACGCCCCTTCCCGACTTCCACCTCGAGGAGGTCCCAAGATCACCCCAAGGACCAGACACACAAGATAAGTTAAGGGAATTTAAAACAACTTTATTTAAATTATTTAAAAAGGTAATCTAGGAAAGGAGAAAAGGGGAATCTAAAACTTTGATTTTCGTCTCTTGACAGGAGTGGACTGGGCCTGAGAACTCTGGAGGTCTTTGGTAAGTAATCACCAGGGGAGGGGGGGGGGCAAGGGCTCTTCCGTCCTTTCCCAGAACTTCCACCAGTCTCCTGACTAATCCTAAGTCCTTCCTTAACTGCTTGATTTCCCGTGGCGCCCTTCTCTTCTCCTGAAGGCAACAAGAACACACAATGAGTAATGGGTAAAACGAAGAATGCCTGGTTCCTAGCTTCTTTGGGTTGTACTTCACCAGCGTCTAGACAGCTCCTCCACTCCCATAGACCTCCTAGGTAGATATAAGGTAACACCCAAATCCCTGAGGGCACAGGTAAGGAACAACGGTAAGGATGTAGCAAGGTAACTAGGCCATGCCCCTGGATGTCCACCGGTATATCAGAAGCGAGTAACTTTTTACTCTTATCACAGATAGATATTGAGCAAGGTGACTGACTCTTCACACTAGGCTTACTGAGCGGGTTCCAGAGCAATGGCCTTTTAACTCGTGCAGGCGGGTAAGTATTCAACAAGTAGCTGTATCTTCACACTGGGCTTTACAGGGCGTATTCAAGGTCAGTAGCTTTTTAGCTCGTACAAACAGGTGAGTATTCAACAAGTGAAGTAGTCTTCACGCTGGGCTTACAGAGCTTATTCAAGGGCAATAGCTTTTAGCTCGTACAGACAGGTAAGTATTCAACAAGTAACTGTATCTTCACGCTGGGCTTTACAGGGCGTATTCAAGGGCAATAGCTTTTAGCTCGTACAGAGAGGTAAGTATTCAACAAGTGGCTGTATCTTCACGCTGGGCTTTACAGGGCGTATTCAAGGGCAATAGCTTTTAGCTCGTACAGACAGGTAAGTATTCAACAAGTAACTGTATCTTCACGCTGGGCTTTACAGGGCGTATTTAAGGGCAATAGCTTTTAGCTCGTACAGAGAGGTAAGTATGCAACAAGTAACTGTATCTTCACGCTGGGCTTTACAGGGCGTATTCAAGGGCAATAGCTTTTAGCTCGTACAGAGAGGTAAGTATTCAACAAGTGGCTGTATCTTCACGCTGGGCTTACAGGGCGTATTCAAGGGCAATAGCTTTTAGCTCGTACAGACAGGTAAGTATTCAACAAGTAACTGTATCTTCACGCTGGGCTTTACAGGGCGTATTCAAGGTCAGTAGCTTTCCCCACAATATCCGCACAATACCTTGTTTTGCTTTCACACTTCACCTTCGAGCTGGGTCCGGAGAACGGAGTTATAGGCGGGCGTAGGTGGGATAGGTGGGCACCGCCACGGCAGCCTACGTTCTTTCCAACAGGAACTTTTCTCGGCCTGGAGGGCAAGTACAGACAACAGGGACACGGCACAGCACTGCAAAGCTTTAGTGCACACACGTCAAAGACAGACTCACCCACTGCACTACACACACTTCAGTGATTTTTAAGGTCGGTACTCCACACCCGGTCGGATTTCGTCCTGGAGGAATTTGCAGTCGCTGTCACGGTAAGTGCTCCAAACTTTACGGTGTGGCCACAGCCAAATAACATCCATTCACCCACGCTCTACTTCGGCTCACCCACTCGTCTCGTCCTCCAACGATGGGGCCGCTCAACAAGCTGTTGATCACTCCAACAGATATTAGTTATCCATATCCAAGTATGAGCAATGATATGTAAGCAATCCAATGTACTCACAGTCTTCGTGATACTGATCTTCTCTCCCGCTCTTTTTCTCATCCAGATATAAGACAACCAATCTAAGCAATCCAATGTACTCACAGTCTTCGTAATACTGATCTTCTCCCGCTCTCTTTCTCTCCCCAGCTTCGTGCAGACGCCCAGAAATGTCTTCGTTGTTCCACAATGTCACTATTTCCCTACGGCACCTTCGTACAACAGACACGAGTGAGTACGACTTCTTTCCATAAACTTCACTTTGGCAAACCTGTTCCAGTGGCCGTTTTCAAATCCTCCAATTCGCTTAGCGACTCCACAATTACTCTCTTCTGCTTCACCCTACTCCAGCGCCCAAACACTCCGTCCCACTCGTGGCGTTCCTTGGGAGGCAAAAACAACGCCTTCCTGTATCCTCGATGCCCTCTTTATACTCACGAACTGCCCTGTCTGCAATTGCCACATCATTGGACACACCTGCTGCAGATTTCACTTGATTTGGGGCGTTCGGAGTTTCCGGAAGTGACAAGGGCTTACACATTTCCGGTCCGGGCGGAACTTCTCCTCTCACTTTTTGGTTCCGCCCTCCAAGTCACTTAATGACTGAGATGGCCAATCAAATCAAAGTAGGCGGGGATTACTGTTGACAGAAGTAGAGCATGAAACCTCAGTTCAATGTTTTAGTCAACTTTTTTTTTTTACGATAGAAATGTTAAATGACGGATAGCTATATATCCAGTGATGCAAACTACTCTATTTTTTTTTTTTTTTTTTTTTTCTCAAATATGGCCATTTTGAGAGATGGGGATGGGGTTGTGGGTTTGGCACAGTGGTTAACCAGAAAAATAAAAAAATGACACGTCATGCCAAAAAGGTTGCTGACCCCTGGTCTAAACATTGAGTCTCCCAAGCACCATCAAAACTTTTTTTTTTGTTGATGTGTTAAGAAATAAATAAAAATCAGATTCAGTTCAGAAGTGGAAGCCAAAATTCAAACATTCAAACAGAAATTTGATGAAATGTTTCAATGTAAGTTTTCAATCGAGACTCTCCTCAACAAGTTGGCTGGACTCCAGTTTTTTCAGCTCTTTACTGTCAAGCCCCAGATAAAATGGTAAGATATTGTTAGGATAGGAATAATCACAATGCGTGAAAGAGTGTGATAAGTGTAAATTTACAAAGAATTTTTTTTTTTTTTTTAATTATAAATATGCTTAATTTTTGTACATATTGCTAGGTAACACTAGTAGCACAGAAACTGTATACTTTAAATTAAGATCAGATGTCATATGTCAGACAATGGAGAAACAGTTCTTGATTTTTCTTAAAAGCCAAAATATTGAGAAGATATTCTGTAACACAGCTCACTTAAGATTTGTAAATCTGATGACAGAACTAAAGATGAAACACTTAAGGGCAGTAAATCATTGCTGATTGTGCCTATCCCAAACTTATTTGACTTTAAATTATTTTCTCCCTCTTATGTTTACAATTTGAGCTCAGGAGATTTATATATATATATATATATATATATATATATATATATATATATATATATATATATATATATATATATATATATATATATATATATATATATATATACATTTTTTATCATTATTCATGAACATCATTAAGAGGAAATGCATTTATTATTATATTAGTTCATATTAGAGAAGCTCTTCTCCGCTAATCAGTGAAGTAAAATGGATTCTAGGAAAATATGTTAACTATTGAGAGGTTTTTCAGAGAAAATGCCACAGCTTTCAGATGTCACATCTAAAATGACTTGGGGGCAGCAGCTAGAAGTACTTGTGGATATTACTCAGGAACAACATAGCAATATCTCCAATGGGCTGTTTCATTCATTCATTCATTCATTCATTTTATTTTATTTTATTTTATTTTATTTTATTTTATTTTATTTTATTTTATTTTATTTTATTTTATTATTTTAACTATTTTTAAATCTCATAAAACTTTTATGGAAAACACACACACACACACACACACACACACACACACACACACACACACACATATTAAGGGTGGCCGAGAGAGCTCAATGTGCTGCAACTTAAGAAAACACATGCAAAAAAAAACAAAAAAAAAAATCTGCATCACTTTGTCAGCACACGCGCTGCAAATACTCACAATGCACGAAATACAGAAACACGCTTCAACTTGCAAGTAGCACAGACCACAACGGAAATGTTTCAAGGAAAATTAACCACGTTTTTTTAATGCTCTAACACGCACTCTCTTATTCTAAGAAGAAGAAAAAAACACTTGACCCTCTAACACTTGCACTCTATATTCAATTTCTATTCTTACTACTTGTCTTCTTAAAAAAAGAGAGCCTCTGACACTAGCATTCCCTATTATTATTTTTTTTTCTGAAGAGAATTCTTTTCTTTTTCTTTTTATTTATTATTAAAATGACCCTCGAACACTAGCATTCCCTATTCTTTTTTTTCTATTCTATCTAGTTGTTTTTCTTTTTATTTAAAAATGCTAAATGTAACTGTAAATGAAGTGTATCCCATCCAGGTTCGTTACTTGTTGCGGTTCCCTTATACTTTTATGATGTGGTCTGTGCATATTTGCAGCTCGTTTCTGTGTTTGATTGTATTGCCAGTTTTTGCAGCACGCTTCTGCATGTGTTGTCAAACTGATGAGGATGTTTTCTTAATTTGCTGCTATATTTTCTATTTGCATGTGTGTTGTTTTTTTTTTTTTTTTTTTCGTTTACTGAGTGTTGAGCTCTCTCGGCCACCGTACCATATTACATTTGAGGCAGTAATGCACCCACAGCCATTCTCAGGTAGGCATCCCTGAAATAAATCCATGGTAACAATTGTTCAGACTCTGTATATGACAAAAATAGTCAAGAGACTGATCTACCCTATTTTGGGAAATCAACAAACTCGCTAATCAGAAACATACTCAGCGGAATCACTTTGCATATTTGAGTTTGATGCTGCTGAAGTAGCCACAACCAAAAACCGAACCCAACACAGCATAGCACAGAAAATACAGTACAGCAGGATATTTTAGTCTCCCACTGAAAAAGACAGCATATAACATAGCAGTGCCATCCTCATTGTATTTTGTTTCCACAGTGTGAAAGGGGCCCATCACAAACAGGAAGTCAGGAGAGCCATCTCTGTGCATTATTCAGCCTCACTTTGTCAGCAAGTGCATAAAAGCCTCTGAAGGGCTTGAAAACGCATTTGTATTTCTGTGTAAGCTCCGTTCACAATAATGTATAGTTTCTGGCTTGTGGAAGGTGCACAACTAAATGCTTGTCTTATTAACATCTTTGGCTTTCACAAAGTCATCCAGGCAAGGAAGCAAGGCTTAGGTGTTTGTAAGATCCATGCTGATGCAGGATGCAGTGAATGCATCATGCTGACGTGATTCTCTGGAAACTACGGCTGTTTGTCATGGGTTAGCATGTACACAAGGTTTTGGTAACCTTTTAAGGATATGGAGTTTTTGAGACAGGACTCCTGTATCTGAAAGCTGTCGGTAGAGTGTCATAGTGTTTTTTTCTGTATTTTACTACATCAGTGGATCAAAAGAGCAGGCGCTTTGATGTGGGTCTTTGCTACTCTGTACAGAGGGTGAAGGTGATTTCTTCTCTAGACACAGACTAAGCTTCTGATTTTCAGCCTTTCTATACAAGCAAACATGTTATACAAATGTAGTTTCAGCCTGAGTACAACTAACAAGAGTTGAAAATTCAGGGCCTAGTACTGGAGTAACTCTTATAAACAGGCACATAAGTGGTCCGCATGCTCAACCAAAATAAAAAATGCGCTATATTAATAAGTTCTGACAGCACATTTGTGTACCGACAAATCAAACCAAATCTCCAGGTTCTCTTATGAGAAACAGACCGAAAAAAATTATGTGGACCCCTGCTTATAAAGTATAATGGTGCTGGCACAGAAGGAAAAGAGAGGCGAGGATCTTAACAAAGCTTTTTAATGATAAAGAAACTAACATGAACAGAAAAAAAGACAATGGAGCACACGATTAACAGTTGACCATGAAACAGGGAAACCAGAGCTTAAATGGGATGGCGAATATAATTGGCTCAGTATAAAAACAATAGAGATCAATTAAAATACCCCATTATAGCAGACATGAAAGAGGAGTGTGTACTTCTGTACTTGTTTGCCTTTAACTTATTTGCTACCTTATTGTTTTCCTTTTTTAAAATTGTTATTAATTAATAATATAATAATAATAATCATTATTATTATTATTTGGTATGTATATGTGTATGTCTGTATTTTGATCAGTGCTTTGGCACTAAAAAGCCTTTTTACCGTGCCAATAAAACTACTTAGGCGGAGGAATAGCTTCCTTGTCATCATAATAGTTAGACTGTGTGAGGTAGAGTTGTAACAGGTGTGAGGTAGTAACAGGTGTGAGGTCGAGGTGTGAGGTAAACTACTGCACCCACTGTACTTGGCTAAAGGTACCACAATACACCTAAAAATATACATCTTTGTTCGGCCATTTTTTGCGTGTGAAATCCACATGATTGGGTATTTAGCTTGAGAATTCCCTACTCAGCAATTGCTTTGAGTTGGTCATGCAAATTTGCTGTGTTGATCAACAGAAGCTGCAGAAGTATATTTATATTTTATAGTTCTTTGTTGCCAATAAAATTCAAACATTTTCTCAATTTTTTTTCCCAATTGAGCCTTATTGGTTACAATCCCTCTGTAGATGGTTTATAGGCACAAACAAATTCCAGTTCCCAAATCTATTCAGCCCCTGGCAGCCCAGGAGATGTGCCATTTGAAACTGGCCTCGATGGATTTTCAGAACAGCCCAGGACATAGTAAAGCATACAGCTGCGGGAGTCAAGCCACTGTCATAACATCTGCTTAAACCCTGCCCCCAGCAAAGGTCACCAACACAAATCTGTGACAAATCTTAAAATGCTTCACAACACTACAGCCTGATCAGCTTCAAACCATACATGCTGGTTGACTAACCTTTACCCTTACTTACTTTTTTTTTTCTTCTTCTTCTTCTTTTTTTTTTTTTTTTTTTTTTTTAGAGCTGAGGAAAACAATACATAAAAAACATACTTTTTTTAAATTAATTAATAGCCTTGTTTATTATACATGCTATTTGATTTAATGTTATTAAAACATGAAATATGTGTGTGTGTGTGTGTGTGTGTGTGTGTGTGTGTGTGTGTGTGTGTGTGTGTGTGTATGTGTGTGTGTGTGTGTGTGCCTACATAACCATATTTTGGGGACAAATTTGTACCCAAAAGTGAGCTAAAACTGACAAAATCTCCAAAAACCTCCCTTTGGAGACATTCTCATTTGTAAAACTGGTATAAAAATAAAGTAAACAAAGTTTTTTTTTTTTTTTTTTTTTTTTTTTACAAATGCAGAAAGTTTCCTGTAAGGAGTAAGTTTAGGTGTAGGATTGGTGTGGGGCAATAGAATATACGGTTTGTACAGTATAAAAACCATTATGCCATTAAGCCTATGGGATGTCCCAATTTAAACGTGTGTGTGTGTGTGTGTGTGTGTGTGTGTGTGTGTGTGTGTGTGTGTGTGTGTGTGTGTGTGTGTGTGTGTGTGTATGTATGTGTGTAAAGTTGCTTCTGAGCTAAATCAAGGCTGCTGCACAAAGACTGAATTACTTAAGACAAGCTTACTGTTATTTTTATGCTTAAGACAAAAAGACCAAATATTTTTTCCTGTTCATTGCAATGTGTATGAGGTTTTTTTTAGGTGGAAGGTCAACTTTGAGAGTATTTTTGACATTTCCCAGCACTGACCCTTTCTGTTCAAATCTACTGTATTGTCATTTGTTGTTATTTTGTAACCTTTGTTACATTACATAAGCACCATTAAATAAGTCCCTTAACTTTTGGCAAGATTCTAGAAAGCCTGCATCACCTAGAACAGTATAGAAACTATTATTTCCTTCAGTGCAATGACAGGATTCAACAAATGACTGATTTTAACCAAACACAACCATTCTGACCAGTGTAAGGCCAAATATAAATTAGTTATGGCTATTGTAAAACATATTCATATGAAATCATGTATGCATTTCACCTATGTATTCATTTTGAATGTAAGTAACATTTGTGTTGACAAATACATGAATAGCTTTATTAATTATTTATTATTATTATTATTTTACTTTTAAAGCCACATTTTCAGGCTTTAGAAATGTTGGATTAGGATGTGTATTTAAGAGCTCATGTATTTGAACACATACTGTAAATGTTTAATAATTATCATCAATGTACCAATGCTTAATATGAGCCTACATGTGCCTGAAAACAAGCAGTAGTCTAAGGTGTTATTGAATATATTAGTAAAAGTAAGCAGAGTCAGTTGCATCTGCTCTCTCTGAAGTACCTGCAGGAAGGGTGATAACAGTGTTTATGCTTTTCAGTCTCGAGCACTGGTTAGGATAAACCCTGTGGCAACACACGTCTTCTTTCCTGAGAAGTGTTCACATCCCCTGCCACTTCACATTAAAAACAGATATTTACAACAGGATGTGATTCTTACCTGCAGTTAAACGTCAGGTCTCTCAGTACTGGTGGTGTTATGGCTTACCTGAAAAAGACTGCCTTCAGTAGTTCCGTGGACAGAATGCAAACAGGATGACGCAAACAGTGTGAATGTTTATTGGCTGGGTCTGTGTTCTTTTTTTCTGCACAAAAAAGACATTTTTTGTGCATTCAAAGCACAAGCACCTTTACTACGAGTTGCCTCAATATGACTCCAGCAGTTCAAAACTGATTTAAACATTTCAGTACAGACTTAACAGGATTAGCAAAAGGCATGTATTTTGTATGTATATTGTTTTTATTTATTTTATCATTTTCATTTTTTTTATACTTACAATTAATATTTTATATTGTATTGGCTGATTTTATGACATAGTTTCCAATGCTTTATGGGGTGAGAAGTTCATTCCCCATTAAAGGTTGTTAAGTACACAATCCTGCATCACATTGGTTGGTTTCCTTCAAGGTTTTGAATCCTTTGTTGATTAATTTTCTGCAACTGGGGAAAATAAAAGGAAAAAAATTCACTTGTAATGACAAGCCAACTGAAGTAAACTATGGACAATGGATTCCACTTTAAAACAGCTTTAATACTACCATTAACAAGCTACACAAATGTTAAAAACAAACAAACAAAAAATATATATATATAAAATAAAAAAGATTTTTTTAAATGTAGTTGAAGTCTCTTGTGCACACCAAGGCTTTATTTATTGGATCAAAAATACAGTAAAAAGGTAATTTTGTGAACATATTATTACAATTTAAAATAATGTTTTCAATTTTAATGAATTTTTAAACGTTTTTTTTTTTTTTTCTGGTGATGACAAAGCTGAATTTACAGCAGCCATTACTCTAGTCTTCAGTGTCACGCGATTCAAAAATATGCTGATTTACTGCTCAAGAATCATTTCTTATTATTTTCAATGTTGAAAACCTAATTTATCAACCTACCCTAACCTATCAACATTGCCTAATATTGCTTAATATTTTTTGTTAAAACAGCAAATATTTGTATACATTTACATTTTTCATGATTATTTGATGAATATAAAGTTTAGAAGAACAGTGTTCATTTGAAGTAGAGATCTTATATATATGTCACTTTTGATCAAATTTATGCATCCTTGCTGAATACAAGTATCAATCTTAAAATCTTAAAGATTTTACTGACTTTAGCTTTTGAACTGTGGTGTGTAGATTTTAAGTTATTAAACATTTCATAAGAGAGGAGTTTGAATTGTTTTAATAAATTTAAGTTACCGTCACTTACTGACCCTTTACAGGGCTCACATTCCAAAGATACTATTGGGTCAAATGAGATGGATAAAATGAGTCCAGTCTCCCAATCAATGCCAATGTAATCTTTGCTACAAATACAGTTCTTCTATTAAAGCTTAGTTGTCTGAGGAGGGTTTTTCCCAAGCATGTAATTACACTCATTACAGTCTGTGTTGCTCCTTTAAATGGGGATATTTATTTAACTGCAGACAGAGAAAGTGTATTTGGTCAAATGTGAATGGTTGATACCCCCATATAATACATATCTTAGCACATGCATACAGGGCTCCAGACTGTAAAATAAAAAATAATACCCTCTTGTTAGAGCACACACTGTGTATGTCCCATTCATGACAAAGTGACACCTACAGTATGTACCGGTTATTTTTCATGAGTCATTTAAATGGCTTCAACAACCTCGGTCCACCTTACTCAGTCAGTGTATCATTCAGACCTATTACGGAGTTAACATATGAGTCCCTTAATAAACCACGATTCATTTTTCTGTCATGTTCTATGCAATATGAACCAGTAATGTGATTCTGTCTGCTTATTGACTGGTTGTTTATAGGAAGATGTGTAAATATAAATATTCACAACATTTGTTGCATACAAATCATTAAAATATTCACAAAGAATATAAATGGTTATTGTTTAATATGTGACAGACAGTTGTACAAGGTTAAATCGACTGGAAGAGATGTATGTTCAATTTTTTTTCTCTTTTTCTTTCCAGAGATGTTCTTACAAAATTCTTGAACAACTGTGTTTAATGGGTGAATTTTTTTTTTTTTTTTTTTTTTTTTGGAGTCATGCTGACATGTTAATATGCATGAATTTAAAAAGTCCAAAAAATACAGCTTTATCACCATCAGAAACCAACAGTTAGTATGTCTTCCAGGTCTCTTTCAGCTTTCAGACAGTGACAGTCTGCCCCTTGAGTGAGCCGTCTGTATTCACTTGTGTCAGGGCGAAGCTGGCTGCATTATCCGTCTTGCAAGGTGTTGACTGGATTACAGCAGTGGGGCGAGGTGCAGAAGCTGATGGGGCGAGTGTGTGGAATGAAGCCGTTTATTCCCAGCGGTGTCAGCACCCTCACGATCACCCACTCATTCCTCGGTTAATACACCCATCCCCACCGGGAAGCTTCTTCACAAGGCTCCATCAACTGAGCGCTAACCCAGGATAAAGGCTGCTTAATCCAACCACATCCGTCACACTGGAGATAAGAAAGGAATGTGGCAGCATATGGAATTGTCAGCTAACCATGTAGTTTGTGATGCTGTAAAGGTCACTGGAGGGGTGAGTTTGGAGGGAAGAGGTGTGACCATTTGAATTTGACCATCTCTCTGCTTCTTGTTTTCTATGTTTCCTTGGTTATATCTTTTTATTTCCAGACACCAAGTTCTGCATCAGTCATTTCAAATGCATTTAGCTTGGTTTCTGAGCATATGAACAATGATGTTTCATGTGATGTTTATAACATATATAATATCATAAAATTAGTTACAGCAGGTATAGCTTGCTCATAGGGACATGAGTGAACTATTGTGTTGATGTTGTTGTACAGATCACCCTCATAAACACATCATCACTATTGTCTCGGGATTAAAAATCATGGGCTACTTTTTGCTAGGTGACTTAATCAAGATTTATCATATTGTGAATATTTGTTCACATAAAGTATATCCTAATATGCAGGGCCGTGCACAGGGGGGTGGCCCGGTGGCTAGAGCCACTGCCCCTTTGCCCTCATCAGCTGAGGTGCCCCTCTCACCAATCCCCCCATCACTCCAGCTTAAAGCTGTCTGTTACCGCTCCGCTAAAGATCCGCTGATTACACTAATCCACTCCGTGGTTTCCCGCCACTCCGCAGCATCACTCAATCTGTGTGCCACTCTCTGGAGAGCAGAGACCACAGTCCCCGAAGGTCGTTGCATTACCAGGTAGATGCATTACAATCCACATTAGTCAGTGGTTGATCCGCTGAATTAGTAATTAGTTGAAAGTTTGTTTGTTTTTGTTTTTGTCAGTAATGGCTCTGCCTTCTAAAAGTGCTAGCAACTTGTGCAAAAGTTGTTGGCACACTTTGTAGACAAAAAAAAAAAAAAAAAAGCCTTCACAAAAAAGAAGACAGAGAGAGAAAGAATGAAGGGATGCTGCTAAAGGCAGTTCAACATTGCAAACATGAATGCAAAGCTCCAGCAAGCCAGCAGTTAAATCATCATAGAATATTTAGCAGTTTGTCACACTTTAATTCTTGTAATTAAGTATATTTCCCATTATAATCACCTGTCTTGATATTAGTAATCTATTACACAAAAAAACAAACTAATAGTAGGTCTATACTGTAAATAGTAAATAAATAAATAAATAAGAAAGTATAAATGTTCTAAATTAGTTGTTTATTTATTAGTATATAATATAAATTTATGCTGTAAAAGTTAAATTAAATGTCTAATACTTATAGGGGAGAGTGGGGGTAAGATTAGCCAATATTTATTTATGTGGTCCTCAAGATAAGGGAAAATGACACAGAAGTACAATGAACCTATCTATCCCATCCAAATGAAAGTATTCCTATCATTTTAAATGATCAGAATGTATCTATGACAAAGGATTCTAAAAATATGGCTTCTTATAAAAAAAGTGTTCCCATGGCTCAGTTTGCCCCGGGTTAGGGGTGTTGACCTGAGTCGAGTCAGTGGGTAAGATGCACATCTGTGTGTAAAATGACCATCTGACTGAATCTGATTCAAACCCATGTGAAATAAATAATAATTTAAAAACTAATTTAATAATTATCTTTTACAGACAGTCATATTTTCTTTTCTTAAAGTTAACTTTAACAACATAAAACCAACCAAATGAAGTTTAAATTTCAATATTTAATTGTTTGCATCTCTGAAACAATACGTTGAACACCAAAGTTGTAGCCTTCCTAAGAACAGACTAAACAGAGAGTTTGTTAGCCATTAGTGACTACAGGAGGAAAGATACTTTTATTTATTTATTTATTTTTGTTTATTTTCATAGCAATATCTGGCAACACTGCCAGAACTTAAACTGAGAGTAATCAAAAGAGCCCACAGACATGCTATTGCTGACAGGATACCACATTCGGTAAGGCAAACACACACAAAAAAACAACAGTAAAAAATACATCATGATATTATCTGTCAGAAACATTATCAATGCTTTCAAAACCTTTACCTTGATCTTTAGAACAAGTATGTTACGTCTATGCTATTTCATATTAAATTTTCAAAGACAAGGTTATCATCTATATAGCAATGGCTGTTTAAAAGTGTTTAGTGTATATAATGAGCTTATTATAACACAATTCCCACCCAGACCACACTAATTTTCAAACCCTGGCTACGACCATGGTGCCTTCCATTCCCCCAATGTGTTTCTCCTTTTCACAGTCTGGCAGAAATGATGCGTGGTTCCAAAATACATGGTCACATGACACTAAAAGTGTACAGTTGCCAAGATGCAGTGGGTGGGTCAACTTACCCACTGACTCAACTTACCCCACTCTCCCCTACTTCCATTGAAGATAAAGGCAGGCTCATAGGGTGAGGGAGAGCCCACTCTTATCAAAATATCTAAAATAAAGTCAGTTATTACAGAGTGTGCTGTCTTCTCTTTTAACTGTATATTTGTAACAACTGGATAATTCCTATTAACACGAACCCACCCTCCTTGTGCCCCTTTTTTGGCCCCTCAAAATGTCTGTGCACAGCCCTGCTAATATGATATGGTTGTTGAAAAGTGGAAATTTTGATACTTTACATTTTTAAGGAAAACTTATGCTATGTCCACATCAATTGAGAAAAAAGCATGTTTAGTCATGTGATAGATATTGTACCCATATATATTTTTGTGCCTGTTATTCACTTTAATAATATTTGCTAAAGATGATTGTTACTTTGTACAATCTTCATATAACATTCCTGCAAAAATGACATAGTATTTACTTACATTTGCTGTCCTTCGGTAAAAGATGATAACAGTTTTACACCAACATGTCATGTTGATTTTGAATGTGACCTGGACGCATCAGTGAGTGGTGGGATTTTTGCTATTAAAATGATCATACTTGAAGAATAGTGTGAGAACTTTATTATGTCTGGTCTCTCTGTATCATAAGTGTTATGATGTTTTACACATGCAAAGTGATTTTAGTGTGGTGATTTAAGATAGTACGTTTAGAGAGCGTTTCGAAATAAAAACACTGTTTTCAAAATGTGACACCATTCCAGATTTAGCAGAACAAGAACTTTACATAGCTGTAAATTGGATTATAATGTTGGCATGTTTTGGCCCATGAGAAAAGCTTGAATCCAAAGTGGAAATCATTATTCTGAAATAAATATAGAACATAACAGATTAAGTACTGTTGAATAACACACACTTTAGATTAATATGATATATAACAAGACATGCTCAGTAATTTAGCACCAGAGAAAGCTTGCATGAGCACCATCCATGCATCATTTGAAATCAATGGACCTTTGAGTGCCTTTGATGTCTTGAAGCCATATCTTTGTGATTAAGGCATCAAATGGCAGTGTGTAATTGGCTGCTCCTAAAGACGTTACAGTGTATATCATCTGCGTATGACAGCCACTGGGAAACTTGCTGCAAAGATGTTTAAATCATGATTTGGAGATCAATAATGAAGTGGAGGATAAAATAATTTAGAGCTTGGCCCAACTGCCACCCCGTTTCATTTGCTTTTGATCTTGAAGCTGGTCCCTGTTATCTTTTGTATAGTTTTAAAAGAGAACAAGAACATATGAGACTGAGAGTTCACATTAGTCTGGAGGCTTTAGTCACTGTGGTTGGATTGGAGTGGTTGACTCAGTTAGCTACTTTTACTTTTTATTTTATTCTTACACTGTCAATTCCTGTATTTCCTTCCATACATATGAATATATAAAAACTGGTTATAATGTATATTGGAAAAGCCAATTCTAGCCCCAAATCCATTTATTTATTTATTTATTTATTTATTTATATACATATGAGTGTTTTAAGGTTGGTTATATTGTATGTTTAAAATATTTTAAAATAAATTTCTTATGCTCATCAAGACTGGAATTATTTGATCAAAAATACATTAAATACAGTAATGTTGTGAAATATGTTTTACCATTACTTCAGTCTTCAGTTTCACATGATCCTTCTGAAATCACTTGTGCTGATTAATATTTTTGTGGAAACCATGATACATTTTTTTACAGGATTTTTCAGTGAATAGAAAGTAAAAAATAAATAAAGAAGTAAATAAATAAATAAATGAAATAGCAGCATATGCAATTTCTTTAAAACTGGTGAAAACTATGAAAAAAGTACAATGCAAAAATGCTTTGGAAATTTTAAGACATTCTTAACAGAGCTTACAGTATATCTCTCCACTGGAAGCATGAGAGGTAGGCAAGCATAACCATATTTTCAAGTGTCCTCATTTGACTGACCTTCACAGAACAGGTCATCCATCAAGAAAAGCTCCTTTTCTCCAGACAGCTGTTTCTCTGATCTTCACTCTGATCTTGAACAAAGATCAAAGTCCCTGTAGCACAAATTTCCTTCGACCGTCTCCTTTGCAGAGTACATGAGAAATTAACTTTTACTGTAATGTGGTCACTGTCAGTGCTCTAGAGATTTATACTCAGTTTCATAGAAGCTTTATCTCATGTATATTTTCTACTTCTTTTCACAACCCAAACTACCAGTCCATGTAAACAGTCCATAAAGAGATCTGCACAGTAGTGCACGTATAAACATCTAGATTAAAATAACCATATGAGAGTTACAGAAGTACACACCCCAAACATCTGATTGGAAGTCCATTAGAGCCTCAAGGTAGATGAATCAATCATATACCGGGTGACCTCACTCGAAACCTCACAGCTAAAAGCATGGACACATGGACCACAGCAAGCATACAGGAAATGGAACTGAATATATTGGCAATGGTGTTACAGTAGCAGTGAAAACAATTGGAGTATACACTGAAAATCTCTGTCTGGTAAATAGGTACACACAACATTAGCATAGAAACCACTTATTATAGTTAACTTGGTTGCACTTTATTGTACAGTATGTGCACTTATGAAAGTACTGGTAATATAAGGTAAATACATGTGTTAAGGTTAGGTTTAGGGGTAGGTTCAGGGTTAGTACCTACTGTAGCTATTACCCATTTATTGTAATTACTGTAATAAGTACATAGTATGTACATGTGGAAGAGGACTGTAAATTAAAATCCTGCTTGAACTTGAACCATGCGGTATCAAAAATGTTGGTCCCACTTCGTATTAAGTGGCCTTAACTACTATATACTTACATCACAAATAAGTACAATGTACTTATTGTGTTCATATTGTATTGCAAAACACTTTTGCTGCTATTGAGGTGGGATATGGGTTAGGTAATGGACAGGTTTGGTGGTATGGGTTGGTTTAAGGGTGGGTTAAGGTGTAAGGGATGGATCAACGGTATAATTATAAATGTAATAACAGATGTAATTGAATTCAGGTATTATTTTAAATATAGGTACAATGTAAAAACATGTATTAACACAATAAGTTTATTGTACCAAATTATTTTTTTTGTTGTGAATGATTAGTTTTTATGTGAATTTAATGTGGGGTGGGAATATTATTTTTGTTTTCCCATGTACAAGGTGTTCACTCACAATGTTGAACAGTGAAATGTTAATTTGATGAAACTGAGGAAAGGTTTTCACCTAGCTAAATTAAGCCATTGTAGCCATTTTTGTCATTTTATTCTAGTTTTGTTATTCATACTTAAATTCCTGTGGTTATGCCAACTAGATGTTATTAAAGAAATGTACACTATATTCAAAACTTTGGGATCAGTAGGAATTTTTTAATGTTTATTGCAGAAGAATTCTCTTATACTCACAAAGACTGCATTTTTTTTAAATAAAAAATACAGTAAAAACAGTTGTATTACAAAATATTGTTGAAATTTAAAATAAGTGTTTTCTAGTTGAATATATTTTAAAATAATTTATTCCTGTGATGACATGAAGCTGAATTTTCAGCAGTCTTCAGTCAGTGTCACATGATCCTTCAGAAATCAATCTAATATGCTGATTTGCTGCTCAAGAAACATTTAAAATTATTATACATATTAAGATTTTCTTTGTGGAAATCATGATACTTTTCTTTCAGAATTCTTGATGAAAAGAAAGTTCAAAAGAAGAGCATTAAATAGACACTGTTTTCTAACATTATAAATATCTTTAATGTCAATTTTGATCAATTTAATGCATTCTTGCTAAATAAAAGTATTCATTATTTCTAATAATAATAATAATAATAATAATAATAATAATAATAATAATAATAATAATAATAATAAAAATAATAATTTTGATTAGTTAATTAGTTCTGAAGCTCTTTCACTTCTTTCCAATAGCAAATCTTGAAGGTGTATTAGAGGCTGAGGCCCCGACGTGGCTGAAATCCTAAAATCATCCCTGCCATAGAGTACAGTTTATGTAGTATTATCTGATATTATTCTCAACATCTCATACATCTCCCTTGGTTTCCTTCAGCAGTAAGTATATGTTGAGGCAGCCATTTTGTTCAGTAATTTCACCAAAAACAAATTCTCAGCAACATCAACTTGACAAGTGTGCAATCATCCAACCTTGAGACTCATTGTGTATTTGGATGAAACCATGTAAATCACTGTAACATCTACACACAGTTTATGCTGAAACCTTTTAAGGCATGAATAAAACATGGCCCTAAGTACTGAAAAGTACAGCTTTGCTGAAGATGTGTCTCTCAGCTCTGAGAGAAACTGCACAGTAATGTATAAAATCTGTCTGGATGCAGGCTGCTCTAAATATGTATAAGTACAGTATATAGTGTCAGAGGAATTGGTGTCATTGCTTCATTTTGCTTAGTGAGAAGTTTCACATGATGTAAACAAAGCAACAGTATGATATAATTAAGCAATTCTAACTCGCTTTTCTATTGGAGAAAAAAAAACTTAGATCATATCCACCTAGTCAGTATCTGTATTGATAATGGTGATCTGTCATGCCTTTTAGCTGCTCTCCATCAGCCCCAACAACACCTCTATGTCACATGTGAGCCCAAAGAAAGGCCTCTAATGGCCCTCTAATGCTTTTATTAGATTGCTGTTGCATCTTCTGTTACCCAAAAAGCAGTTTAAATGAATGCTGTGAATGACAGGTAACTTCACATACTTGAGTGGTTTGCCTGTTATTAAATTTTTATTAATTTTATTTTTATCGCTGATACTTTGAAGTGCTAATTGGATTTACCTAAGCAGACAAAAAGTGCAAAAAGTGTGCTTTGCAGATGAAACACAGATAAGTGGATTTTGAATTTACAAGCAGGTTATTGCGTGAGCATTAGTTTTAAAAGCCTTAACAAAAGGTTTTTTTTTTTTTTTTTTCCTTTTTTATTCAGCACAGACACCAAAGTTCAGCACATCCAAAAGTTGATTAATTCTCAAATTTATATTAGTATAGTATTTTAATAAATTTGTAATTAATAGTATTTTAATAATTTGTGTCTTTAATGACATTTTGGCAGTTTTTGAGTCTATTGAATGGAATGCATAAAAAAGCACATGATGTTGATGATGATGACAATAATTAGTAAATATTTGTTATTATAATTATTATTATTATTGCCATACCCCAAAAAAATTAATTCCATTTCTCAGACTTATCCTTACATTTCTCAATCACCAGGCTATTTGATTAGATACTTTTATCCATAATCATATCCAAAAATGCAAAACATTTAAAAGTAGATTTATTTTCAAAATGTTCTTTGCATTCTGGCAGTGTTTTAGTTTATTGTATGGTATAATCAAACAAACAAATAAATAAATAATAATAATTATTATTATGTATCTGTTTGTATATTTTCATTTCAGTCGATTATACCATCCAATAAACTAAAACACTGCCAGAATGCAAAGGAAAAAATTAGAATAAATCTACTTTTGGATGTGTTTAACTTGGTTTTGAATATTGAGTGTGACAGATCCGAAAGTTTTTTTCAGATTTACAGATTTGTGAATTCATGAAGTATATTAATAATTTTGTTTCTATTGCATATTCAGACAATTTCAGCCTCAGTTTCTATGCTTCCTTTCCAAAACCCTGCAATTTACCACAGTCTTACCATTAGCCTTTATTAAATATAAATCTAGCTCGTAAATCCACTGGATGTATGTTTCTCACAATGAAAGTAAATAGTCTTACATCTTCATGAGTATTGTGGTCAAGTAGTTCTGTTTAGGTGCTTCTCATTGATTGAGTGCTACTGGGAGTTGGTGATGGAAACCTTTGCCAGTCAGTCATTCCCACATGACACTTAAAGAGGCACATCTTAAACCACTCTTGTTGCGGAAGCAATTACTGCACTGATGATGCAGATGAAACAACCAATAAAGTGCTTAAAAGAATGATTTTTTCCATTAGTTGAGCACTTGGGTTTGTGTTAGACCCAAAGGTGCATGATATTTGAAGATGTGTGTATTAAGGTGTGTGATATTTGACAATGTGAGTGTGTGTGTATGAGGTGTGTGGTATGTGATATTTGAAGATGTGTGTGTTGTGGTGTGTATATATGGTCTGTGATATTTCACTTTGTTTGTTTGTCTGTGCATACTGAGGTGTATAAATGGTCTGTCATAAGATTGCATGTTGTTTTGTGCAACTCACCCATGTGGCAAATTTGACATTTTATATTTTTGGCAAATTGGTGTCTAAATTGTGTGAATTAACGTTTGGCACACCAGTAAATAGTTTGGTGAAACAGAACATTTTCCTGGCAACGCAACTATATTTTCAATCATTTATATGAGAAATAGGTAGCAACCTATATCTGTTTCCATGGAACAATAGATTTATTTCGCTATTTTCACCAAATGGAGCTCTGGTGGAAAATAATTCAATATATAAAACGGGATTTTGCAGTAATTTCTTAGAAGAACAGTTCTGGGTTCCCCAAGAATCTTTTCTTTGTGTGAAGACATTTTAATGATCTGGAAGAAGAATAAAACTTTTGTGCAATGGAAATGTTACATGAATGATAAATGTTCTTAATAAATGTCAATAAATAATCTTAATTTTGTAGATAATTGTGTAGATAAACTGTACATGTATGTAATGACAAACACTTCTATAACTAATAGACACTTTCCTAAAGCATGTGCATCCCAAAATTATACCTAATATCATTGTCAGATAAAAAAAGTGAATGATTCAAAGACTATTGTTCTTGTGATTTAACCCATACATTATGCAGTTCCTAATACAATTACCAGACCAATGACTAATAAATGCATTTATTTACTCTTTAATCTTTTAGGTCATTTTGGCCCTTGGAAAGTTTTCATTTTGGACCTTGGGCATATATACCACAAATGTGTTTTCATACAGACATTTTAATGCACATAATAGCAGAAATGGATTGCTTGTATCATTGCAAAATTTAAGCAGCTCAGCTCTAATCTGTTAAATGTGACTTTAAGGCCTAAAGATATCAGATATCATTCTGTAAAGCTGAGAAATAAGGTATATTGTGAAAAGTGCTATGGTAATTTTCTCTTGACATATGTGTCATATATCTACTGTAATCACAATACAAGGTAATGATATATCATGCACAATCTCAGGTTTAGCCACTAGGGAAGCAGTGCCCTGCAACTGCACCCTCCAAACTCTGTGTGAGTGTTTGTGTGAATGCATGTGTGAGTGTGTGCCTCTTGGCAAACACTCACCTCCTCCAATATGGGATCTGTTGTCTGATATTAGATTAGTTTGACTTGATGACACAAGCCCTCCATTTAAACATCACGAATATCATCAACCAAACCATCAAAATGTCTTCTAATAGAAACTCTGATATTTGGATCAAAGTATAATACTTAACTCCATTTAGCAGATTCCTCTTACTTACTGTCCAACAGAAGACTTTCCTGAGTGGTTTTCATGGTGACTCGAGCAGATTCTCCTGAGTTGTTCACACTTACAAAAGACTCTTTCCCTCACTAATCAGCAGCGGTGTCATTGGGTCTTGCCTGTTAGTAACTTATAGAACCAATTTAGAGAAGCAGGTTATACCGGTTAGGTCGAGAGGTGCTTTTGTGGAAAGCTGAGCTTTCTATCTTACTAGAGGCCAGTATTGAAACCGTAACTCTGTCATTATGGCTGTTAAGGGTGAATTATAGCAGCAGAGGAACGCTAAAAGCTTACGATCGTGTTGTTGTTTAGGGGTCAGCGGACACAGACTCCAAAAATAAAGAGAGTTGACCTTATTGTTTATTAGCTTATTTCTGCCTGCAGCTGTATAGCGTAAATGTTAACATTTGTGCTAATAGCAGCAACAGAGCAGTGAGCAGCCTAAATAATGTGAACCAAGAGACTGACATTCACACAACACTGTAGAAAATGGCAGCATGGAGAGTGCTAATGCAACCTTGATCAGAATGAATGAATCATAAACACTAAAATAAAACAACTAAATTAAGCACTTACGTAAGAAAACACATTTACTGAAGTACTTTCATAGCAACACTTTCATGAACCAGCCCTGCCAAAGGCTCTAGCAAATATTCTAAATGAGAATTCATCCATGTTTTTCATATGAAACCTGAGGACTAATAATTGTAAGTGTTTATTTTTGATTGCTTGCTTAACACATCTGAAGAGTTCATCAGCTTGTTAGGATATAGAAACAAGAAAGCTACATGTGTTTTGCAGATGAAATGGAAATAACTAGATCATTTTTATTGTTGTTATATTGTTATGGTATTGTTATTTATTAATATAAATGTTTCATCATTACATACTAAAGGAAAAAAAAAACTTGTTTTTGACTTTTTATTTAATTATAATACTTAATATGTATTAAATGAATAATAAAATTATTATTATTATTATTATTATTATTATTATTATTATTATTATTACAAATCTTATATTATAAATAATATTCAATTCAAGTTTATTTGTATAGCGCTTTTTAAGATACAAATCATTGCAAAGCAACTTTAAAATGATTATAATATTATTAATTCTAGTATATTTTTGTTTTATCATTAATTTTTAATTATAATAATAATTAAAATTGTATTTTATTTTAATAATAATAAGAAAAAGAACTCTTTGTGAAAAAAAAAAAAAAAAAAAAAAAAGCCTAACCCTAACATCTCAAACTGATTTTCTTTAAAGCAATATGCATAGGTCATTCACGGGGTCAGGCACTGTATATATTTTTTTTTATTTATGCCAGTTAGTGGATGCTGTTATCCACAGCAGCTTACAGCTCCCAGTGCAAGGTGGCCTCAAAAGCTATAGTTGATTGTGTTATTTCTACTAGTCTCCAGTGCATAGTGAGCTCCTTGGACCTGTAACCACTGCTTTGCCAGCTCAGTTATTTAATCACTACACACCTTGTTTGAGTCTTCTTAAACTCTGCCCATGTTAAACTGTAGATACAAAGTTAAAAATATTTAAACGCTTCATAAGGCTAAAATTGGGCCAGCACACAAGGTCCTCAGCCATTCATTAATTATCTTCTCTGAATTGCAACAGACCTTCAGTGAATATAAAAACCTCCACAGTCCACTTGGCCACTGTTTTACTTCAACCAGGGCTGGTGGGGGCATAAAATAAATAGCAGAACTGCCTCTTGTGATTAATATATCAGTTTCGTACTATCAATCTCTGGATATGAGTTTTCCTTTGGAATGCGGGGGTGATTAATATCAGTTCCCAGTGCTCAGATCTCCCTTTGTATTCCATTTAATCAAAATGGAAAGAGGGGATTAGAGAGAAAGAGAGAGAGAGATGGGAACGGGACCAGCGGCCTTATTTAATTTACTACAGGTTGATGGAGGTTCTCCAATTGACTCTTCTGGATTAATAGGTAACCCACACAAGCTGTCCATCAGTGCCCATCTCCCATTAGACCTCAGAAATGGGCCCCAAATTGCCTGCTTGGGGCGGACCTGATGGAAGTTGCACTGTCTTGCCTCCTGCTTCTCCTTTTTGATGAGACATACACATTTTCTATTACAGTCAAAAAGATTGAATGGAGATAGAAGGAATAAAACCATGCCATCTCATCAGTCTGCTGAATGAACTACATGGAACAAATTCAATATTGAAGACATGGGGCACTGTGTGATTTAAGTGAAATGAAGCAGATTATTCAGAGCCTTCAACTCGCGTTTGGCTTGTTAACACAGACAAACTCAGTAACAAGCTCTGATTGAAGCGTTTCATGATAAGCATCAACAAATCAGGCGGCTTCATTCTCGTCAAGTCGTTTTATGTCAGTAAACAGATTAGTATTAATTCTGTTGCAGGTCAAGGATGTAATATATACTTTAATTCAGCAGTGAGCCGGTGTTTATATTCCTGTGAGCCCGAGAAAAAGTCCTCATGCAATCTTGATGTTTTCTAAACCCAACACCAACCTGTGAATATTATCACCGATTTAATGGCCATGAAATCCCTCAGGTACATGAGGGCCCTGTTTATTTTCCCTCCCTAACAGTGATATCATGGCACCTGCTACAGCATCAACATCCTACAGTGTTCAAGAGTCATTAACTAATAAGGCAACAATGGCAGGTCTGGAGGACACGTTATTACTAATGCTGTCTGGCTTTAATTACAGTTATTCACTTTCTTGTCTCTCTCACACACACACTCATTCACTCACTCTTTTGCACACTTTCTCTCTGTCTCTTATACAAAAACACAAATTAGCAGTAATTTTACAGGTGAATCTGATAAGATAAAAGAAAAATTAAAGGGGCTTTCTGAGCTAGTTTGTCAGTTTAGGATCAGAATCAATGCACATTACCTAACCACTGTGTATTTATACATTACTATTCAAAAGTTTTAAATATTCATATTAATTATGCATTTTTCAGTAGATCAAAATTGACAATAAAACATTTATAATGTTTCAGATGTTTCAAAATTCTGTTCATTTTTGCTTTCTGCTTATAAAATAATCCTGAAAAAAAAAGATATACATATGTCAGGGTTTTCATATTAAGCAGAAGTACAACTGTTTTGGACATTATTGATAATAAGAAATGTTGAGAATGAAATCACATATTAGAATGATTTCTGAAATATTGTGTGACATTTAATGACTGCTTTTCCATCACATTAATAAATAACATTTTAAAATATATTCAAATAAAAAGCAGTTATTTTAAATTAATTAAAGTGTTATAATATTTCACAAAATTACTGTTGATGTAAGTTATGTTAATTCAGCTTTTGTGAGCAGAATAAAGAAGCAGATTTTTTTTTTTATTTTTTTTTTCTCTCAAACACATTTAAAAAATCTTGCTGACCCCAAACTTTTGTGTGTGTATGTATATGGACATAAACACTTAAGCTTAATCATTTCTAAAGTCAGCATTAAGTTCATCCTGAACTAATATGGTTGACATTGATATAGACGTTTGGACCATATTTTAAAAACAATGCCAGTGACAATTTATCATAAAGCATCGTTTACGCTGTGGCACACATAATTAGGGGTTTTATTAATGTGCTGCTCTGTGACTGGATCAATCTACAGTGATAAACTGATTTATTAGACCTCCGTGATGTTAAAGCAGCTCTACCAGACAATTTAGAAGACAGTCTTTAAAAGAGGTTGTGTTTGTCTGTATGTAATGTAACAGAGAGCGATTTACATTATAGTGTTTGTTCTGGTGTTCTCATATATTGAATTTAACCAGTTTTAAAATATGTAATTTATAAAATTGTTCAATAATATATTTTTTTAGTATTGTGGAAGATCTATAAGTCTAGTGGTTAAAAAGATTGTTAACATAGAAGTCACCGGTTTGATCTTGGGGTGTGACTTAAAAAGAATGTTGTAACACCTTTTACCTCTTCACCATTGTTCTTGCCCTTGAGAAAGGCGCTTAGTCTACAGTTGTTTTTTAATGCAATTACTGTACTGTAGGATACTGTAAAACAGTCTACTGACTATAGTTGATTCAGAAAACAGATTCAATTATGGCTGTTTCAGGTGGTCGTGTTTTTTTTTTGTTTGTTTTTTTTTTTTTTTTTTAAGACAGATAACTCGTTTTTAAATTATACTGATAGTATGTGCAATAGTATGGGCCAGATGTGTTTTATGGACCAAATTAATTACACGATGCAAAATGAATGATGATATGGACATATGGAAGACGTTGCAGGTGAATATAGTAAACATATTATTTAAATAGATATCACTATACTTCCCCAGGTAATTAATCACAGTACATTTAGACAGTTTTTTTTTTTTTTTTTTTTTTTTTTTTCACAGATGGATTTTAATCACTCAGAAAATACTGTTAACAGCCAGAAGAAAAAAATCACCATGTGTTTAGGAAAAAAGAAAAGAAAAAAAAAATTTTTTTTTTTTTTTTTTTTTTTTTTCATATTATGTGTTTAGGACTGGGTCTGTAAAATTTTGGGAGCATTGAGTGGATAAATAAACCTTTAGAATATACATAAGAATATAACTGGGAAGTTTGGTTTAAGTGCCATTAATATGGTGATTTCTAGCTCAGTGCAGAAGAAAAAAAAAAATCTCATTTTGAGAAAACAGCCTTTAAAGATATGTTTAGACACAATTAGATAAAATGCGATAAAATAAGCACTTACATTTGTATTCTGGCTGCTTGCTTTCCACTAGACTGAAAGAAGATGTGTTATAAAAGCAAAATAGCCCCAAACCTCAGAACTGACCAGTGCTTGAAAATAGTAGTTAGTGTCTTGCATTGATGCATTTTGTACACATAAAAACAAACGCCATTTGCATTTCATGAATAGTAAAGTCTGCACTTCTTTTCAAAACAGGTTTTATGCATGAAATGAAGTTGAAGCTGACATTTCATTTCCATTGACGCAGTGCAACTGGCTTCTGACTTTCTGTGTATGAAATACATTACAGTATAACCAGGGGCAATTCCAGGGTTTTAATTTTAGGGAGGCTCAGCCCCCAATGAAGGTATAATATATATATATATATTATTGTTTATATATATATTTTATATCAAATGAAACAATGAAGGTATAATATATATATATATTATTGTTTACTTATTTTTTCAAATGAAAATGGCATCTTTGATAGTTTTGTTGTGATGAGGGGTGAACGCAGCGAAAACGTAGTTTACAGTAGATGGGGAACCGATTGCTCCCCCAAGATTTTTTTAAAAACCGTATTTATGACAAATAACTGCACAGATGGAGATATTATAACAATCTATCATTAAATACACACCTTGTCCTCTGTTTCTTGCTCTGCGCCGCCACTCTCTGCAGATTAAAGAATGCGCTGAAAGACAGGGAGGAGCCGATCGAAGTCTGCGGCCATTTTCAAATTAAATTTATAGCTATAGCCCTCTAAAATTGGCCTAGCTATGCCCATGAGTGTAACTTTATCTTGTCATGAAACACTGCATGAAATATCCATAAAATAAAACTCTTTTCTCTAGTGCTCTCAAACTTTTTCTTCCAACTATTTTTGGTTACTTTTTTATGCCGGTGACCTCTATGTATTTTCATGAATTTGAATTTATTATTAAAATGTTGAATCAAATAATAGTCAAATGAACCACTGGACCGAATCCCTTTTATGATATTATTGTTGTCCCACAATAACTCTAAAATATTTATTTGTCACATACCCAACTTTTGGTGCTCATTCCTCCATAAGCTTTGTCAGTGATTCATGGTTTCTGAGAGGACTCACTGAACCATGGCCAGAGCAAAAAGAAGCCATTGTCTTTTGCCTGATTGGTCTCTGCTTTTTAATCATCTCGCTGAGTGAGTCTGGAAACTAAGCCAGTTGAGGTCATTATAGCCAGAGGAGAAAGAAGCTCCTCCTTCAATGGTTCGGTCATCATTTATCACTGTCCATCATTAAAACCAAGAATGAAGAGATGTCAGGAGAGCTCAACCTCAGCATCAGAGGTAATGATAAAGTGAGATGGAAGAAAATTGACTGCAAAGGTCAGCGAGGAGAGGAAAATTATAAAGAGAGAAAATTGGCAAAGAAGCAATTGAAATGAACAAATCACAAGTAGAATTGGATTTTTTTTTTTTTTTTTTGCTGAAGAATCTACACAGTAGTCCTCCGCATACAACGTTCTCCCCATCCTATGCTAGATGATCATTAACAAAAAATAGAGCATGCTGTCTCAGAAGTGGAAACAAATTTAGAAATGTTTTGAAACCTCACAGCATCTTTCACAGATTTTAAATGTTTGGTTAACACTGCGAAATTGCTTCAGACGAAGACACCTGATGAAATGTCAGTGGTGGAGGAGGCTTTGCAGGAAAACAAAAGATTTATCCATGAGAAATCAAGATGGCAGCTGATACAGATCCTAGTGCTTGCTTAATGAGGTGAAAACCATGGGGGAAAGAGAGAGAGTCATTTGTTTGCGGTAGAGCTGAATTGGAAATTAGAGGAGACAATACTCAGCAGACAACCCAAATGTCAAAGAGTGAAGAAAAACAGCGTCTTGTGTACATGCTTACAGGGATATAAATTATTCATTTCAAAATATTCCTGTTAATTTTCCAGTGTTTAAAGACACTTCTGTGTCAGTGGTCATCAATGTCTTTCTGCAGCTTTAATCATTTCAAGGTTTTTGTTCTAAAGTTTAGACTTTGAAAGTACTGCAGTAGCACTTTTGACACACTTGTATTACTTCTACTTCTAAAGATGGTTTTATAATACACAATAAGAGCAGCGTAAGTGGACGCATCTGTGTTGCGTTATTGTTTGAAGGTCTTTGTTAATCCATCCACTACTGTTCTATGCCATTTGTCACTATTCCAGATTGTGCCTTGAAAAAGTAAGTCACGTCAATAGAATATAAACGAGTTAGGGTGAGGCCTTAGAGACTGTTAAAAAAGCTCTTAAGACACCTTTTGCCAGGATCTTTTTATGTGCTGCTGCTTCATCAAAGCAGCCTCCAGACTCTTGGAAAGATTTCGAGGAGATGGCCGAGGAGTGTGGCATGTCACACTGCCTGAGCTGTCCATAGGGGAGATGTCAAAAACCCTTCAGCTTTACATTAACCTCAAGTCACATTCATTCACAATATGATGTGTTACACTGCTGTATTTACTGTGTAACCAACTGGCTGAATTTACGGTTTACCACATGGACCTTCTTGCCTGCTCCTCTAAAGCTATGGGGATTAATAATTGATTTAACAATTTACTCAAAAAGTATTTGACATTAGTTATCTTGAATACGATTTAGGGGTGTGAATTTTGTGAACTGGAATGCAAGAGTCTTGTTTCATTCCTGAATAAATTGTTGTTTCTAAACAAATCGTTTTAGTGGATGATGTGATAATTCATAAATACAGTTACTTGTTGTGTTCTTGAATGAATGTGTGTTTCTGAATGCATTTCTGAATATGAATATAATCAAAAGCTGTAAAGAGAAAGCAGGACTGCAGAGTTGACTGACAGTGTGGGGATTTGCAATGCTTTTTGCTAGTACAGAGTCTGTGTTGCAGTGTGGGGTTATGAAACTGGTCATTGGTTCAAAGAAGAAGAAGAAGAAATAGAAGAAGAAACCCATGTGGGAATTTTCTGTGGTTATTTAGTTGTTGGTATGACTCAGTGTGTATGCACCTTAATTATGAAGTAGTAGACACACCCCAGGCACTTTCTGTTGTTAAAAAACAAAGAACCATAGTTTTAAAGCTGTACTTACTAACTTACTCAATACTCTCAGTAATATATATATATATATATATATAATATATTATTATATATCTATAATATATATATATATTATATATATATATTATATATTTTTTTTTTTCTTTTTATATTTTTTTTTTTTTTTTTTTTTTTTTTTTTTTTCTTATTTTCACAGACCTCAGTGCTTCATCTGAACACCTTAAGAGATGATGGCTGTTAAACACTATGGTTAAGAGCTGCCTATCAAAACTGTGTACAACTAAAGTGAATGTAAGTGAAATTCTGTTGTAATTTTGTTGTTGTGTGTGTGCATAAAATAAACTACCAGAAAGAGGTACACTTATGCAACAGCACTCTTTACTCATCTTGAAAGTTTCTCTGTGATCATCCCCAGAGCTGGCAAAAAGTGTGAAAGACAAGCTTAGGTGTCTCATTAAAGAGGAAGGTGACATTGATAGCTCTTAGATTCAAAGTGGATCTTTGTAATAATGGCCATTTTAATTATATTAATGACAATTTTGCCATTGGCGAAGAGATACTTGAGCCTTACTTATTAGGTTGTAGTGTAAGAAAAAAATATTATATATTATATATATAATATATATATAATATATATATATATATATATATATATATATATATATGTGTATATATATATATATATATATATATATATGTTGTATATATAGAATATATATATATTATATATATTATAATCTGTATCATATATCCTTTAAAGCCCGATATCCTTTTAAAGAACAGGATCCCGAAACTAAAGCAAGCACTAAGCGGTCAGTCTTCTCTCCTGCTACCTCCACTGTGTGCTATTAGATCAGCCAGCCCAGGATGTCTTGGGTAGGTAAACACCGCTAAAGGTCAGGATGGAAATATCGATGGGCTCAGCTCAACACAGTGACATTTGAGCTTGGCCGTGTAAGGGTTTTATTAAGTGTTCGATATCCAGCTGTTGTGATGGCGATTGTACAGGATGTGAGGGTTCCTTAGATGCATGAACGTGAAAGATGCGAATCATAAATAGAAAGATGCTTCCTTTCAGTAATATATGAGCTTTACAGAAATTATTTTAGCTACTTGTATGTTCAATTAATACTGACTAGCATTTGATTACTTTTGCATGAGACTGCATATGTCAGTCACGTTACATGATTTGACTGAGTTGGATGTTACATAGAAAGGACGACAGCGCACCACATTAAAGGAAAGGAACATTCATGTTTTCAGAACCGTTGGCCAAAATCAAAAACAAAACTAGAATTAAATAATCTTTAAGAGCAAGAGGGCCTCCTGGTGTTTTGGGGGCCCTACGCAACATGCATACTTTGCGTATAGGGACGATCTACTCTGCCAAGACTTCATTTATTTGATCAAAAGTATGTAAAACAGCAATATTATGAAATATTATTACAATTTAAAATAATTGTTTTCTCTTTTAATATATTTTACTGAGTTTTCTGTAATATAATAATAATAAACTGTAAATTAAAGAAGCAGGTTAAATAGAAATGCAAAAGATTTTAAGAAAAATTGACCGACGCCCCTATAGCAGAGCCGTATAAGCAAGTGCTTTAATGTGGATTTCTTTCTTCAGCTGGAAATGTGAGCCATTTTATGTTAACATCCAAACAAAGGGTGACTAAACTGACATATTGATCAAACAGGTGTGAATACAGAGAGCTAGGTAAAAGACTGATGTGAGTTTATGGAGGAATTCATCAGTATGTCAATGGTTATGCATGCAAAGGTCACTTGTTTAAGAAACAGTGTCATCTTCCATGCATTAAATAATGAATGAACAACTTTCACAACAATCAAGATGTCTTGATGGCTTGCAGGTTTAATTATTTTTTTTTTTTTTCAAATCTCTGTGCTAGAATATGACATCGGCTTATAGTTATTAAAATGGGGGGCACGGAGGGTGAAGAGGTCACATTTATGTCCAACTGTCCTGACCTGAGCACATAATTCTGTCTTCTCTCCCTGTTGATGTTTCAATTGGGTGTCTGTCTACTAGGACTGCATCAATTTTACCAGTCTCTGGTCTGATCTTGCTATTCTACACAGGTTGAGATCTCAGTCGTAACCATCAGATGTGTTTGGGTCAAAAAATAATGTTTTTTCCCCACCCAGATTTACAGTTTGGGTCAGTAAAAACAGTAGCATGATCTAGTAGATCTACATGATTTATTGCTTATTGTCTCATGGCTCATGGGATCACATTGTTTTGTTTGGATTTATGTTTTCAGCAGATGTTTTCTTATCAAAGCGACTTTTGTGCACAGATCACATTTAGAAAAGTTCTGCATAACAATACTTTTTTTTTTCCTGTGCTGCAAAGATACATCGAAATGTATTTTAAAATAAAGTACCATATACCTTAATTTTAAGTGTATCAAAATAAAATACAAAATACAGCAGCCACACCAAGTATCAAAATAAACTATTGCATTTTTTTATTTTAAAAATACCAAAAAGTATTTTTTACAAGGGAGCATGAAATTTCTTTGAAAACCCTTCATTAACTGGCCTGTTTGATCTATCCCTTCACCATTACACTGACTCAGCTGACTCAAGCATTGAAAGGAGGTTGCTGTATTTTACAAGCAGGAATATTTAAAAATAGGTGAACAATATTAGTGCTGTTTACCAACGCATTCCAGAGAGCTTTTAATGTACACACTTACTCCCAGCATGTGGTATTGAGTGTTTTTTTCTGCATGTGAACCCTGATATGGTGTTCACACAGAGTAAAAATAGATGGGTGTGTAATTTCAGTGTACCCTTATCGCTATCAAAGCCCACTTTTCACATTTCCATGTGCTCAGTGTTCAAATCGGATTTTCAAAGCACCTGAGCCACACAAGAGTGTTCTGCGATTTCTCCTGTTATTTAAATCTGAAAGATGAGTTTGACAGCTCGGCTGATTTCACATCACACCCACAGTGCAAACACGACACCTCACTTCTCCTGTATTGCCTCATTTCAGCATGTCATTCACACCTGTCTCTTGCGTGACTTCAGTTGCTCAGTATTATTAATTTCTTCTGTTTTTAATTAATCATTTATTCTGTGATTTGCCTGATTTTCTTTAATCTGGTGAGGTTGTTATCACCGTATAGTGAGTATTGAACAAACACACACACACCGTGAACACACACTCGGAGCAGTGGGAAGCCATTTTTGTAGCGGCACCCGGGGAGCAGATGGGGGTTCAGTGCTTAGCTTAAACGTCTAACCTCAGTCATGGTATTGAGAGTGGATGAGAGCACTGTACATTCACCCACCTACAATCCTTGCTGGTACCGAGACTTGACTCCGCAACCTTCGGGTTACAAGTCCAACTCTCTAACCATTAGGCCACGACTCCCCCTTCCCATTTGAATGCAGTGTTTATTGATTTTAATGATGCATTTAGAATACAATTAAATTTGCTGCTACAAGCAAACAAAACATCATAAACTATATTTGGGTGTTAATTTGAATACAGTCTTCAATAAGTAAACAAATTAAATTTTAATGTAAACAAATTCTATAATAGTTTTAAATATTTATTAATCTATTTTATTTTATTTTATTTTATTTTATTTTATTTTATTTTATTTTTCACAATATAGTTTTGAACCTGTGAAGTAGAAAGATTTTGTATCCAGATGGTAGGGTAAGTAAGGCATGTTAACCAGCCAAACCTGACCACTTTGAGGCATTTTGATTATACTTTGTATCCATTTTTAAATGGATTATATAAAGATCAACAGATCCTTCTGAAAAGCTCAGTGCACATTCCAGTCAGGCAAGAAAAAGGCAAATTCAAAGCTTACTACGGCAGTCCAAAAGTACAGGGCATTATTTAGTTCAACTAAGTAAATGACATTACCATGGTGACAAATGAACAGAGGGAAAAAAATAGCTCTCGCTAATGGATGCTAATTGGACTAATTCAATTTACATAAACTCAGCTAGTTCAAGTGCCATGCTGAACAGTATGTAAATGGGTTAAATGGAATTTATTTGAAACATCCTCGTCATATTGCAGTTGCCCATCTAATCAGACTTGAAATTTGATGAGAGGCTCCTCGTACCCTCCATATATGACATCTTTGACATTTATTTCCTCTCATATTTCTCTGAAAATGATGTACTAATGTATCATGACATTTAGCAAAAATCCAACAAGAGAAATTGCAAATCTAATAATAATAATAATAATAATAATAATAATAAATAAATAAATAAAAATAAATAAAGAAATTAAAACATTTTGATTGCCAGTTTATAAATCACAAACATATAAAAATTCAATGTAAAGAAACAACACTGTTCAAAGAGCTTGTCTTTAAACATCTGATGGCACGCATTTGTCGCTTTACCCCAGTTAAATGTACAGTATGTCTCTTTTGTGAATAACTTGTGACATACTTATCATGCTTATGCATACTGTATAACATTGCAAAATGTTTAAAAATCGATAAACTTAGGCTAGTTGTCATATTGTTTTACTCAAGTGAGTTTGTCAGTGTTTTATTAGTAGTGGTAGTATTAAGCTTGTTGACAGGTCGTTTACTCTTTGCTTTAACTTAGGTTAATAAGAAAATCAATAATGTATGAAAAAAGACTCTCACCAACCACCTAAAAAAGTTACAGGCATTTAGCCATTCAGTCATAGAAGGTGTATTATTTTATTTTGTCATAAAGTGTGCCCATCAAAGCTGTTAAGCAGAGTATAACACTGAAAAGATTCGATATATGGGGCCTCAATATCTTGTCATGATCATTTCACCAGCAGCTGTCCATAAACTTTTGTATCCAGATAAATAGCTGACAGGGTATGACATGCTCACAAACAAGCACTCTGCCTCTTCACCTGACACAATGTTTCATAGGCTTGAAACCTCTAGAATTTAAGGGTGCGCAAAACTAGGACCATCCACTCGAAAGCCAAATGATTTTGAGAGGTTCTGGATATTTAGGCCTAAAGTGCTATTAATGCAAAAACCTGACGTTCCTCTCAGGTTAAGAGTTCAATCATGAGTAGAATATTAACATGAATGATTTCAAGTACATTTCTCCTTTGCAGTTAACATTATCTACACTAGGGTTTCTGGGTTTCCCAAACAGGGGTTTCTGAGTTAAATAGAATTAAATATAACATTAAAATAAACAAATGGTGAAATAAAACTGAAGTTGTGAAATAACAAATTGTGAATATCAAGTTTGTGATTTATGGAAGGTGTATAGTCAGTTGCGCTGCATGTTTCAGAGTAAAGAACTGTACTGTTTTCATTTACATAATGCTATGTTTTCAAGGGCAGCTTGGTCCACTGTAAATGCATTTTTCTTTTTTTTTATGGGCTGCAGGTCTGCGTGTGTTTAAGTTCAGTATGCATTTGGGAAAACAATATGTTTATATACAGAATTTTTAAGCATTTCACCAATATTCCACCAAAATAAAAGTTTGAGGGTTTAAATATTTGAAAGTGACATAAATATGTGTTTTGTAATGTTTTTAGTTTATAGAAATAAATAGTGTTCTATACACTATACGGGTTCTTGTTCTTAAAAAATAATAATAATAGTTACTTTACCATATACAGTGAAAAATTGCAAATGGTTTAACATACTATGTGTAATTTTACTTTGAAATATACTGTTAATACGGTAACACTTTTCAATAAGTTTGATTAGTTAACAGTAGTTAACTGTATTATTTAACATGAACTAAGCATGAACAATGCTACAGCATTTATAGATCTTAATGTTAATTTCAACATTTACTAATAAATTATTAAAATCAAAAATTGTATTTGTTAACATTAGTTAATGCACTGTGAACTAACGAACAAATGAATAACCGTATTTTAATTAACTAACATTAACAAAAATTAATAAATACTATAACAAATGTATTGTTCATTGTTAGTTCATGTGTAATACTGTACGTGTTTTGTGTTAAATTTTCTTTTATTGTTTTATCTGTATTTTTTACTGTGAATTTCTAGCAACCACAGTCTTTTTTTTTACAGTAAATTTAATTAGATATTTTTACAGTGTATAGAGTGAACCCAAGAGCAAGCACCCTAAAAAGAAACAATTGTCACTAGCAACAGAGTATTTGTTCTTTGTATCTGAATATCTCAGCAGCAACAATATGAGACATGTTCATATGAAATTAAATGTGATCAGCCGCTTTTCAAATTGCAATCACAAAATGTGACAAAATATTCACAATATAATTTTGACCATGTCGTGTAGCCCTGCAGTATATACATAATTTTAAAAGAAATAAAACAACAAAATATTTGATATTTTATCATTTGACCATTAACTGATATTAGAGAACCATGAACATGTGCGTTTCATTAAATTACTATTCAAATCTCATGGAGTACTTCAAGTAAATCTTTGATTTCAAAGGTGTTTGGCTGACAAAAAAGTTTGGGAACCCCTGATTTAGACGATGCACTGTTTAGCTGCTAAACTTCAGTAGTTTTGTACAGGTACATTCCGAGGCGATCCGTTAACGTTTGTTCCCAGGCCATTAAATGAGAGGGATCAACAAGAGGGAAGAGGAGATTAAGCTAATTGTGGTAATTTCAACAGAGGCATTACAAGGATGTGCTTGGTTTAATGGAACAACGTTGTTACGAATCTCTCTCATGATGATTCATGACATAACTGATTGAGACTAAACACAGATGATTTATTCATTAAGTATTCATTAAAAGTGCATTAATTAATTATTAATTTTGTGTAATAAGTGCTACCTGAACTAAAACTAAACCCTCAATGTGCAACTGTAATAAAAAAATAAAATAAATAAAATAGCACTTTGGTTACACTTTATTTACAGTGTTATTATACATTTAAGTACTTAGTAATGTTAATATGTTAGGGTTAGGATTAGGGTTTGTCTTAGGGTTACTTGCATGTAATTATGCATAATTAATTGTTATTATAATAGTAAGTACACGTAATGTGTAACAAGGACACCTTAAAATAAAGTGTTACCAAAAGTTCTTTGTCTTTGTGACCATGTTTAGTTGTAAATAGAAAGTTCAAATTAACAGGATTTGTTTCACACAGATATCCTTTGTAACATTATAAGTGTCTCTAAGTGTCTCTACTGTCACTTTCGATCAATTTAATTCCTGAAAAAAGTAAAAAAATTTTTACAAAATCTTAATGACCCCAAACTTATTAACCGTAGCATATAAAATAGTTAACAAAACTGCTTTCTTCATCAACAATCTTCTGTTGTTGTTTTCAATATCAATAGTTTTATATATTTTAAAAATAGAGAGAGAGCGAGAGAGAGAGAGAGAGAGAGAGAGCGAGAGAGAGAGACCAGTATAGTGTTCTCAGAACTATTATGTGGCAGCATGGAATCAAACAACAATGAATGTTCATTTCTGAATTTGTGAGATGTGTTTATCTCTTAGGTTCATTAAATAATTTTGTTTTAAAAAATATTTCTACTGCAGTTAAATTAGCCGTTATCTAGTTTTCAGTCGTGTTCTTTCTCTCTGGTGGCTTTGAATTTGGATTTGTTTTTGCCGCTTACGCGTTGATTTTGTGTTGCAACACCCTCTCTGGGGTGTTTCTGAAGTAATGGAAGGAAGATTTGTTCACATTTTTCATTCCCTCAGTTGGGGGTTTGCTAGAGAGAGCTTGACACCTGATGTCTAGTTAAACTGGATATTGTGCGCTTGTCTTTCGTATAAGCAGCATCTTGCTAATTTTTGCTAATTTTTAATGAGCACAAATCATAGGAGAAATGTGTGTTTAAGCTGGAGACTGCATAAACGGCACAATAAAAATCCCACTCTTGCCTCTTACCTTCGAATTATAAAGAAAAATCCAGTGAATGTTTGTGTGTATGTGTGTGGGTGGTTGTTATACTGCAATGACAATAGAATTTTCTGCACTTAGACTGAAAAATGAAGAAAATGCACTGAAGCTTTTTTTAATGGTCAGGCAGGAGGCAGCACATTAAAAATTAAAAGCTTTGTGTGGGTTGGCAGTGTTGGCGTGCGACGATACACCATGAGAAACAAAGGAACAGAAATAATTAGGGAAAAAAGAGAAAGACAGGGAAAGGGTGAGAGAAATATTTTACCTTCGATTAGATTTTTCTCACTTCAAGGCATTAGGTGGGAAATACTTTGTTATTGAATTGCAAGGTTGTTTCGTCAAAAACATGTGCTCACATATAATAAGACCCAATTTTTACTATTCAGAAGAAACAAACAAACAAACAAACAAACAAACAAAAAAGACCCCAAAACGTTGCCATTGCATTGTAAAGCAGAGTGTGTGTTAGATCCCAGCTGAGAGGGGCTGTGTGGGCCGCTGGATGCTAATGAGCAGCACTGGGACATACTGGGGTCTGACTGAAGAATAAAGAGTCACCCACAGAGTGAGGACAGACTTTTTTTGGTACCCAGGGGTCAGTTAGGGACTGGCCAGCACTGGGTGTTCAGATGTGTACTTCCCATCTTCTATCACACATTAGCAGCTGTTTTACAGAATTGTGCCTGCTCCATGTTACACCCACCTAACTTTTTCCAAGCAGTCCTCTGTACAATACTTCCTTTTCTTTGCAAAACATGTTGAGGTGGAGGTTGGATGTTGTGCTAAAAAAGTAATCGTGTCAATCATACTAAAATCCTACCAATAAAATCATAATCATATATTATATATTGTAATTATATATATATATATTAACATATATGCCAAATACTATGTTTTTTTTTTGTTTTGTTTTTTTGTGTGTGTGTGTGTTGTGTGTGTGTGTGTGTGTGTGTGTGTGTGTGTGTGTGATAAACCATTCTCTGAAATAGCTCAAAGGTTCATCTCAACATTATAAGTATAACACTTTTCTTTCTGTCTTTCTTTCAATTCTTTCAGAACATCACCTCCAGAGTACCACGTTATATTCTTTCTTTCTTCTTTCTTTGGACAAAGATATTTATTTCTTTCTCTTTATTTTTAATATAGGCTGTTTATTACATTTACCAATTTCTAGTCTGACAGTTAGCAGTTTGCCTAATAAATGTTTTCAAATAAATTGTTGATTGTATATAATTACTCATTTTATTCTCAAAATGTGGGGGAAAATCAGTTTAACAAAAACTTTGGTATTCATGGGTTTCAGTCACGTGACTTTTTTTGTTGTGGCCGCCAACTTTAGGAACTTGTGTAGCCTCTCACTGGTGATCGGAAACCAAAATAACACTTCACCAACAATAGAAAACAATGGTATTAAAAAAAAAATAAATAAATAAATAATACTTTAGGATTAGATCCTTTTTTTTTCTTTTAAGTGAACTTCTGACTCCACTGAAGTCTAGTGAAAACTTGCAATTCGAATTGCAATTCGATCCTACAAATGGTGGACACACCACTGTGTGACATCACATGAAACCTATGAATTGGCAATCTAACAAAAACTGTTGTTAAATTGCCTAGATAGGTAGGTAGATAGGTAGGTAGGTAGGAAGATAGATAGACAGACAGACAGACAGACAGATAGACAGATAGACAGACAGATAGATAGATAGATAGATAGATAGATAGATAGATAGATAGATAGTAAGATAGATAGACAGACAGACAGACAGATAGACAGATAGATAGATAGATAGATAGATAGATAGATAGATAGATAGATAGATAGATAGATAGATAGATAGATAGATAGATAGATAGAAAGCATAATTTATTGTAAATCTGGATTCTAACTTGGTTCTCTGTGATTTCTTTTCAAGATTTTTATCTTTGCAACCATCTAAATGCTTCATTGTTATCTTCTTCTTTTTTTTCCCCATGCTTAATTGAATTGTGTTACCAGCACACTGTCAGTCCTGGGCTGCTTTTTGTCCCAGCCTATCCCTGAGGTCAGAAGATGTCTAAAAAATGTCCTTTATCATATCAGCATAAAGGAGGACAAAACACTGAAAATTTGATCCTATTGGCCCTGATTACATTGGTCAAAGCTTCATTCCGAGGTCAATCTACAAAGGTTGGTTGGGACTGTACAAAAACATATGGTACAATGATGGAGCCCCTAAAGACACATCTGTCATGTTTAATGTTTACTTGGAATTCTGGACAACCACGTCTGATTTTATTTGACTTAGGAAGACAGATTCAAAATGAGATTTGGCTATGTTGAGATAACATTACAGTGCTCAGGACAGCTGGAATTGAGTCTAATCGTTATAATAGGATAGAGAGTCCTTGACCTGGTCCTAGAACAGTTTGAAGCCAGCATAATAAATTCAGAAGGAATGGTTGTCCTTTTGCTTTTGCTCAAGGGTAATACTATATTTCTGGTGTCTATAATTATTATAGTTTCTTATTATTTCAGTATAGCTCAGTTTGTTATGAGTGTTACAGAATTGTTTTGCATCATCTTCAAATTGAGTTGCCATTGACCTGTACACTGTGCTGGTACACAATACTTTTGTGTTCAAAGTGAACGCTACTAACTAGATGCTTCAAAATAGTCTGATTATGTTGTCTAGTCTGTTCTTTTATGAGCAGAGTACATAGTCACATACAAACAAAAGCTGCCACAAACAATCAGGTGGCATTCTAGAGTCTCATCGTTTGTTCTTTGTCACAGAGGCCAGCTTATGCTTGTGTTTTCAGAGTTTCACTTTCTGCAAAAACAGTCCCCAGTTCACACTTCTCTTGGAGTCCAAACTCAAATGTGTGTGTGAGTGTCTACAACTGTGTCTCCTACAATGTTCTAGCTCGTCGGCGCTGCTCTGAGACAGAAGACATCACCCTGTCTGCCACACTCTCGTTGGAAGATGTGTGAGAATTCTTAGAAAGGTTGGGGACATTGTCTGAACTCGTCTTTTTTTAACTTCACACTCTGGCTTTTAAAATGCTTCTGACTCACTCTTTTTCTACATATTTATTATACTAAATCAGAGTGCTTTATAAGTGTTGTCAGCCTAAATGTTCATCTCACACATAAATACCAGACTTAAAGAGACTTCAAGGGAGTTCACTCAGAAACTAATAATTTACTCACCCACCTGTTTTTTTTTTCAATCATGCATGACTTTTCGGCCTCCAGAACACAAAAGGAAAATATTCTGTCCATTATATTCAAGGAAAATGACAAAAAAAGGAAAAAAAAAGGAAAAAAAAGACCATTATGAGTTATCATTAAAGGGCTCTATAAGTCTTTTGAAGCCTTAAGTTAGATTTGTATAAGGATTAAAATTGACTTTAAATTCTATTTGGTGAGTTAATGAGATCATGACAGAGGTAACAATAAGCAATTCTTAAATTGGATCTTTTTTATTTATTTTTAAAAATCTTGTTTTCAAATACACACTTAAACACACGCGAGGCCCAAAAATAACATAAAAGTACATTGGATTTAAATAAACAGATGCAAAAACAAAATAATGTAGTGTCAAAGACAAACACCCCCAATAATGAAAGTAATAAGATCACCGCAGTTACTTAAAAAGTAATAAATAACTAAATAAAAATAAATTTGTTCAATGAACCAATTTATTCCGAAACCACTCTGAATGATTTATTCAAATTGACAAATTAGATACACTTCTCAAATTCAACTGAATCACTAATCACTGAAAAACAACCTAAAATTTGGTTTGTTTGTCAGACAAAACTACTGTGCTGCTTAAGGAGACTTGGAATATAAATCTTATGGACTGTTTCTTTGATACTTTTATGATGCTGTTGTTTGTTCAAAGGTTTATGGTGAGCTACTCTTTTTAAGAATTGTTTTAATGATCAAGTTGCTTGAAAACAAGAAACTTTTTGTATAAACCTTGAAATTCAACTGCTTCTTCTTAAACCAAGAGTCAAACTGTTAATATATGGAGTCTTCTCCTTGTTATTCCCTGAGTGTTTTATTACTGCTGTTCATAACACCAGTTAATGTTGTCTTAGCAGGGTTGTTTATGAGTTTTTAATATGGAGAAGTAACAGTTTAATCTCTGTCGGAAGCTGGATCCATCTCTGCACTATCGATTGACTGCTATTGTGTTTTCAGTGAGACATCCAGCTTACCCTTTATCTGTGAGTTGGTGTGTATGTGTGTTTGTAGGCAAGATTCGGTAGGGTGATAATGTCTGACCATTCCATCCACATAATCGTCTATTGATTTAGTTTTTGTGCATGGGACAATAAATCCCTTCAGCAGTGAGTGTGGTAGGAATAATAGAGGTTCTTTTGTTGGAGAGGGGTTATTCTTCAAACCATCTCTGCAGAAAAACTGGGTCATTCTTCTTACGCAGGACATTTTCACATGTATACAGCATACTGTATACAGTATGTAAAATATTAAATTCACAATATATTATTAATATTAAGTGTTCATTAATATTGGAGCCATTTTCATCAATCTTATTTATTAGTCTTTATTTGCCCCAATACTGTAATTAAGTGAATATAGGGGTAGATTTTGAATAACTTTGGTTTGAATGGATGTTTTTTTCATTTTAGTCAAGCCCCATGTCACTTGGTTTATTTTTTAGTCAAGTATTTTGTGATTTTTGTTTGCTACTATGAAAAACTGGCAAATTATTAAGATGTATTTAAGAATGTTTTATTATTTTTCTTACTTTATAAAAAGCCATGTGCTGTCAACTTTTTGCACATTTTCATCTTTTTAAAAGTGAGTAAAAAAAGTTTTTAGTTGTAGTCTGTTTCACTCACTCTAAAATAGTCCATCCTGTTAGATAAAATTGCAGAAATCATTATTAAAATTTCAAAATATAGTTAAACATTTTTTTTGTTTGAATTCTCAGTCCCTCACTTTTTACATCCTATGCATCCCATTATTTATTTTGTTTTAAAAACACATCCCTTAAATTACAACAGTTACACTGAAAAACAATTTAGAAGAAGCGCAGTGGAATCGAGTTCTGCTTGAATGGCCCCTAACAGGAAAAACTCTGTAATTCCAGGTTGTTAACATCATTTTACAAAAACGATTTACGTACTGCAGACATGAAAATAAAATAGACATTATTTGACAATAAAATATTCACCATATATTTAATGTAACTGACTAAGTACTGTGTGGAACAGAAAAATGTTATTGTTGAAACATTGTGGACAGATGCTTTATGTGTTTTAGGGGTCATTTATTCTGAGGTCTAAAAAAACATAAGAGGTTTCTAACAAAATATATTTTTATGACTTATTGACCCACCGTTATTCATGGCTGTAATGATGTGTGTATGTGAGTGTACTGTCCTCCCATTCGTGCTGCCTGATGTCCCTTTGGCCTTCATTTTCCATTCTTCTTCTGTCCTGATGGTGAAGGCAGTGATCCCTGTCATTAATGGCCAATGATATAAAGTTGTGGTCAGGTTTTATGAGCTCTCATGTAAATTGGATGCTGGGGCTCATAAAAGCGGTCATTGTGTCTAAGGTGAATGACAGTGGTTGAGGAAATGAACATGTGAGATCTGCCCTCAAGGTCCTGCTGGATGGCAAATACATAAACCCAGTCAGGATGCCCACAGACATTTAAACTTGCTTATGTGCACATGCAAATACACATTATCTCGTTCCATCCCACAGACTCTCTCACTCTATCCAATTTTTGTCTTTCTTCCAGTCAAAGTGATTTATTCTTTCATTTTGCTTAGCGTATGCATCTGTAAAATTAATTTCTGGGAGGTACGTTGACCCATCTGGGGGAGCTGTTGATTTATACAGATGAAATGATTGCTTTCAAAATGACCCCAAGTCACTGATTGAAAAGGGAAATTGTCATGATTTTTTTTAATGCATTTGTTTGTTTGGCACAAATATATTGTTCTGGTTATGAATGCAATTACATATTATGGATTAGGGCAATAAAACATTTTAGCAGGATTTAATTTACACAGCCATAGTCCTTTATAAGCCAGAGACAAATTGAGTTGGTACTTAAAGCCTAAATAGAAGCATTAATGAATATTAAATACAAGAAAACATGTTGCAAAATATATGAGGGTAAAGCAAAGGGTGCTTATTGTGTTGTTTGGATACAGCAGTGCAGTCATCTTTCTTCTGTAATGAATAGCTTGATTAATGTGCCATTTGTTATCTATTGGCCAGTATTAACTTCCATTATCTTGGTGTTACAAATAGCTAGTGCCTGGTTTATGAGGCACTATCCAACTTCATCTGTGACTTCAATTCATAAAACATAATATAAACTTGACTCAAAAGCTAAACCGTATTTTATAGCTGGTCCGGACGGACAACAGTGCGACAGTTGCGAACATCAACCATCAAGGTGGTCTATGCTCCTGTTGCATATTGCAACTCACCAGGCTTCTCCTCCTTTGGAGACAGAAGCATCTGAGGTCGCTTCGTACCATTCATGTCCCAGACAAGCTCAACCGTGCAGCCAATGAGCTCTCGCGGCAGCCCGCACTCCCAGGGTAATGGCAACTCTACCCTGAGACAGTCTGGCTTATTTGGAGACGCATCGGGGACACACAGGTAGACCTGTTTGCCTCCCTGGACACATCCCAATGCCATTTGCTTTATTCCCTGAATGAGGGGACCCTCGGCACAGATGTGCTGGCACAAAGCTGGACTCAGGGCTTACGCAAGTATGCATTTTCCACAGTGAGCCTTCTTGCACAAACACTGCAAAGTCAGGGAGGACGAGGAGCAGGTCTTGCTTGAAGCACCTTACTGGCCCAACCGGACCTGGTTCCAGAGCTCAGCTCTTCCCATACCTGCTTCGCGGTTCTGATGTAACATCTCCATTCCCTCCTTCAGGGAATGAGGGTTACATACGTAACTGAGACGTTTTACAAACTGGACTCTTGTTTACATTTACCCAAGTTAATGCCTTTCCTTTTGAAAAGGATGGCAGTGGTTTGACTGACTTTTATAGCAACAAAACCTTAGTTTTGTAAAGCCGCTTTGATCTGCAGCCAAAAGGTGGGTCTCGCTCAGGGCCTGATGAGAATGTTTTCCCTTCTCCAGGGATGTGTGACCCTTGGGTCAAGAGATCCTGAAAAACCAAAAGGTCTTTTATGTTGTTACAACTGATTGGAAGATTTGTTTTTTCTGGTCTGGATATATAAGCACAATGGCAAAACACAATCTTGGGATTCTGTAACAAGAAAACCCCCACACTGTGTGTGTAAGTCTCTGAAACTCTGCACTAGAACTCTCACATGCTGTTTGTTTCCCTGTCAGGCATGCATTTCTTTTTATTTTCAAATGTGTATTTGTGTTAAACACATTGTGCTCATAGAACACACTTTATAGTTGTTCATATCCACTGGGCCAATCAGTTGGTCCTTACAGTTTTTTTTTTTTTTTTTTAGTGATAATAAATTTCAACTTTAATAAATAAATATAGTCACTCATCATCACGGTGTCTCAAGGTTTCCAGGGGCAACAGCAACAGAATGTCTACCGTCAAAAATCCCACTCCCATTGGCAACAAAAAGCAAGGAAATGAGCAGTGCTTTCCAATCTGCAATGAACAAAGCAGATAAGACAGACAATAGGACCCAATCACGCTACTCTCCACAATAGACCCTCATGAGGTTCCTTGGAGCAGATGGATCATTTGCATAGACACAGGCTGGCTGTGATTGTGTTTTTGGTGTAGTAAAAAAAAAAATTCTCAGCAGGAAAAGTGATCATGAGCTGCTTCAGACCTCTCTTCAAAGAGAAGTTTTTTTCTATCTCTCTCTAAATGGTCATATGTCTGCTAAGCTGGAGAAATCCTATGAAAAAATTATTAACTTTTTAACTTATTTTCATTAAAATAATGTATGGTAGCATTTAGATCTGTACTGCACTACAGAAAACTCTGGGATGTTAAGCCCAATTTATACTTCTGTGTCAAACCTACGCCGTAGGCTATGTGTAGTATGGCGTAACCTATGTCATAACCTGATGTGCACCTCTTCAAAAATCTAACAGTACATCAATTCTACATGGACCGCAAGCGCTGTGATTGGTCTGTTAGAACCCCTCCCTCCGTATGTACTTGGGTTTTGTGTGTTTTTGTTTGCTTTAAAATATTTTAATGTTACACCTTCTTATTTAAAATAAAACATAGCAAAGAACAAGTGTCTTATCATTTATTATACTACATAGCATTATACATCAGTAAAAAAATATGTTGATCTGACATGGTACAAGTCCTTGTGGAGACTGGAAGAAGGCCATATTCTCCTGTTCAACTGTTGTCTCCTTTTTGTAGTTTTAAATAATGCTTTAATGATTTGATATTTATTTGCCGCCATCACTACTTCTTCGGCTTTTGTGGGTTACACCAGCCACATGGTCGTGGACACTGCAGACTAGCAGTCTGCATGTTGACGCGGACAAGGACGCAGAAGTATAAATGAAAACTGACGCATAGCCTACAGTGTAAAGGCTAAGGCATATCTCCAATGCAGAATTATAAATAAGCCTTTACTCATTAAAAGTAGGTAATATGTTAAGTAGTTTGGCAGTACTTTACTCAATTGCTTTGTCCTAAACAGTTCTCTTTCTCTACTGAGCAGTGTTAGAAAGTCTTTACATTTAGTCCATAAGAGAAAATAATCATTTACTGTATTGTTACCAGGATACGGAGCCAGATCAGCCTCAAAAATAATACAATTACGAAACAAAATTCAAAAATGCACAGTACAATTTACATTTAAAAAATCCGATTTGTAAATTCAAAACACAATTCATAAATACACAAGTATAAGCATAAATAGTTCCCCAAATGCGCACACAAATGCATCTTACCTAAATACATTTAAAATGTCATAATTCTAATATTTGTAACATTTAAGTACAAAATATGAATTTAGTTTTTCAGCCATTTTGACAGCCCTATTTCACAGTAACTTTTAAAAGGCATTAAAAACAGCTACAGCCACCGAAGGGAGATTTTGAACACACACAGCTTAGAGATTTCAGCAACAGTTGGTTGAGTGTACAATAGTACTGTTAAACAATGTATTCTATGCAAGTAATCAGTAGTGCAATGATATTTTTACAAAAATAGTTCACTGTGCTATGTACAATAACAGCATTAGATAGCTTACAGTGTGATAGTTTGAACAATGGGTAGTCCGTGCAAAATATGAGTAGTGCAAATGTATGTAAAGTACAGTGACCTGTGCAGTAAGAGAGCAGGTGCAGGTTAGATTGCTGGTGTGGAGTTCAGAAGTGTCACAGCCTCTGGGAAGAAGCTCTTCCTGAGCCTACTAGTGCGAGAGCTTAGGCTCCTGTAACACCTGCCGGATGGAAGGAGGGTGAAAAGTCCATGGTTAGGGTGAGAGGCATCCTTGATGATGTTCCTTGCCCTGCCCAGGCAGCGCTTATGGTAAATGTTCTCAATGGTCGTTAACTGGGTACCGGTGATCCGTAGAGAAGTTTGCACTACCCGCTGGAATGCTTTGCGGTCAGATGCGGAGCAATTGCTGTACCATACTGAGATGCAATTTGTGAGTATGCTCTCAATGGTACAGCAGTAGAATTCCACAAGGATCCTGGGACTCAGGTGAACTTTCTTAAGGCTCCGTAAGAAGTAAAGGCGCTGCTGCGCCTTTTTTGACCAGGGTGGAGGTGTTTAGGGACCAGGTGAGGTCATCAGAGATGTGGATGCCAAGGAACTTGAAACTCGACACACGCTCCACTACAGCTCCGTTGATGTAGATGGGGGTGTGTGCATGACTCCTAGTCCACCTGAAGTCCACAATGATCTCCTTTGTCTTCAGGTTGTTTAGTTCCAAATTGTTGGTGGCACACCACACAGGTAATGCACCTCATCCCTGTAGGCTGACTCATCATCATCCTTGATCAGACCTACTAATGTGGTGTCAGCTGGCTGAGCTTGGAGATCAGCTTGGAGGGGATTACTGTATTAAATGCAGAACTGAAATCAATGAACAGCTTTCTCACATGTGTATTTTGACTGTCCAGGTGGGTGAGGCCAGAGTGTAGTGCCGTAGAGATGGCGTCCTCTGTTGACCTATTGCGGTGATAGGCAAATTGGAATGGGTCTAGTGTAGCAGGGAGACAGGATTTTAAATGGGATGCAACCAGTTTCTCAAAGCACTTGGCAATGATGGGGGTGAGTGCGACAGGACAGAAGTCGTTAGGGACCGAGGCATTGGAGTTCTTCGGAACTGGCACGATGGTGGAGGTTTTGAAACTTGTGGGGACAGTTGCCTGGGCCAGGGACAGATTGAAAATGTCCGTGAAGACCTCAGCCAGCTGCTCCGCACAGGCTTTAAGAACAAGACCAGGTATTCCGTCAAGTCCAGCTGCCTTCCGTGCATTCACCTCACACAGAGTGGAGTAAACATCTGAGGTGGAGAGTGTGAGAGGCAGTTCATTGGGTTGATACTCAGCTTTGAGGGAGATCTCATTATTTTGATCAAAACAAGCATAAAAGTGATTGAGCTCGTCAGGGAGGGAGGCAGAGCTGGAGGGGGAACAGTGTTAGGTGGTTTGTAGTCTGTGATAGTTTGTATGTCTTGCCACATACACTGGGGGTCTGAAGAATTGAAGTGTTCTTCAATCCTCAGTTTTTGTGTGAGTTTGGCCTGGCAGATACCCTTCCTCAGGTTGGCTCTGGCTGAGCTGTAAGCCTCCCGGTCTCCAGATCTGAAGGCTGCATCTCTTGCTTTGAGCAGGAGGTGAACCTCTCTGTTCATCCAGGGCTTCTGATTGGGGAAATTTTTAATTTTTGTGTGTGTGTGGTCACTCTGCCCACACATCTGTTGATGTGCTTCAGGACAGAGTTGGTGTAATTGTCAATGTTGATCTGAGAGTTTGTGGTGGCCTGGGCAGCAAACTCACTCCAGTCTGTGTGCTGGAGTTGATGTTGAAGAGTGGAGTCAGCACCTTCCAGCCAGATTTTAACAGTTTTACCAGAAAGACTCGGGAGGTAGAGATAAGACTGAAGTATTTATTTACAAAAACATAAAAAAATATATATATATAACTATTTTGGCGTAGGCCCCATCCGTAGCGTGGATCTGAAGTTTGTAGATACCCGCTAATCCTGCCGAAGACGAAGGCAGGGGGGGAGCCTACCCCCCGCATGGACAGGGCCAACCTGGTGGTGGTGGGGAGGATGGAGGGAAACGACAGCGGCAGTATCTGCAAACACAATAGGATGTGAGCAGTGTGCTTTTATATCCATCGTGTTGAGAGCCGATTTGCTAGACCTTAATTGTAATGTGACGTGACATTAAGGCTTCCTAGTAGAACTTACGCTTATGCTTCCATTTCTTATTGTAGGTTTCACACATCTGATGACCGTGGTATACTTGGGGAGCAGGAACAAAGAGAGGTGGTCAGACTGACCCAGGTGGTGGAGGGGTGTGACTTTGTAGGCATCAATCACATTGGTACTGTATATACGTGGTCCAATGTTTTATGTCCCCTTGTAGAGCAGGAGACATTTTGGTAAAATTTAGGGAGAACAGATCTTAAAGAACAGAGCGGTGGTAGCTGTTTTAATGCATGATCAAAAGTTACTGCGAACCTGATACTACTTCTACTACTAACAACAACAGAACACATTACATAATTCTTGTTATTAAAGGGCACCTATTATGCCCCTTTTTACAAGATGTAATATTGGTCTTGGGTGTCCCCAGAATGTATTTGTGAAGTTTCAGCACAAAATACCCCACAGTTAATTTATTATAACCATTTGAAAATGTCATTTTTGGGGCCTGTTTTAAAAAGAGCTGTTTTGGTGTGTACCACCTTAAATATAAACGAGCTGCATATCCCCGCCCCGCCTTTGGATGAGGGCATAACTTGCATACCTATGGCAATAAACAGTCGGTAGAAGCAGAATGGCTGAGAGTGAGATACCCGCTGTTTTGTATGGCATTCAGCCGTACATGTTTGAACCGGAATCAGACCCAGATGATGAAGAGACTCCGGCAGAAGAAACACAATTGAGAATGGAGCAGGACGTCTCTGAATGGTTATTTGATACATTTATGTACTTATAGAGTTTTAATCGCGTCCCCTTTGCAATTATGGATGTGCAACACACACACACACACACACTGTGATAACGTTCACAAAATTTTTTGAAACTACAAACACAAATACTGTGATAACGTTTGCTAAGTACAAATGAAATTATATTTATGCGAGGGAACGGTTGCGTCATGTTGACATTACTTGTCGTACAGGTGCTTATGTGGCAAATGTGAGAAGATGGCTACAGAACCAGAAAATATATGCTGCAGGGAGATAGAACAGGTATTAATTTATTTACATTTGCAATTGTTGCAAAAAATAATACGTGAAATAAAACTGTCTGACGCTATTTGTTGTATCAAAGGTTAGAATATCTTTAAAAAAATTATATACGTGTGGATACACACTATACAAACAAGGTTTAAATTATATACACAGACATTCTACGATGACGACAACAACTTTAGACGCATTTGTTATTGAATTGTCTGACATCGACTGAAATGACTATTTGCTCAAAAAACATTAAATACACTTACTTCTTCTGGATGTGACGTTGGATCGCGAACAGTAGGCAACGATCCACACTTGAGGATTAACTTTGAAGCAAGACCTGCTTTGAATTGACCCTCGTTCTCAAAACAGTCAGTCAAAAAATTATTCGCGCAAACATAAACGTATTTTGGAATTTTGAGTGGCGCCTTTCCTTCGTAAATAAAATCCATCCACTGCGTTTTCAGTGGCTCTGATGTCGGAAGTAAGTGAAAACTACTATGTTCATTATTACATCCCACAACAGAACACTTATATTTCTTAGGAGACATTACCGGCTGTCGTTGAAACAATGGAGGATGGTGTACAGATCACCGAGGGCGGCGTCTATGCCAAAACCAGACTGTCAATCAAACCACGTCGGTGGGGCTTAGCGCAATTCTACGTCACAGTGAGAGCAATCTTAGAACAGGGCGTTCTGAGACAGTGCTTATGAATTATTGAGATTGTACAAAAACCACTGGGTGGAATTTTTATCATTCTAGGGTGGTTTTGCTCACACACTGCCAACACACATTTATGGTCAAACACCATGTAAAAGTGAATTTTGCATAATAGGTGCCCTCTAAATGAAAAAAAAAAAATCTTTATATCAATGAACCGATCATGGAACAATGCACAGTACAAGTACAGCGTTGAGCTTCTTGAGTCTGTTCAGTAAGAAGCGTATTGATTGGTGGATGAAAAGCTCATGTGATTGGCTGAACGGAACATCATCCAAAAAAAATATATTTATGAATCTTAACTTGTCGGGAAAGTCTCAAAAATACCACACACAAATTAAAAGCAGTACACGCATGTGTGACGATTTGCAAATGCAGATTCACTGATCCATAGATACAATATTATTCATAAATGTGTGATGGATATTAGTTCAAGAACTTGATATATACATATTTGTGTAAACATTTTCTATTTATTTAGTTAAGATGCATTTGTGTGAGAATTTGGGGAAATATTTATGCTTTTACTTGTGTATTTATGAACTGTGTTTTGAATTTATGAATCAAATTTTGTAAATGTAAATTGTGGTGTGCATTTATGAATTTTGCTTTGTAAATGTATTATTTTTGAGGCTGATCTGGCTCCATACCAGGATGATCCACATCGTTTTATTTATTTATTTATTTATTTTTTATATATTTTTTTGTGATAGTTACAGCATTTATAAGTTCCTTGTTTGTCCTGAACAGTTAAACCGCCTGCTGTTCTTCAGAAAAAAAAAATCATTCAGGTCCCACAAATTCTTTGGTTTTCCAGCATCTTTTGAATATTTGAATCGTTTCCAACAATGACTGTATGGTTTTGAGATCCATCTTTTCACTCTGAGGACAACTGAGGGTAAAAAGTTTAAATGCTCACTGATGCTCCAGATGGAAACACTATGCATTAAGAGCCTGGAGGTGAAAACTTTTTGAATTTGAAGATCAAGGTAAGTTTAACTTATTTTGTTTTCTAGGAAACATGTAAGTATCTTTTTTTAGCTTCTTTTTTTTTAGCTAGGGCAGTACTAAATAAAAATAAATAAATAATTAAAATAATAATCATAATAAAATATATTTAGGCAAATAAGAAAAATGTACACATCTTCATTCTGTTCAAAAGTTTACACCCCTGGCTCTTATTGCATAATTTACCTAACGGATTATGAATTTTAAAACTGTTTTGAGACAGTGATATTAAATGGAAAGTATTGTAGTTTTTCTATTTAATGTAAATTTGTCTTATTTGATATTTTCATTCTAACTGAGATTAATTCATTCATTTTGGATAAAAAGACATTGTCCCTTTAGATTGCTTTAGTGTAGTTAGATGTGTATTTTTTCATAGTATCATATGCATTGTTGCTAACACTGATCTGTGGATATTTTGATATTTACCTTAAGAAGACCAAATGAGCAATTGGAGTCGAGTGTGCCAGTGAAAGGTCCCTTGACCCAAAACCTTCTAATGTTTATTGACTCACCTACCACTTTAATTTCCTCAACAATATGAGCTTCGGACAGCCTGGCCATCCATCAATATCTGGCAGCTCAGCTCGGCTCTGAAGTATGTGCTACCAGAGCATGCTGGAAAAGGAATACCTGGTCTGTACATTATTGTGGTGAAAACAACTATGTGAATTCTGGATCAGGGTTTTCATAGCAGTCACGGCACTAATCATACCGCAGACTTTAGAGGAAGAGCTGCCTGGATATCTGTCCATCACTTCTTTGTCACTGATAGTGAGTCGTCCTGTCCCTCCGGTGGAACAAATCTGATAATGAAAGAACGAGTGTGACAGTGAGGTAGGGCTGAGCTTTTAGCAGATGAATAAAACATGTCTTGCTAACAGCAAATGTGCTATATGCCTAATCACCCTGCATTTGTTGTAATCAAAGCAAACAGTTGCATGCAGTCATTAATGGTTGTAGCATATCCTACTATATTGCATAAGAGTATAACATAACCTATTTATGATCTGATTTAAACCTTGGACATGTTGTGCAATCTTTCATCACGTTTTATGAGAACACGGGTTTGCCATTTCATGGTGTCACACCGTATTTATTTCACATTAAAAGCATCTAATAGTTCTTGCCCAAAAATCCATAACATTACCCTTGTCATTACGCACATTATCAGCAGTTTCAAGCCCATCAAAAGAAAAAGTGTGTTGAATCCTTAACCTTGTCATTATGCACATTATCAGCAGCTTCAAGCCCATCAAAAGAAAAAGTGTGTTGAATAGCAGCTGTGTACTCCTTTCATTATCTGTGCTGAACCTGCAGTCCCAGACTATCAATTCACGACACTGTCTCACTCCATAACAAATGAGCTCTTTACACCACACAGCATGGGCATAATCAGTTTTGTCTTGATTGATTGAGCAGTGCCTTACTACTACACTTGTTTTACAATAGCACAGCACTGTAATTCATTAAATTGCCAATACTTCATATCTTTGATGTGGTGGACAAGCCTTTTGTTAAATATAAGGTATGTTGCTAATTTACCTACTATGAAATATGGAGTATTATATAAACAAGGGCAATTGACCAAAACACATCATGTTACTGAAAGTTTACTTTAATAAAAGCAGGATAACTTAATGGATATGCTGACTTTAACATTCATAGGCAGCATGCTGCCTTTTCACAGAATATATCAGGCACATTTGAAATAACATTTAATAACTTAATTGTTGTAAAATACTCAATAAAATATTTTATGCAAAATTATACATTTATATTATTTAGCTGAACCCAAATTGAATAATGAAACTTAAGTAGCCTGTGGGTTTTGATGAACATGGTAATGGTAATGAAAAATATATGTCATTCTTTTATTCCATTTTGAGTCATGCTTCATGCTGCCATGCTTTATATGGTTCAGGAGATTCCATGGAATAGGCTTCTTGTTTGAGACACCTGAGACTCTACCCCACCTGGGGTCAGTATATATACAGTAGGAGATATCTGAACAGCAAGAGTAGTAGTCAGAGAAAACATTGTGAATAATTGTAATATGCCATTGTCTGCCCACTGATTATGTGATCATATTGCTCTGTAATTGCCTACTCCCGGTTATGGGATTCAGCTTCATATGCTGATGCCCATTAGGCCAAATGGGACTGCGATGCAAGCTGGACTGACCCTGAGATGCTTTAAAGCACCATGTTCTGCCCACCCACCATCTGTCCTCAGTGAGTGCCCAGCTTTGGGCGCAAATTTGGAATTGATATGGAAAGTACATCTTCAGCATTAACAGTGGTCAGATAGCTTGAGCTTAACACCCCTTCCAGTAGTATTTATCTCCTTGAATGCACAGTCACATCTTTGAAACAAAATTGCTTTGGTTATTGGTATATTAAAAGAATAGTTCACCCAAAAATTTAAATTCGCAAAAAATTTACTAAACCAATATGTAGTTTGTTTCTTCGTCAGAACAGTTATGGAGAAATTTAACATTACACCACTTGCTCACCAGTGGAGTGGAACCTCTGCAGTAAATGGGTGCCGTCAGAATGAGAGTTCAAACAGCTGATAAAAACACAATTTCCACAAGTAATCCACTTGTGGATCAGCTGTTTGGAGTCTAATTCGGAAGGTACCCATAAACATCAGAAGATCCATTGATGAGCAAATGATGTAATGCTGCATTTCTCAATATTAGTTCTGATGAAGAAACAAACTCATCTACATCTTGGATGGTCTGAGGGTGAGTAAATTTTCAGCAAAATTTCTGGGTGATCCTGCACTGTGATTGCAAGAATTACAATCTGTGGGCACCCAGATTTTAGATCAATATATGAAATTTCAGTTTTAACATCTTTAAAGGTTAAACAATCTGTGGACATGTGGGAATAGATGCCGAATGATCTTGTTTTTTATTCCTGTGTCACTTCAGGTAACAGATGAAATCCCTGTATAATGTCATATAAACAGAAGTCATTTCATAAATCTTCAATCTTGTAAGATTGGATTAAATTTTAACACTTTAATGATATAAGATTCATTTTATTAGTTTTGTATTTTGCAAATTGTGAATTTGTGCTGTATAAAAATGTATATAATTGTAATTCTTACAGAGAGCAGTTTGATGTGCGTTATGTGAACTTATTCTGAGCTGTTCATGAATATTATATTTCACTCTCTCAAGTGCAAAGAAAAGTGTATAACACGACTAGACATTTGTTTCTAATTATGTCAATTTTAAGAGGCCTCGCAGACACTAAATTAGAGCTCATCTGCATACATGCCGTACCACGCATGCAAGCTGCATTGTTGCTCCTCTCATAAATGAGAGGACGACTGAATAGAAGAAGAGGCACCCAGAAAGACATAAAAATAAATAAATAAATAAAAAAGAAACTGTCAGTGCCTTTATTTTCAGCTGTCAGTTATAAAATGTGTAAGAAGAATGGTTGTCTTAAACACTGAAAACTCTATCATGCTTGTATTTCTTTTCATACATTAGTCCCAGTAGAAACTGGAAGAGGTCATTTCCACTGCCTGTACATTGTGTCATAGTGAAGTGAAGTGAAGTGAAGTGACGTGACATTCAGCCAAGTATGGTGACCCATACTCAGAATTCGTGCTCTGCATTTAACCCATCCGAAGTGCACACACACAGAGCAGTGAACACACACAAACTGTGAACAAACACCCGGAGCAGAGGGCAGCCATTTTTTGCTGCGGCGCCCGGGGAGCAGTTGGGGGTTCCATTTTTTGCTGCGGCGCCCGTGGGTCATTTTGTTGTTGTTTGGGTTATGAGTTTGAATGTATTACCATTAGGCAATGTTTTTGATGGCAAGTGACTAGTATTAAAAACCCTTCGATTGGGAGTCCAACTCACTAACCATTAGGCCACGACTTCCCAGTCAGCAGAAAGGAAACGTAGTGTCCTTTCTTAAAATGATGGCTGTCATCAATGCTGAATTCTAATTTGCACATTACTGTTTACAATGTGATTTGAAATAACATGCAGATAAGTCACTTAAGTCTTGGAAAGAGAACATGAACCTAAATGTGAAATGTGTTTTATTTCCTGACAGAAGTAATGAGACTAGATCAGTACAGAACTGTTTTATTGTTATTAAATCTTTATTTACTCAGGTTGGTGCCATAGAGAATTAAATCTCTTTTACAAGATAAAATACATAGAAATTTAAATACATAAAATAAACACATTGAAATGCAGGAAGGAAACAAAATGAAAATGTAATGCTCTTTGTACATCATTCCGCCAGTAGGTGGTGACATGTGACTGTTATTATAAGTGAATCATTGAATTTTTATATTATATAAAAACTGTTTCATACTTTAAAAGAAAGTATGAAATACTTAGAGCTTGAGCAAAACTAAAACTAAAATCCTACTTTTTTTAATAAAAACAATTTAATGTGTGCTGAGAACCATGCTACCTGCTGTTTAATGCTTTGCTAGAAGGCACATACGGTCTATTGAGAATAATCTTAGATTTTTTTTTTTTTTAAGACCGTAAAACAATCTCACATAATGAGTCCCTGTTCCTTTAGTTTTAGGGCAAAAACATATCACAGAAACAATTTAAGCAAAGGATTTGGAAATAGAAGAGTGCTGATTAATTGGTCTCTGCTTATTCTGAGCATGTTGGTTCTAAAATGTCACTGATGTTAAAGGGGTATTTTGTCTAGCTAAATTCTGTATTAGATGTCTGTCTGTATTAATGTCTATGTGACGTCATATTACACTGTTGTGGCCATTGATATAGAATATAATGTACAAGACATACTTATTTTTGAAATGTTGTCATTGTGATGGCTAAAAATATTCTTCACTGTGACTCTGGAGTGGTATAGCAGCTTTGTGAATACAAGTTTCTTTACAAGCTGTGGCAATGTTGAGGGTCTGAAGCTAATGTTGTTGATGCTTGCAAGCCAAGAGCCAATCCATCAGGCGGAGGTCAGAGGAAAACACAACGACGGCGAGGTACTTCATCGTTTTAAAAGGCTATTCATCACAACAGTCGCTGCTGTCAGCTTCTGCTCCAATATGTCCAGGGGAGGAATCAGGAACTGGACAGATTCCTTCCTCAGTTTCTCCAAGAAGAGAAACAGCACATCATGAGCTTGCCAGATGCCAGGGAGAGTCGCTGTCTCATGTGTGCTCTCACACACTCAAAAGCACACACTCTTAATAGTTGTTTTCCCATGAGCCCTAAGGGTGTGTGGGCCACACACATGTGTTTGAGAGAGAAGAGCAGATAAGCAGGGATCAAAGAGCCATTGCGAGCTTTACAGCCTCACAGAGAAACTAATCTGGATGCAGTTCCAAAACAGACAACAGACAAAGCTGCTTCTCTGAATACATACAGATTTTTATAGTAGTTCTGGTTCTTTTTTAGCATTAGTCTGTTTTAGTTTGACAGTATTGTTTATTTTCAGTGCAGGTTATGAATGTTTGAGTTATATAACATTATACAGATTAGCAAGATTCACAACTTCAAATTAATTCACCTTTTCTTGGATTACTTTCAATCTTTTCAATGTTTACATCACTCCAATTGTCTACGTTTGCATTTTCCAAACAGATTTTCAGTCACTTGCTCTGCAGATAACATTGTTACACCAGTAAGTGAATCTTTGACTAATTCTTTCAACTGATTCATTTTAAAATGCTGATTCATTCTGGAATGAAACAAGTGTATTGTCTTTATGAATGAGTCATTGACCACTACTGTGTGTTGCAGCTTTGTCTGAAACTATTTTTGTTGGCGAAACAAAACAAAGGCACTAAAAGTATTTTGCCTAAAATAGAATTTACTCAGTATTAACTAATTGTTTATTGAGCTGTTGTATTAAAGCAATATCCCATATACTTCTTCTTTCTTATCTTATAAATTGTCTCATAAATATCAGTTCTGTGTGTGCGATGTTGCTTTATGAGTTATGTTTTTTTTTCAACACTTTAGGGTGTGATTCACTTTTTTGCTTTAATGAAAAATCTACGCAATATTAAACAGTGTAGTTCTAGGCCTATGAAAGAATATATGCAGTTCAATGATGCCAAAAATCATCATCATATGGATCATGACTGTCCCTTAAGTGAACTTAAAGAGAAGGTAGGCCAATATTACTCATGCTCCATGGTCAATAACGCTCAATAGCTCACCTGAATCTCCCTCATGCAGAATCTCCTCCAGTTGCAAACCAGTGGCGCTTGCAAAGTACTGAATAAAGACTGAATATGCCCTAATAAACTTCAGCAAAATTTAAACATCGGTACGTCAGCATGTCAGAACTGTATTAAAAATTCAAATATGTTGAAAGTTTACTTAGCTTCAGGTCATCCAAGATGTAAAAGAGCTTGTTTTTTCATTGGAACAGATTTTGAAAAATGTAGCCTTACATCATTTCTCACTAATAGATCCTCTGCAGTGAATAGGTGCCATTAGAATGAACACCTGATAAAAACATCATAATTATCCACACAACTCAAGTCCATCAATCAACGTCTTGTGAAGTGAAAAGCTTTGTGCTTATAATAAAATGAATCCATTAAACCAGTTTTTCTAGTTAAAATTTGAGTGCTCTATCCATACTATTGCTTTCTCTAGTGGAAAAGGACAAATATTACAGTGGATTTTGATGTGAGAGGAAAATAAGGGATGGATTTTTTCACTGCAGGAAGTAAAAAAAAAAAAAAAAGCTTTGTACTCTATGTGTGGAGGAGTCATGTGGATTACTTGTGGATTAATGTGAGGCACATGCCTGGTAGACCCATGCGTTAATCTGGCCCTGACCTCAATGTGAGTAAATTTTTAGCAAATGTTCAGTTTTGGGTGAACTGTTCCTTTAATGTACTGTATATAGTGCTTTGAAAATTAATGTAGCTTACTTTCCTCTGTTCCTCCTAACAGTTAGGTCACCCCACTAGTAATATCTATGTCTAAAACTAGATGAAATTCTTTCCAACAATGCATTTCTGATTCAAGGAAAAAGAAAGGTTTGTGTTGTTTGTACTTAATTAAAGATCAGTCTTACAGTACATCCAAGCTTGTGTTTTGTCCTAATTGAGAATATCTGTAAGACAAATAAAAAGTAGACATTTTTTTATTATTATTATTGCTTCTAGCCTTAAGTATGCAGAGAGCAAACCTCCCTATTTCAGTTTCTTTATCTACAGTTATTCTGTGTATGTTTTGTCTTAACACCAGCTTTTCAATACATAAGCAATGGCCCTGAGTTTAAAATCTATCTGCCTCTTACACCGTTTAACTTTCGCCAGTGCAGGAAATGAGGTCATGACGGGTGTGGCGTTGGCTCATGTGAGCTCCTGCTGTCTGTTCATCGACTGTCTGGACATGTGTAAATCTGGCGTGTGTTTATTGATCCGTTACACCACCGTTAGCCCCTTTATCAGCCGTGAAATGGCCTTCTGTCTGCCTACCTGGCCATGTCTGGCAGTTTAATTCCTTTGGGTGGTAAAATAAGCTTGATTCATTAGTGCAATAAAATTGCTTTAGAACACAAAACACACAAAGCTAACAGAATAATAAATCAGCATGAGAAAACAAACTGTTATGATATATATATATATATATATATATATATATATATATTGTATATATTTTACCTCAGAACAATTTGCCAAACTGTATAATGTAGATGAAAAATAAGGTGATGACTTTTGAATTACAGCAGAAGAATGTTAATTTTTTTAATGAACCATACTGAATTGAACTCAGCTGGTTTGAATCTGTGCTTGTTATTCAAACACCCACTGTCTACATTGTCAGCTACTTTCTATAACAGCTGTCCTATTGGAGCAATTATTATTGGTATTTTTCAGCATTGAATAAAATGTATTTTGTAATCAACATATTTACTTGATGCTTTTGTGACATAATGCCATACAGACCATTGAGTTGTGGTCTTTTGAATTGGATGAACATTTTCACAGAGCTTGTCACTGTGCATTGCGTTGTGGGATTGTATTGTCCAGCACACACTCATGGCAATTCTTAACTATTTTACAGTTTGGCAAATTGGTGGTAGATTCATTTGAATTTGTATAACTTGTTTTCTTGCGATCTGTTTATGCCCTACTGCAAACAAATTGTATGCATTTGCCACATATTTGCCAAAACTTAAAATAGATGAGATCAAGTTATGTTTGAAGATTATACATAATGCTACTTTTAGCCAAAATGAGGTCTCTTATAAAGCAACATAATCTTTCTGGCTGCTTTTGAAACAGTCTTTGCATGTGAAATGTCTCTGATGAGGTAGGCAGCTTAGTAGCATTTGGAACTGAGCCTGTATATCAATGTATAAAAACACTATATTCTTTGACTGAAGTCTGAAGAAAGCCTTGATACAGCAGGAGCAGGATTTTCTTTTTTTCTGAAGTATAATATCCCTCTTTGTTAAACCTGTTTAACACAAGCAATCTGTTCATTTAAATTAAGAGCTATAGACATTCCTGAGGCTTCACGCTGCCCCAGAATAATTCCAATTTGAATCATGGTCAGAGGGAATACAGAAGAAGTACTGCAGTGGTGGCTGCTTGTCTTTTCAAAGCCCCAGGTGTGGCTCATAGACAAGTGAGGGTATCAAGTGTAATCAGTTCTTTGATTAAGAGTGAATTGGGGTACTTCAGATGAAAAGCATGCAGAAATTTTAATTTTGCTCGCAGTGGTTGAACACTTTTCTGAAGTGTGTTAACTTTTCACGCCATTGAGAACAACTGGCCGTAGGGTTCTCATTATGCCATTATGTTTAATTTGCATCAGGGTTTTTATGAATAGCCTCGATTGTGAACATGTCTCATCTTTTTTTCCCCCTTCCCACTGCTATAGTGCCTGTTGTGATGTGAACTTTGGTGGAGGAGCTAATCAAATCTTGACATGATGTTGTGATGAATAATGAGTTGTCATAGCAAATGATGCAGCAGACATGCTGCCTTCACTGTTGTTTTCTGCTTTTTTTCTTAAGGTGTGAATTACTTGTCAAATGAAAGGATGTGCATACAGTTTTGCCAAATAATATACTTTTTATATGCGTAATATGCGTTCCCAGGTTCATAGAATCACAGAGTTTTATCACTGAGGTGCCATGGAAATTTATTTTTACAGAGGTCCACAAAAGAAACAATTACGGTCCGAATAGGGCTCATGTCAGTTTAACACAACACTAGTAAAAATAAATATATATTATTGTGGAAGTCAGTTTTAAGGTTTCGCATGGGGTAACACATGGGGGAGTCAACATTGAAATGAGCGTGCTTTTTCTTGTTTGGACTAGTTCTTGGATGACTGCCATTGTGCGGAATTTGAGTTGCTTTTGGTTTTTGCATTTTTTATCAAATAAAATATTAACGATTGAAATAATTAATGAAATCAAAGGCAGAATAGCTTTGGAGTTCAGGGAGTGAGACTGTGAGTAGCTTTGATTTTCTATGTTTGAAGCTTTGCTCATATGATGGAAGTTGCTAGAAACTCTGATAAACCTGATGTTTCCTTGGAGACACATTGTTTCAAGACACATTTGGGGAAAACGCATACAATAACAATTAATTTTAACATTTAACATCCCATCCAGCTGGGAACTACAGTTCCAATGCCCAGTTTCAGTTAATGCCAACGAATATGATTCATGTATTCCCAACACAAATGGATTAAGTAAACATCTATTTGACTGATTTAACTGGATTGCACACAATTAAATTAAGTTTAGGAATTGTGTTGCATTACCTCTTTTTAATTCAATTAAACCGTGAGCCAAAAGGCAAAAAGCTTCTCCTGTCATATTTATCTGAGTAAATAATTCATGCAGTCACCAAGTGCTGGCAGTACAAATGTCCAAAATGTTTTAGAGAAAAACAAGGTAATACAAAACACAGTGTTTATTTCAAACTCTTCAGTCCAAATGAATGTGGATACCATTCTGTGCTATTTCTATGGTTGCACCTGCACAAAGTGTAATGCAACAATTGTTTAGTTATTATAATGATACTTTACACAAAATCAAGCATATGGAGTGTCAAAACCATATTTATAAACAGCTTCTGTGCTTATATTTTATAACGCAAATGTAAATGTGTGCTCAAGAATCAGGTTAAGGTGATGTGGGAAGCAACTTTGATGATCAAACCAGCCCAAATTATTCATAATTCCCCGCACTGCAGGGACAGCTGAAGAATCTGCATGGGCTGAAATATGGCTTTTGAGTACCAAGAGACTTGCGTAGTTGCATTGCATCTAGAATCTGTACAGTGGTGTACAGAATTAAATGTCAGATCTAATTTCAGTCTAAGACATTTGAAGGTTATCTGATGAGAAATCAGATTTCAGGAGGATAAAAACTTTCAGGAGTGCTCTAGAAAATGTTCTCTGCTCCTAACCCTCCACCCACCTTAAGATCCCCGGTTTTAGACATGATTGATTAGATGAATCAAACTCCTACATGCACAAGACACACACAGCACACTATATGATCTGTGGTGATGTTAAACGATCAGCATCTATTGAAGGGTGGGTCGCCCTTGGGACATGAATGAATGATTTAAGCAGGTTATTAGCCAGTTTTGGAGATGCATATTGTGGTCTGGGAAAAAGTCAATACAGCTTTTCTGTCACAATGCTGATATACTATTGCATAGTCTAAGTATTTTAATAATTGCTGTCATTATCTTACATTTTGAAGGCGCTATTTAGTAGCTATAAAAAAAGAGAGAGGAGAGCCATCTGTTCATTCGTTTTCTGCTCTTTGTTTTCTTTGTTACCTTTTCACTAATTCACAAATGTTGTTTATATATTTGGTAACACGTAGACACATCATTTGTATTAGGCATCTGATGGCAGTCCATCTGCATGTGGCATGATTGGTCTGAAATGTCCCATACTGTCAAGGCCAAATGCTAGTTTCTCTGGCCCTGCATGTATGTATATTTTAGATAGCTTTTAAGCATTGTGGTTGTTGTTTGTGTGTGGTGAATTTTGTTTTCAAGTATGACTTCCTGCATTCTCAATGTGGAATCATGTAGGAATTCCTTAATAACATATTATATTAACTAATAAATGTAAATTAATATGTTAATTGCCACAATGGTCAAAGCTATGTACTTCAGCTTCAGAATTCTGTTATCTTCACGTGATTTAATATTAATTCAAAACTCATAACCATAATGGCATATTACTCAATATTTAGTTAACAGTAATGTGCCCTCAACAAGTTGTTATAAAGTGTATAGTAATAATAACATTGTTATTTTGTTAGGGTAATTTTGTAAATTTTTAGTTAATTATTATTGATGATTACTAGCAGTTGAAGAGCTTTGACCATTGTGGTAATTAACATGTTAATTTACATGAATAGGTTATGTTATTTAGGAATTAATGCATGATGACACATTTAATTAATGGCAATTCATATGCTACTTAATCTATTAATCATATAGAATTTTCATTAGTTGCTGATGCAGTAATCATTAATAAATGGTTTAGTTCTTCATGTGTCATATTTTAACTCATGATTATCTGTGCATTAATTACGCATTATTTAAATCATATTAGTGCATCTGTATTGTAAAGGCTAACAAGACTTCTTTCAAAATATTAAAAATATCATACTGCCCCCAAACATTTGAACTGTAAAATACAGCTTAACAACTGTAACACACATATTCCAGTGAAACAAAAACCTACATCCAAATAACACCCTTAAACTGTTTCACACAGTTCACAAAGCGAATCAGATCATGCTTGCTCTGATTTAACTCCACACGCAAAACATGTTGGGTAACCAAAAGAGGCACAGTATTTTGTTTTTAAGAGGCTGAATGCTAAATGCTTTTGTTATATTTGAGGCACATTCAAACATACTAGCTGATATAGCTGATCTCAAAATACAAGCACACCCTCTACCTCCCGGTGTTTCTCAGGGCCCCATGACAGTGTCAACACCGCTGTTATGAAAAGACCTCATAAATCACCTCATCGCCTGCTGGTAGGAGTCACAATTGTGTCCTTCTCACAATGTTGTGTGTTTTGTGTGTGTTTGAATGAGAAGAAATGTTTGGCATCGTAGACAAACCTATTTAAGGGGATGTCATCTCAGCGTTTCCCTCAAATATCTTAAAGGGATAGTTCACCCAAAAGTGAACGTTTTCATCATTTACTCATTTACTCATTCATTTCACTCAAATAAAACTGAATGCAAACTCTGATTAAATTATGCTGAACTCTAAACAAGCTACAGCCGAATTCTAGTTCTCAGCATGCTTAAGGAGAGAAAATGTGTTGTACAGTACAAGATTATTATGGGGGAGATCTGTTCGTGCTATATATATAGTGGGGTCTTTCATTGTTAAAAAAAAAAAGAAGAAAAAAAAAAACACATTATACACATTAAAAATTATGTAATGATGGCAGATTATTCATTTTTGGGTGCACAAAAAGTCCTCATTAACTCATGCTTAGACCCCCAAGAAAAAAAAAATAAAAAACTAGCATCGCTCCTGGTTGCCGCATACTACTGATATACTCACAGTTCAGTCCTGTTAACAAAAAGCAATCATTTTCCAGCATCCTAATGTTTAAAGAGTTACATTCCAGACAAAAGAAAATAACTCATTGTGCTTTTATGTGTAATAATAATTTTCCCATTGCCATTTCCCATTGTCTGGAAATGATTGTTCCTCAAACAGTGTAGAATCAGAGCAATTACAGGTAGAATTTCAATTTCCCACTAAATACAACAAAACACTAATAAAGCCTATTCAATGAACAGCACACAGCATTGCCAATGAATAACAGAACTGAGAGTGTATTACACTAAGAGATAACAAATCACTACGTCTTGACCGACTGTCTCTGGGCTTCCCGCACACACGTCTGGCACGAACATATACCACGTTATTCGTGAACATGTATTAAAGGCATGACTCACGACAGTCAGGCCTATAGTATCACATCTTGGCAGATTGACAGGTTTATTGAGCACAAAGAGGCAAATATTTTTTGCCTTTATCTGTGAAGCAGCAGGGTAATTTGGAAGGCAATAATGGAGATTTTCTTTCAGCAGCTGGAGGTGAGGAGGAACCTGTCACAGTCTTTTGTGTGGTAATGAAAGGTGTAAAATGGAGCGTCTCCCTGCAGTGAGGGAATAGCATTTGTTGAGCACATATAATGAGATGCGCCTCAAGCTCTTCTGTATCTTTTCTTTGTGACGGAAAGTTTTTCTAGGTGAAATTGATGGATATATGTTTAAAGTTATGAGGAAAAATTATGGGACGTCTGTATTTCTTAATGCAGTGATGCTAGCAAGAAACATTATGCGGATGGCGGGAGCTAGCAAGGAAACTTTTCCCACTGTGAAAAAGAAAAAAAAAATCCCATTTATTTATAAATGTATATTTAAATGTAAATTTACTTCAACATAAAAATACCAAACACATTTGTCTGAACAAACATATTCAACAAAACATATTCATATTGAGTAATACTGTTGATTTGTTAAGGGTTTATAAGCTCCCAGCATGCATTGCAGGATAAATAAATTATGGTAGTTGGTAACGTTTAGAGCTCTATTTTTTTTTTTTTTATTATTTATTTAGGTCTCTGTGTTAAAACTTACAAGTGAGATTGTACGTATTCACCACCAAAACGTGAAATGGTTTCAAATAAGCATGTTTTTTGGTTAAAACTACTGCACATCACATTATATTTTTGATATTTTTGAATATTACATTATTTTAGTGCCACATGAAGTTGAAATATGTTGTATTGTTGTGAAAATAAAACCTCATAATAGGCTTTTTAATATACACAAATTACGTCATTAAGTTCTGAGTTCACAGAGGTAGAGAAATAGAAACAATAATGAAATAATTTGAGCTCCTGGCTGATAATTTGTTGAACAATATTTTAATTGTCTTGATGAGAATTTATTGAATCGGTGAGATATTTTGCATTCAGTGAATAAACTTACATCATTTAAAGATACTGTTGCAGTGTTACAGAGGATCGAGACAATTGTTGGTAGAACTCAAAAGTAAACTTTTCTCAACTAAATATTTGTTTTTGCAGAACAGGTTGTTAAAAATTAGTACAGAAACTGTTGATGCATGCAAATAAGGAAAAAACAGACAGACAGATATTGAGAAGAAGAAAAACCTCATAGTGAATAAAAGAACCTAGAGGATGTTCTCATGAATTTTATCTCTTCGTTGTGCTGTGTCAGGCTTTAATCTTGTTTAAAGGAGATAAAGAGAAACATGAAAAGAAAACATAATATATCCAGATACTCCAGAAGTTATTGTATATGAGTTTGTGAGAGGCTTTGGTTAACTTTGTTTTGCTGTTGATAATGACTGCAACATCTTCATGCAGATAAGATTGGTGGGATAAGTGCTCTTATCACGTCTGTACTGGTCAATGACATTACCGCTGAGCTTATTGCAGAGGGGATCTATGTTTATGAAACTTCCGTCGGATCCGTCTGTATAAACTCATAACAGAAAGAACTTCAAGAATTGTTAACTTAAAAAATAGCACAAATGAGAAAATTAATGTCACCCCCACCCCCCACACACCACACTATACCAGTGAAGATCAAAGGATCATGATGCAATGGGGAATAAATTCATAATGATCACATGATCACCCATCTAATCCAATTAACCGAGGAGTGGCAGTCACAGTACAGACACCACAGGGGATCTGGCACTGAAATGCGTTTTTTGGATTGTTTATTTTTTTTTTTTGAGAAGATGATTTATTTTGTTTATGTTTTTTTATATCAGGAGGAATGAATTATATTTTAAAATATATTAAAATACAAACTATACTGCAGTAATATTTCACAATATTGGTGATTTTACAATATTTTGATCAAATCAAGAGATTTGGTTATTTTATGAACAAAAAATAAAAATATTTTAAAAACATTCAAATCTTACAGACTGCAAAATTATCTATTATTTTATCATTCAATACAAACTTCTTCCGAGACATATTTTGCTTGAAGAGTGTGTGTATGCTTTCGTTCTTTAAAATAAATCCCACTTGGTTTGATATTTTGTTATATAGATGTGTATTTAGACGTTTTTAAGGTTGTATACCGTTGCTGTGCCTGAGAATGAAATGCTACCAGTGTACTGAAGTGACAGTTGCAGCATTATGTGATATAAATTATATTTATGAAACAAATGTATATAAAACAAACACCTTCAGGCGGAAGTGTAATCTGACAGGAAACATGGCTTGTATTGGAATATGGCATTATTTCCTGACAATATATAATACTTTTAACTGAAATGGGCAAATAATACGAGACTTGTCTTTTTAGTGTATTTGTGTATTGTGTTCTTTCTTTTAATTATTTTTTAGTTTTTTGTCTTCCTCTTCCGCCTGACCTTGTGTCTGGACACCTGTCGGCCACCTCCCCTGCACCGTTCCCAGCAGGCCTTGCTCTGACAGCTGACCTCGTCTGGTTGTGGAGCCGCATGGCTGCTTTCGTCCTCTCTGAGACATGTGTCCTCTCGTCCTTCCCTGTCCCCCAACAAGGCAGCGTTGCCGTCTCTGTCATTAGTTGACGTCCCTGTTCTTCGTCTTTCACTTTATTTTTCTTCTCTTTCGGCCTTTTTGCAGCTCTCTCCTCCAGCAGGATTGTTCTTGCTTTCATCTGATGGCTTCTTTTGACAATATCTCTTGCATGTGCCTGCACATACACACACACAGGGGCCAATTAAAAATGTTGTTATACTGCTCTAGGGAGTAACAGGAAGGCTGAATCTGATTAAGCACAGTAAAATGGAATGTGAATTTACATGCTTCATGACATGCACAACTGTTATGCTTTTCTTAAGAAATTTAGCAGCCACATGGGGGCATGTTTTGTACTTGGTGCTGCAACTGTTTCCTGTTCCTGTTCTTGTTAAATGTGCTCACCTAATGTTTAGTCTGTGTACAACCATTAGTTTTAGCATGAATCCTTTATGTAGTATATAAGTGAGGGTTGCTGAGTGTCACTGTGAGAACTTTCTGATTTGTGCTCCATCAGTACAAATAATGCTTGTGAAGGAATTTGTTGGTAATATTATGAAATATTGTTATGATTTAAAATACATGTTTTCTATTATATTTTAAATGTAATTGGTTCATTTGATGGCAAAACTTAATTTTCAGCAGCCATAACCCCTGTCTTCAGTGTCACATGATTGTTCAGAAATCATTCTAATATACTGACTGGTGTGCAGGAGACTTTTTATTTATTTATTTATTTATTTATTGATTTATTTATTTATTTATTTATTTATGCATATCAAAAACAGTTTGGCTGTTTAAAGTTTTTATGAAAAAGGGTGATAAGAAGTGTAAATCCTTTGTAATACTATATAAATGTGTTTACTGTCATTTGTGTCATATCTAATTTCTTTGATTTTTTTTTTTTTTTTTTTGTGAGTGTTGTGTGTGTTTGTGTGTGTGTGTGTGTGTGTGTGTGTGTGTGTGTGTGTGTTTATTGTCTAATATTCAAGATATTATTTTTGTGTTTTGTTTTGTTTTCTATACATTAATATATATTTTTTTAAATGTATTTTTGTTTTTAATACTAAATATATATTTATTTAAAATGCAAAAATTTAACACTGTTACAATTTCATTCTGCTTTCTAAACACTGATGGGTTATCATTTTTTTTTGATTACTAAATATATATTTTTTTGTCTTTACAAACGGAAATATATACTATAGCTGCATATATTTTAGGAAAATAAAATGGGATCATTATATTTGGGGATCTGTTCTTTGAATCGAAAAGTTTGAAAGCTCCTTTTAACTTATGTTTAACGTGTAATGAAATTCACAAATATTGTATTGCTGAACTTGTTATTGTAATTTTAGTCACAACATGGGCATTTTTGAAAATGAACCTGTGAAATTGAATTGACCCGCAGGTTTCTTTCCCTCAGTCACAAGAATAGTTACAATGAGAAATGTGAATAACAGTTTTCCAGTGGTATGGAAGCCTGTGATGATGTGATTGTGCATGTGTATACAAGCCGCTCTAAATTTAATTCGCATCATCAAAGCCTGAGTCTTTCACTCCAGAAGCTCACCTGGGCCTCCCATGGATCACAGCTGGCACCATTCCAAAACATACAGCAAAGCATGAAGTGACCTTTTGATATAAAGTCACAAATACAAAATTCAAAGGAGAGAAAGAAAAAGGCCACAACGAATCCACCCCTATATGTTTTTGTCCTTGTCTTTGGTGCAAGCCAGCAGTCGAGCAAGCTAACCTTTCTCTAATTGATGTTTGTGCCGTACAGGCTCACCGGGCAGCCATTTTGTGGCGGGAAGGAAAGCAGCCTGAAGCACAGTGGGGTTCTTTAATGCAGCACGGCTGTTTGAGTTTCCAGGGAGATAGCCGCCTTCCTCTGAGTAAGCAACGCACAACTCTATATACAAATTATTCCCTTTATGTTATTTCAGCCTGCCTTTATGCACAGGGTTTGAGCAGACTTTTGCTAAATTATGACCACACTTTTGGTTTTGGCAGGCACAGCCTTTATGCTTCCTAGTAAATTTGAACTTGCAATCAGTTTAGAAGGTATATAAGAGCATATAATCAATAATAAAAGCCCCATAAATCAGGAATATGAACTGAAAAATAACTGTGAAACTGCTTACCCTGAGAATCAACTGTGGAAATACTCATGTAGACATTTAGTATTTGGTTTGGTCATGTAAACCATATTTACATATCATACTTGGAAATCTTATATGATTAAAGTCACATTCGCTTGCATTGACTCAAACATGGTCAAACTCTTTTTTTTTTCTTTAAGTTATTTTTTGTTTTTTTTAATTAAAATTTGTTGTTTTTTTTATTGTTGTTATAGTTTTGTTGTGCTCTCCAAGGTCCTGAAACAGTGATTGTACTGGGACATGGGGAAATAAAACTACAGTATGTAAGTGACTGCATGTTTTATGGACCCTTTAAAGCAACTGTATGCAGTTTTGTGTATTTCTGTGACTTTGGAACCCCCTACAGTTAAGTGAGTGGAATTCACTGTTGTAAATATTTTTCTGTAGTGGATAGCAGTGCATGTACATTTGATGCTGCTGTAAAGCAATCCAGCCTTTTCGTGGAATTCCATGGCCAGTCACCGAACTTACACCTTATTAGAAGTCAGTGTACCATCAGAGTGATTTTGAAACTGATATTTCAAGGACCTCAGTGTCCTCAACTGCTGTTTCAAAATAAAAAGTCCCTTTAAGCATTGTATTCTAAGTATTTGGTATTACTTCTGTTACTTCTGTTTATCAACTGCAGGACACTCTTGTTTGTTCCAGTTATTCTTTCCCCTGTACTGATGCTGGTCAGCCTCAGTTTCCCAGCACTGCTTTAAATACCTGGAATCAGATAGGAAGGATGTGTTGCCCTCCAACAGTGTGTTTGTTTCCACACAACAGACAGTTGCACACAATTGCATGTAATAGTCCCTTAACCCCCTGTAGATTCTTCTAGCATTTTAGGGCATTTTTGATGGCTGTGCAATTTGCTATTGCAACCTCTTCCTCACCACCCTACGAAGTTGTTCCTTTATCTGGCTTGAGTGCACCTACTGCAAGGTCATTGATTTGTTCTTAGCTTTTGCAGTGCTTCATGACAGCCAAACACCTGGTTAACAACAACAAAAAAGACAAGCACAAAAAAAAAAAAAAATCATGGGTCCAAAAAGCATTGCCCTTTTTAGCGAAAGCCACAGGCGACTACCGAGGGAAGACAAGAACCCAAAGCCATAATAATTCACTTACAATAGAGAACTGTATTCCTGTGAGGCCTGCAGGGCTGGTTTGTGTTGACAGATGGATGCAGGGAGGGAAAAAAAGACTCTTTGGCATAGTGATCATGTATCATTCATGTTGTAAAATGCCTCACTTGGAGCACTAAATGCTGCCTCAAGAAAGTTTTTATCTATCTATCTATCTATCTATCTATCTATCTATCTATCTATCTATCTATCTATCTATCTATGGTCAAAGAATGATGGTTAAATAATTGGTTTGTAGCTGACCAGCAACATGAGCTGTGGACTTTTTTCCTTTCTGTTCTAGTGAGAAACATAGGGACTTCCTTGGTGTCAACCAAAGACATGGACAGGCTTAAATGGCCAGATGAGATTCTTGGTGTCATGACTTTGGCTGTGGAGCAAAGAAGGTTAAAGGAGAGGGGAACGGAGGATCAGTTTCTCTCAATGGCAGGTGCCCTCCAGGAGAATCTTGTCCTTCGAGGGACAAGAGGAAATGTCATAGATCAGAGCTGGGTTAATTCTGCACTGATGGCTGACCTTCTGCTTAAACACACAAGTGAAGGGACTTTTTTTGTCTTTCCAACTAGAAATATATACAGTGACTGGATTTTATTTGACAAAAACTTCTATTTGGCTTCATAAGAAGTAAATTAATGAATTTGAATTGTGTGAAAATATGTGAACTTTTATCCAAAGTAACTTACATTCACTGTACATTTTATTAATATACTACCATTTAAAATTTGGGCTGGGTAAGATTTAAAAAAAAAAATTTTACATCACCAAGGCTACATTTATACATTTTTTTTTTTTTTTTTTTTTGGTCAGAAAAAGAAAATGCATAAAAAAGTGATATTGTGAAGTAATTTTTTTTTTAATATTATTATTATAATAGTTTTCTATTTTAATATATTTTAAAATGTAAATTATTCCTGTGATGACAATGCTCAATTTTCAGCAGCCATTACGCCATTCTTCAGTGTCTCATGATCCTTCAGAAATCATTTGAATATGCTGATTTGCTGTTCAATAAACATCAATATTGAAAACAGTTGTGCTGCTTAATATTTTTTGAAATCAAGATTCTTTGATAAATAGCAAGTTCAAAAGCATTATTAATTTATTTTGTACCATTTATTTTTTGTAAAAAAAAAAAAAAAATGTAATTTGTTCAAGCACAAAAAAGGCTGTTTTTTTTTTTTTTTTTTTATTCAAGTCCCTATTTGTTTAATTTGAACTGAATTAAAAAAAAAAAAGTTACTCTGCAGCACAGTAATTACAATGGACTGAGTAAAACCTTATTTATAAAAAAAAAAAAAAAAAAACATTATATAGTGGTTGTTAAAAACCATTTCCATATTATTAAACTATTTTCATATGGTTCTCTGTGCCAAGGTTATTTTATTTTTAATGTTTTTCCTGAACATTAATTCTTTGCATGGTGTGCATGTTCGCACATACTGATTGCACACACACACATTTTATATTCACCATGAAAAAAAAAAGAAAAAAAAAACCACATCAGTTTTTTTTAGATGAACACTCAGTTAGTCATAAAGCAGAACAATGTTTGTTCTTGTGCTCACACAAGTACAATAAAAGAAACAGAAGCAAACCTTTTCACTGACATTCAACTCCAACAGCCAAGATTTTCAGAGATACACACATATGCTTCAGTGTACATGTGATCACACACACACACACACACACACACACACACACACACACACACACACACACACACACACACAGACACACATACAGATGCACACACGTTCTCTTCCTCTCAGGTGGAACAGACCCAACTGCATGCATATTCATTATGCCACAGAGAGAGAGAGAAAAAAGATCATCTGGAGATGCATAACAACAAGTGCCAGTGAGTGGGCATGGAATAGCTTTGTTTAATGAACAGTGTTTTTTTTTTTTTCTGCCTGCAGCCTTACCCAGTATGCACTGATGTTTCAGGCAGATGTGGGTTGGAGATCCAAAGGCGAGGAGATGAGTGACAGAAGGAGAAATGTGAAGAAACAAGCTGACTCTTTAGTTGGCAACTTTTTTTCACAGATCTCCTCAAGGCAAATCTTTTCCTTTCTTCCTTCTCTCCACCTCCCTTTCCACCTCTAAATGTTAAGTGAGCCACAGGGAACAAGTGAGCAAGAAAGAAACAGACTTTTCTCTTTCTTTTGTTTTGTGAACAGTGCCTAAATAGGCATGCATGCTTCTCATTTTGGGTTATGATTCATATTTGTAGATAGTTTATGGAAAACGATTTCACAGATTCATAACTGAAACTTGGAGATGATGCCTTAATATGCAATTACTTGGGAAGAAGCACTTCTCTGAATAGCTTTCAGTGTAGCATCTGGGTATTACATATATGCAAACATAAAACATCATCGCAAAGTGCATTCTCAGCAGCACAGTTAATCTTTTATTATGCAATGCCTTATAAATTAGCATTTTGGCAGTGATTTAAATTCATTTACTCCTCCAGAAGCAAACAAAAAGAGCTTCTACTTGAGAAGGCAAAAAGCCCTGTGGATTAATATGCATACTTCCTGAACAAATCCTAGAATTGTTTAAGAAATACAGCTGAGTGAAGTGGACTAACATCAGCAGGCATTGTGCTGGGACGATATACTCAAAGTGTGTTTTGCCTCTGGCAAACTAGGACTGTGAATTGTGCATTGAAAACCCAAATGTTTTCTAACTAATTTTCATGGAGTGTCACTCATGATAATGGTGATGCCGATATTGTAGTACAGTTGCCCATTCCGCTCTGTTCTTGTTTCAAAATTGTTCCCGCTGAACAAACAAAGCAATGGTCAGGTTCTTTTTGCAATGACAGGTCTTTATATCTTTGGCTATAACCCAAGATTTACAAATCCACCTTGAGCGGTTATTGATTTTAAAGGCCTTTAATGTTGTGTCTGAGACAGAAAGTGACAGCCAGCAGAGCAACATGACTCAAGGAGAAATGACTGCTGAAAAAAGAAAAAAAGACCACTGATTGCCTCCCAGTCTTCCAATCAGCTGGGTTGAAATCATCACCTCTCTGACATGAGAGCAGGGCACCACTGTACTTGGTTCTCCATTAGAGCAATATAGGTTCAATTCTAGATACATTATTAGATGATTAAATCACAATATTCCACCTTTTTTTTTTTTTTGGCCAGTTGTGTCATGCCATCATGAGGTTTAATTTTTATTAAATTATTTATTTATTTATTTTTACAGTGGAATGCTGTTCAAGTTGGCAGTCCCTTTAATCACGTCAATAATTTGAATAACTTTATACTAGTGGTGAATGCAAGCAGGCATTTTATCATCACAATTATACATACATACATACATACATACATACATACACACATATATAGCCTAATTTTCATTTTTGGGTGAACTAACCATGTAAACACTGTTTAAAATAATTTCACATTTGTGTCACTCTCAGAAACAAAAAAAGAAAGGTACAAAAGCTGTCACTGAGAAGGTACCCTTTTCAATAGTTATACCTTTGAACAGTACTTAAACGGTCCATATTGGTATCTTAAAGTTACAAATTAGTACCTAAAGGATACAGTCACAGCTTTTGTACCTTTTTTCTGAGAGTAAAGGAGTATTTGAATTTATAAACTACCTGTTATACCTGTAACATTATATTTGAAAAAAAAAAAAAAATGAGTAAAAGAAGGAATGGCTATTGGCTATCGAAAAATAATAATATAATACTGAAAGTGCAGTGTGCAGTATCCACACCATTATAGCCACTAAAAAGCATTGCACAATTAATGAATCCAGTGTTTACATTACAGGCTTCCCAAATATACTGTACCAATTTGCCATTGTTCAACAAACAGATAGTCCCATCCCTTACACAGAGAAAAAATACAGAGCCTTTGTCAAAAAAAATAAAAATTTATTTATTAAAAAAAAAAAAAAAAAAAAAAAAAAAAAAAATCAGTTTTGCAAAGCAAAGACAATTTTTAATTTGATTGGATTCGTCTGAAAGAAGAAAGTCATACACACCTAGGATGCCTCAGGGGTGAGTAAAACAGATAGTCCCACCCCTTACACAGAAAAAAAAAAAAAAATTACAGGGTCTTTGTCAAAAAAAAAAAAAAAAAAAAAAAGTTGGCAAATACTGACCTGCTGTACATGAACTGCTGACATACTGTTTTGATCATCTTACATCTCTCTCTCTCTCTCTTTCATTTTGAAGTTGTTCTAAGAATCTAAAATGACCACTTCCAGATTCACATGGTAGAACTAATTTCGTCAAATGTCAAGTTGCTAGGCAACATGTCATTTGCTGTCATACTCCACTTGCATGCGAATAGAAGAGAAAGCCCATGCAGAAAGCACTGTGCTGATCCTCAGAAACATTAAATGCTCCTCCATAATGCTCTCACTAATACTGAAGGTACAGAGCTTTTCAAATGCCAAATTTTTAACTTACTTTTGAACTACTGTACACTGAGAAAAAATAAATAAATCAAATTGGTGTAGAAAAAGATTTTATTCAGAAATTGCTAGTAAATTTCACAATAAATGACAAAGAACCCTCAAGTAACATCAAATTAAACATTACATTTTATAGTAGTATTTTCTTGTAAAATGTACTCCAATAATCTTTAGTTATAACCTCAAAAAATATTTTTTTAGTGCTAAAGTATATTTTGAAGAGGAACATAATTATGTGTTAGCTGTTGGTCGAGTGTGAGTTTTTGTAATATACTCCCCTTTTCCAGTTTATTAGCACATGAATATGACAGCAAGCTATTAATATGACTGTAGATTATTGTACTGTGAAGGGCTTTTGTTTTTGTTTGTTTTATTTGTTTTACAGAATCATGACTTTCAACTGAATACATGCTAGTTTTCAGAAACTGACAAAAGAATCCTAAGCATAAAGATTCAGTGTGCACATTTTGTTTATTATTATTAATATTATTATTATTATTATTATTATTATTATTATTATTATTATTACAATTATTATTCAGTATTTAAATTATAAATAATAAATGTTGTTAAAAATTCTAAACATATGATTTATTGTTGTTAATTTTTTTTATTAATAATAAATGATGATAATGTGAAAAAATTTGATTATTTAAAAAAACTGAAAGTTTGTTTTTGGTGTAAAAAATAAATGAGAGAATCTGTTGGAAAATACTGAGTGTTTTAGTTACTATAGAACTAGTGACTGTTAAGCACAAGGCTATATAGATATTTGATATTTTGAGCAAAACAAAAAAGCAACGCGAACGTTTCTCTCTCTCTCTCTCTCTCTCTCTCTCTCTCTCTCTCTCTCTCTCTCTCTCTCTCTCTCTCTCTCAACAAAGTATCTAAAACCATTTATCATTTATGTTGTAAATCACTCTCTGTTTGTCAAGAGCATCGTGCTAGCTGTCACTTCATGCCCTTAAATGACACAGAACAATGACAGGGGCGTGATGAATATTTTCTTGGCTTGTCAGCGACTGAGATTGATCAAAGGCAATCATGCCAGCATCTTTAGGCACAAACAAACTGACATGCAAACGGCTGACATTTAGCTGTTGCCCTCTGCCACAGATGGCACATTGCTAAGTGGGCATCTCATAATGACAAACACCAGGCCATCACAACATATTATTAGTGCTTTTCTGGGTAATGGCCATAATGACACCATCATGAGCTTGTCTTGCTGAAAACGAATGTGTGGCATCATACGAAAATTACATGTAATCTGGTTTATTTGATAATATCAAATTAGTCATAACCTCAGACGACAAGCCGACACACCTCCGAGAGTTAATACACTGATATACGATGTGTATTGTACACACCTGAATATTAGCAGATCCAATCTGATTGGCTGGCTTTTTTATGATTACTGAAAATTCTATTATCATTTCACTCATCCTCATGTCATTGCAAACCTGTTTCTACTGTGAACCACAATTTATTTTAATTTATTTTTTATTTATTTATTTGTTGATGTTTTGAATTCAGTATATAAAATAATAATAACTGATAATATTATTGAAATTGTTGTGATTTTATGTAATAAAAATAAAACAAAATAGGTAATATATTGTAATAACACCGTAAAATAAACACTGGGACTAAGCTGAAATTTGTATTTCGTCATGATGAAATTAATGTACACAAACGCCCAAGTTTGCTTTAAAATTGCAATACTGCAGTCCTCTTGTTGTTGCTGTCTGTTGTTATAGAATGTGAAATGGAGGTCCTGTAATTCCATCACATCATCTTCTGATTTGACTGGAGAAAATCAGGTGGCACGCTTCAGCAGCTAAAGCTTATCTGTCAGGGCTGCCTTACTGAGAGATGCACCTGCTGTCTGGGCTTACCAGACAAGGCATAAAGCATGAATGAGAAACAGGCATGAGCAACCGCACACAGATGTTCCTCTCCCCCAGGTGCCTGCTTTCTTATTTGGCCTTTTTCACTTGGGAGGCACTTGATAGGATGCTGCATGTTGCTATGATGGCTGGAAGACTAGAGGGGGAGAAAACAAAGTTAGAATTGGTTTCAGAGGGGATCGAGCCCAAAAACAGAGTGGACACATTTCCAGATGGTGTTCTCTGTTGATGTATGACCACCAAAGCCAGCTTGAAATAGAAGACAGAAGAGTCAGAGCAATGTCGCTCCATCAACACAAGGTAGAATTTTCAGGATGAGGGAATATTCCTATTCCTCAAACTTTTAAGTATGAATCCTTTCAATTCCTTTTGACGAATAACAAAAGACTCTCTTTTGGCTACATTTGTATATTTACACTAGCTTCTGTACTATAGAGGTTTACTCTTGAAATGTAGCATTGTGAATGTTACGTTATAAACCAAATGACTGATTTAGGTGCAAATGACTGCAGACTCGTGTAAATGGGAAGCTACAGTCCAGTTCACATGAGGGATCTGACTGATAATTCATAAATGCCATTGGAGGAAAGTTAAGGCCTGTTTACCCCTAGAACGATAACTTTGAAGATAACTACAACAATAACTATATTAGTGTCCACACCAATGAATGCTAATGCTCTGTTTATTCATAAGCATGCACTGCAGTTGTCTGCCACTTGAATGCAAACACAACATCTCATTTCCATAATGACCAGTGTAATCTACCAAGTGCAGCACAAATTAGCATAAGGATATGTTCGGATAATGTCTACCTATGGCATTCCAAATAAATTAATTTGAGTGGAAAAAATTCTCCCCTTCTACCATGCACTCGCTGTTCTCTGTGGTGCCTCCTCCTGGCAGTAACAATCACAGTGCAAAATAATGTGAATAATGAGACAAATACCAGTAAATTGACTACCACAAACTTTAGTAAATCATGGTTGCGTGATTCATTTAAATATTCTCCTCCCATAAATCTTGCATCTGAAAGGGACACTCCTATGCATATACGAAAAGGTCAGCTGCAAAAATGTTGTGTCCACACCTTTTAACCGCTAATTTCTAACTTTGGGTCTTTAGTAAATCCAGACAGTTGTTTTTAATGGCAAAAAAAAGGTTTGCGCTGGCACGAGCTGTTTGTAAATCTGGCCCTTAGTGTCTTTGAATGATCTTCATTTAGGAGCTTTTCTTAGCAAATGTTGATGATGTGATTAATTGGAATTAATTTAATTAATTAATCACCATATCATGTAATTAATATGATTCACATTTCAGCCCTCGAGTGAAGTTTAGAATCGCATCAAACCTACTTATTCTGCTTTGCCTCTGCCTCAATGCTTATCATAAATACACATGAGTGTATCTTTACTTCTCCTGTAATAGTTTCCTCTTTCAGCTTGCATGGTTTATAAGATGGCATGTCATGCAGCTCCGCACGGACCATAATGGAGTTATGATGTCTCGGCAGCTATTGAGAAAGAGGCCTGTTATTTATGCTGAGCATCAGGCTCACAGAGGAGAGGCAAAGCACATTTAATTTCTCTCTAGATCACAAAGACAAATTCTATTTACTGCTCCCAGACAGGGACACAAGGAGAGAGTGAGAGAAGAGAAGAGGCAACGGATGATGGAAGGATTTAATAGGTCATTCTGACAAACCTCATTAAGAGCTCTCGTGCGAGTCCTGGGGAAACCCTGTTCAAAATGGCCAATGTTTACTATTTTACTGCCTTATTTTTCTCTGTTGGAAACAATAAGACAATGTATCTGTCAACTGGAAATGGCAGTTCGAAATTGAGTTGACAGTAAACAATAAATATCGATGTACGTGATACATTTTAGGTGGGTTAATGAATGATGAACAGTGCAATATTCATATCCTTATGGCATAAAGGTAGTACTGAAGAAATACCAGTAAACGGAGCTGACTGAAGGAATTTACATTCTTCACCAGAGCGTGAATATACAGTTTTGAGTATGTCATCTTGTCGTCTTTAGATGCTGTCTACTGTTAAAGCATATAATACAAATGTTATTAACTTGATCTGTGTTTATAGAAAAAGATGCTTTGTATTGATGCATTTGATGCATTTTTGAGAACATGCTAGAATGTACTAAACCAAAGTGAACGGAAATTGATTGACCTTCACTGATTCCTCTCTGAGGAGAAAACAAAAGCCGTTCCTTGTTACTTGGGCATAATTAACACTAATCAATCGTGCTTGCTCTTTTTCTCTGTTCTGGTGCAGTGATGGCCGTCCACTGAGGAAAAACATTAACACTTGGCCAATGCCGGGAACTCTGAGTGACTGTGAGCAGAAACTGGCATATGCAAACATCAGTGCCAGCTTATGCATAATATTGGCTGGTGTAATTTAAATATCACTGTATATGCTGCATAGACCTTATTTCACTGTTAGTCATTGCATTGGAAACTGAATCCTGACTAAAGAAATGATTTGACAGTCACAATGTTTGTGCCAGCAACAGCAAAAATAGCTTGTGAGTACCAGTTTTTTAAGGAATAGAACATGGAAATTTTGTCATCATTAATTCATCATTAACATCATTAACCTTCATGTTGTTCCAAACTTGAAGAAAGAATGACATACAGGTTTGGAATGACATGAGTGGACTAACCCTGTAAGAGCTTGTTTCCTCTCTGAATCTTTTATATGTTGTTTAAATTAAATATCAAATAATATTTAAATTAATTTACATAGCAAGAAAGAAGAGATAACAGTTAAATTTAGATTCCAGTCACAATCTGATGAACATTTAGCAGTTGAAGAACATTTAGAGTTAATGGCGGGCCCTTCAATATGAAACGTTTCAGACATATAAAATTGAGATGATTCTTAAACTTATAAAGCATAACATTTGACACAAGAAGGTTATTACCTTTGTTGTGTTTCAGGCAAAATAATCTCTGAAACTAATTTCCTGCTGCTGTTGGCAGAACGGTCAGTAGTTTTTCCCCTAATAATTTCATGATTTTTAATGCTTGGAGCAATAAACTTGCCAACGTCCCTGAGCAAGTGTTGTGAGGAGATTTTTGCCATCCAGCAGGGTAAGCTTGTGCAGTGTTTGATCTCTGTTCATGTATTTTAGACATAACTGTAGCTCAGATGTTTGACTGCACAAAGAACATGCAGAAAGTGTTTGATTAGAGACACCTTCATGAGTGAGAACCACCTCACCATGGAGTAGCTCTGAAGGTTTTTCAGCAGATGTTCCCCCTGGAGAGCTTTCCTTATTGGATCAGAGCTCCAGCTGATTTATTTCTTTGCCTGGATGTCCTTCAGTGCTTTTCTGTATTTTGTATATCAAAATCAATCCCATTGCACAAAGACATCACTAAATAGTGGATGAATTGTGGACTTTAAATGAATTTTTCTTTAAATTTTCTCAATGTACAAATGCTACATAAAGTCTTTCTCATCCTATTACAGTACAAAGCTTTGAAAAGCTATAAAAAACATGATATTAGGCAATCAATGGGCAATGGTAAGTGGAATGTACCTTCGTTCATTTATATACACAAATAGCATCCTGGTGTATTGCTGTTTACTTCAATTACTGTCTGATTTGAGATAACCCAGCCATGAAATTATGGCATTTGCTTTGCCATTATTTTGAATCAGTAGATAACAGTAAAAATTCAGTTCACAATCTGACTCACCTAAAAAAAATGGAGAAGTGAAGCTCTCTTCTGACCTCAGTTTCTATTAGGCCTATTTTCTTTTACATCATAGCTAGGCATATAAATAAAATTTTCAATCATGAATACTTTAAGATTGGGTTTTGAAATGTAAAAACCAGTGGTAAATCTTTTGTAAGGTTTGATAGAGTGAACTTTCAAATTGATGAGCTATCATTTTAAATGCTTGAACAGTGATTTTTATTTCCTCTAGATTTAGTTGATTATGAAAAGGTTATGCAATGCAACTTCAACAGGAATAGTTTTTGAAACCTATGCAGATTTCTATGAATGCACAGGAGAAAAGATTTGCCTTTTGATTACATATGCATTCAGGCGATAAGAAATGTACAGTATATGGCTGTGAGTCAGCAAATCAGAATCAGGCTCCGTATTGAAGGGCTTCCTCTTGGGTCTCAGCAGGGGCTTATGGACAGGGTCCAATAAAACTTTCTGAATCAAATTGTCTCCTATCCCCACCTCCTAGAGCAGCCCTCATACATCTGGGTTTATCATTATTGTTTTTACAGTGACCTCTGTGTACATAAATAGCAGATTGATCATGCATATACACTGCTATGACAACGCAATAAGACAACATTAAAACCACTGACAGGTGACGTGAATAACATTGATTATATCTTTACAATGGCACCTATCAAGGGGAGCAATATATAATGCAGCAAATGAACAGTCAGTTCTTGAACTTCATGTGTTGAAATCAGGAAAAGTGGGGAAGCAAAAAGATGTGAGTGACTTTGACAAGGAACAATAGCGATGGCTAGATGTCTGGGTCCGAGCATCTCCAAAACGGCAAGTCTTGTGAAAAACTTAATGCTGGCCACTATAACGTGTCAGAAACAGAGTATGTGAGCGGAGTGGAGCAGTAACAATTTCTCCTCTGCACTCCGAGCATTTAATAATCACTCCACTGCAGCTCTGCTCCGGGTTCACAATTTCCCACTCCCGCTTCACTCCGTGCTCACTGATACCAGAAACATCGCTCCGCTGCTTAAGTATTTCAGTATGTTTGAAATGATATGTTCATAGCATAGCCTATATTAAATTAAAAAAAATAAAATAAACAAAATAACAGGAGAGTTTCAAAGTGGCTTAGGCTATTGTTCAGGTATGGTTTGAGCAAAATGAGTTCAAGGTGTTGCCCTGGCCTTCAAATTGCCCAGATCTCAATCTGACTGAGCCTCTATATGATGTGCTGGACCAACAAATCTAATCCATGGAGACTCCAACTCACAACTTGCAGGACTTAAAGGATATGCTGCTAATGTCTTGGTGCCAGACACCACAAGACACTTTAGGGCCTTTCGCACCACAGGAACCTTTTCATAGTACCAGAACTAATTGTGGAACTACCCACTTTTGGGCGTTTTCAAACCGCAGGAACTGGGTGCGATTTTAGTACCGGACTGCCTTTTTCAAGAACCAAATTAGCTCCTACTCCGGAGCAGTGTCTAACCAGCACAACTGGTACTACTCGTGACGTAAGTAGACATTGATTGGCCAGACGCGTTCGAAAACGCCTTCACCCGCCATGATTTAAAACACTGTGTAAAGATACTGTAAACATTGTGTCAACTTATTTCACAAGTATGACGAACAGCTATAGATGGGCGGACGCTGAAGTGAAGGCACTTGTAGCAAATGTAGCTCTGTCAGTTTTCGTTAGAGATTCTTTGTCCTCCTTTCCGTTCTTTCAATCACTTTACATATGCATCAACATTCCATGTCCATTATTGTGAAACCCACGAGACACAACAAAAACACAGCTCCGATCACAGTGTCCTCCATCCTCCTGTTGTTAACATTCTTCTTCTTTGTTAACGTTGTTGAAAGCCACGCAATAATGACATACAGTAGCTGTCGACCGGCTTACATCACTTACTAGTACACACTGTCGGTGCGAATGCAACCCTTTCAATGGTACTGGGAAACAGTTCACGCAAAATCGTCCCAGTACTTTAGTACTGTACATTTAGTTCTGGAATTAAAGTGGTGCGAAAGGCCTTATTCAGAGATTTTGTGGAGTCCATGGGCCCTATCATACACCCAGTGCAATGCGGTGCAATGCGCGGTGCAAGTGTTTTTGCTAGTTTCAGCCTGACGCAGTTCTCATTTTCCCATACTGCACCTCGTTGTTTAAGTAGCAAATGCATTTCCGCTCATTTGTGTGCCCTTGAGCATGCTGGTCTAAAAAGAGGTGTGTTCAGACGCATTTTTGGCCCGTTGCTACTTTGAGGAACTAAAAATAGAATTTTTGTTGCTGTTGTTGTTGTTATTTAAAGAGTGTGTTAGTCAAAAATTCGCCTCTGGGTGGGTCCACAATGCATGTTCACTTTGCTTATTACACACAGGGACACAAACACAAACATGCCAAATGTTAAAAATTAAAGGATTACAGTGTAAAAGAATATTATTGTGTAGTCTACATAAAAATGTCAGACATGTCATAACGGATAGTTATTGCGTGTATCATAATTAGCCTACCTATTTGCTAGCGCATGAGCAGATCCATTTGCTCTCTGGAGATGCATTCTGTCTTTGCGCCTTAAAATTCCGCCATTTAAATAGAGAGTCTGCCATGGCGCGAGTGCAACTCTCTCTTAAAGGGAATGGGAGATGAGACTGATTGATTTATTGCACGTTATGCCCAAAAACACAAACATTACTCATTAAAGGAGCATTGCGTAGGTTCTGAAATTTCTAACCATTACTGACACCAGTGGCCGTTAGAGGAACTGCAGCCAGTCTCATGCTTGTTCTCAGTGCGTACGAAGCCGCACCAATTCGGGCCCGACTCCTCCACACACAATTGAGCCTACAGGCTGATAGAGGCAACCGTGGTGGACAGTCGAGGTGTCATTCTTTTTTTTACATCATGGTTGGCTCATACATGTACAAATGAAAACTCTATCTTAAAGATTTTTTTAAATAAAAACCTCCACATAGCTCCTTTAAGAGAATAGGGCAACCCTTTTAGACCATGCGCCGGGAGTGCCGACCGTTTTCCCCATTGTTATACTAGCAAAAGAGTTTTTGGAAAAGCCCTAAGTGCATCTGTGCCATGTGCTTTAGTCAATGCGCTTAGATCGTTAAAATAGGGCCCCATGTCTCGATGCTCTAGAGCAGTTTTGGCAGCATGAGGGGGATCTACATGATATTTGGCAGGTGGTTTTAATGTTGTGACTGATCATTGTATACTTTTAAACCCCTCCTCTGACTTAGTTCAGCTCTGTAATTTCTACATCCTTGTATGTATTTAGATGCATCTAACCAGGGACATGCACAGGGGGGTTGCTCAGGTTGCCCGGGCAACTGCCCATATGCCCTTCTCGACTCACGTTGCCCTTCCGAGGTGGAAAAAAAAATAAATAAAAAAAATCGTACAATGGATGCAGAGATTTTCACGTAGGCCTAGATAAAAAATAAATAAATAAATAAAAAAAAATCGCAAAGCCTCACTCACTTCCATATTCGGGCACCCGTCCGAAAGTGAAAGTCGGTAGGGGAAGGGCAAACTCTCTTTACGTGGCTGCAGCGCTGCACGCGACCGGCACCTGAGCTGAGCCTGCATGAGCGGCCCTAGAAGGAGATTGTCGCGGTTGTCGGGGTGAGACGACTCAACGTTGTCGGAAAAGTAATAGTAAGGTTATAATCGTTAACGAAAACGAACGAAAAAACGAAAACTAGTTGGGAAAAAAAAATTGTGTTAACTGAAATAAAAATAAAAACGAGGCATTGCAAAAGAACGATAACTAACCAAAACTGTAATGTGTGTTTGGCAAAACTAACTAAAATAAAATAAAATTATAGATTAAATGTCCTTAGTTTTCGTCTTTGTCAATGTCTTTCATAGAGCAAACGTTCAGCTGCATTTCATTTCCCTGCGTCTCTCACTCACGCGTCTCTCTCACATAACGTTACTCGCGCGCGCACAGCCCTCCCCTCCGTGCACACCGCGTCTCCATGAGAACGAGTGTTGGAAGCAAGTTCGCGAAAGGTTGGTATATCGTGAAAACCATTACCACAATCACACATTAAAAATTGGTATAAAAATATTTTTAATTCTGAATATAATTTTGTCAGTGTGTTAATGTCGACCCCGAGAAGCGATTGCTACTTTAGAAAGTTAACTAGACGCAAGTTTGAGGTAAAATGCACTTGGGTTGTCGATGTCAAAACACTATTTAAGCTGTGATTCAAGTAAGGAATAATTGAGCGACGGGCCGTTGAATTATTAGAAAAAGAATGCACACCTGAGGTGGTGATTCGGTCACGACTCGAAGCGGAGTCAATTATTCCGCTTATACCACGGTTACCACACCTCAAGACATCTATCAGATGATATATTTAAAGGGATTCTTTCGGTTTTTGTACTTAATCGCTATTGTGGGTAGGACTATTTCTTCCGCATCTCATCCAACGCCTCTTTTGCTGGTTTCACAATGTCATTTTAAAGCTGTTAATGGAGGCTTGAGTGCCCTTTTTTTTAGGTCGGAGCAACTGCCCCTCAAAATTCCTGTGCACGTCCCTGCATCTAACAGTGTATTTTTTTATTTTTTTTAAATGATCACTGATGATTGCCTCTTTACAAAGCCTGATTGTACTTAAAGTTCCAAAACAAGTGTAATTCATCCCCAGTGTGATCTAAATCAGGGAGATTGATTGAATTTGATGTCTCAGATCACAAATGGATCTAAATTGCCGTGACCAAACCGGTTACATTTTGGAAACAGCAGACAGGTCCTGACAGATTGCGGGTCGTGCCGTGGGCAGCTGCGGTGCTCCAGATGTGCTTTCTGGGATGACGGGATCAAAGTTAAACACTAGCAGATGTTTCCGCGTCCTCCTGGGCACGCACAGCAGGAGGAAGGAAAGGTTGTCCTCCTACATCCACCCATTCTAAGGGGAGCAAGAAACACGGAACCCTGGACTGCTTTGTGGTTCTCATGTCAGCGTGCTCCCTAAACATTTAAATCACTTGCATTTTAAATTCCCTCTGAAAGCCAGAGAGATGGATGCCGAGAGCATCGAGAGAAGGGTGAGATATGGGTTACTGCACTGGAGAGGAGGATGAAGAATAAAAAGGAAATGAGAGATATAAAAGCTGTAGAAAGAAAAGAAAATGGGAGAGGTTCGGGTAAGGAAGAGGTGGGCTGGGGCGAGGTAGTGAATATGGAATGGTGGACAGAAAGAAAGAAAGAAAGGAAGGGAAACAGAAAGGCTTAGGTGAAGGATAGCATTTTCCTTTTCTCCCGGAGAGATAATGGGCTCTCTGGGGCGCTATAAAAGTTTCATTCTGTCCCACCGTCTGGCAGCCAAGAGTAATGACAGTGTTGTTTGGGTCAATGGGGTCATGGCACTGAAAAGTTGCAATGCTGTAACCACCAGAGAGAGGGGCTTGATGACGAATGTTTTGACAATGTTTTTACAATGTCCTCACAGAGTCCAGTGTGTATACATTCACTAACAGTATGACTTGTGTTGTTGGTAAAATCCCCTTGAAATGAAGAATGATGGCATCAAGATGTTCCTCAAATCTCAGAGTGCAACTCATTTAAACTGCTGTCTATTTACTCTCAGGATTTTAAAAAGAGGGGTCGTAAAGGGATGATTTTGGGGGGAAAAAATGAAGCTTATCTCATCCTTTATATACACTGTAAAAGTCTTTCTCATCTAAAATGTAATGTTTAATTCAGTATGTTCAATATGCTTTTCCTTTGTAATTATATGTGAAATTTACTAGCAATTTATTTGTGAAAACTGCAGTAATCAGAGTAATTTTCAGTGTACCGCCATGCACTATGTATCTATCTGATTGTGTGTCTTGGCTACTCTTTTTTTTTTTTTTTTTTTATTTTTTTTTAATAAAATTAAATGATTACTGGGGCAATCAAGCTCCAAAATAACATACAGTAAAACACTATAAACATATCATCAAAAGTAGCTGACATTGCTTACATTTCAAGCCATACAATATCATTATGTGAGGAACTGACAAAAAATGATCTGAAAGTTGCTGATCATTGAAAATCTTGCGATAACTGTTCTCAGTGCATCCACAAAAGTAGTGATGTCAGATTCATTGTCTTTTCAACTGAATCAGTTGGTGAAGTTCACAGTCTATGAATTGTTCAATCCAGTGCAAAATTTGCATTGCAAAGCTGGCACAGAAGCACTTCTGAAGTGGCATTTAGGTGTCTTTACACTGACTGTTTAATGCTGCTGTTTAATACTGAGAACAGGCTTAATTTAGTCTGGCTATGATGCAGCATTGTGTCTTCACGCTGCACCGAGCAGCCTTAACTTGGCTGTGTAAAAACACCTTAGTTTGTTCAGATTTGACTGATCCATTTCACAAGCTAAACTAACTTACAAAGCATAGGTTAAAAGTTCACTGGAGTGAATAATTTTTTACAACTTACCTCAGACTAAGATATATGACATACAAAACTGCACCACTTATAGTAAAATTATAAAATGTTATGGTGCTTTTGCATCCTTTTTGAACCTATAAAGCATTTGTTCTCATTCACTGTATTACAAGTAAAAGAGTGACAACACCATTTATTCAAAATCATCTCATTATATGTTCACTGGAAGAAAGACAGGTTTACATCGATATAAAGGTGAGTAATATGCCATAATTATAACTTCTGAGTTAACTATTAATTTGCATGTTCAAAACATCAATAACAGACCAAAAGATTATTTGCAAGTTGGCAAGTAAATGTTTAATGCTGAGAAATTTCAGATTTTCATGACTCATTCTATGTTCTCTTGCACAGTTCTCTGTCTCTTTGAGGAAAAGAAGCAATGTCCAGAAATGAATATATCACTGGACTCAAGCTCATGCATTAAAAGTGCAAATGCATCTGTAATAATTCTCATACGTTATCAGAACGTTTGCCGAAGTTGAGTAGCTATTGATTTTTGAGAAAAAAAAAAAGAAAGAAAAAACCTACACAGTCAGAATCAGAGATCCCAAAGCTCATGACTCTGAACGCCTCTGATAAGAGCTAAAATAGAGACACACAATATCTGCTGTCTAAGGGGAACTGGCTTCCAGTGAACAGTGGAAGAGGTAGATACAGTGTGTCACAAAGATAATCTATGAACACATTTATACTTTAGTTCTGTTTGGAATGGCCCACTGAGGGCTTCTCTTTTTGATTGTCAGTGCATGTACTGTACGTTAAATGAAGCAGTGAGCGCTATGGAACATTTTGGAGAGGGAGAGGGACCATTTTATTGAAACTTGTTGTAATAGAAAGCTGTGTTTACCTGCATTTTGTGTGTTCCTAATTTATTAATAGTAGATAATCAAATATAATAATAATAATAAGAATAATAATAATAACAATAATAATAATAATAATAATAATAATAACAATAATAATTAGTAGTAGTAGTAGCAGTAGTAGTATTAATAGTAGTAATTCTTAAAAATAAAATAGTTAGTTTGGATTTTTTTTCACCTATTATTTTATAGGAATGTTATACTGTAGTAGTAGTAGTAGTAGTAGTAGTAGTAGTTATTATTATTTAGTCAGTATTCTAATGATCATAATTGTACAGAAGAACCCTGCACTTGTTTATAGTCACCTGTAATAACCTGTAGTTGTTTATAGTTATCATAAGATTTTATCAAAAGTCATTTGCCAAATGTGTTGGGTTATTTGTAAAGAAGTTGCTTGGTCAGATTGTGTCTGCTAAGAAAATGCATATGAATAATACAAATGAATAGTGCAACAGAGCTGAAATAATGTCTGCTGTTTCCACATTTAATGACACTGGTTGATTGGTAAGAGCAGACAAACATGTTTTTTTTAAAAAATAAACTTTTATTTTGAGTTCTGCAGAACAAGTTGGTGGTCTTACTGGGGGAAAAAATAGTTTATCAGTTGATCTGCGCTTAAGGCCACAACTAAGATAAAGGATGCTGTTTTTATGGGGTTCACACTTGTGTGTCGCTAGCAGTGTAATTAGGATGATAAACACTTTTGTGATACACATTTTTGATACAGTCTAATTAACCTATTTCTAGCGGGCCCTGTGCATTTATGGTCCTAATGAGGACTACCAATGACAACAGAGGAAAAATCATTGACAAAGTCCAATCTCCAGTGGCCTGATTTATTGTGAACAGATATATTGGGGTGATGTTTCATGCTCACCATCCACTGTAAGAGGGAAATGACAGCTAATGAGGGAATTTGGTCATTTCAGTACCACCTTCATCTCATTATATGGTCCCAAATGCACACAGTTATTGTAACCTGAGATGTGTCCCAGAGCCAGTGCAGACTGAAAACAAATGTGTGACAGAAGCAACAGAGAAAAGAGCAACACACAGCAAATGCACCGCTAATGAGACCATGAAGGCACTAGATAGAGCATGTGGTATTTTAAAATGTTTATATCAATCTTCAGTGTGTACTTTGGTCTGTGTTGCACATGTCAGATGAAATAACAAATAAATGGCTCTTTTTTTTTTTTTTTTTTTTTTTTTTTTTTTTTTTAGTATTTATTGATCCTTATTTATTTCAATTACAGTTTCTGAATGTTATTTACATATAAAAATAGCTTACATATGTTATTAATGTAGCCTATAGTTTTTAATGGTAACTTGTTTATATTTTTACCGTTAGTATACGTGAGGCAAAATAAGTTAAAATGAAGGCTAAATTAAAATTCATAGCATTTAAACAAGTTCTGCTCATGTATTTGAAGGTTTCTATTGGATGATTTAGGGTAAACTTTCATTTTATACAATGCATTACTTTACGGAGAGTTTACAAACTACTTGCTACGTCTTGCCTTACAAACAAAAGTGACAAAGTGACGTGACATACAGCCAAGTATGGTGAACCATACTCAGAATTCGTGCTCTGCATTTAACCCATCCAAAGTGCACACACACAGCAGTGAACACACAAACACCATGAACACACACCAGGAGCAGTGGGCAGCCATTTATGCTGCGGCGCCCGGGGAGCAGTTGGGGGTTCGGTGCCTTTCTCAAGGGCACCTCAGTCATGGTAATGCCGGCCCGAGACTCGAACCCACAACCTTAGGGTAAGGAGTCAAACTCTCTAACCATTAGGCCACGACTTCCCCACAACTGGTGCAATCAAATAATGTACAGATTTAGTTACAATCTAGCTAGTAGTTACTAAGCCTTTAGTGTGGACTTATCGCTCTAATTTAAGTATGAACTTACAAATGGCTGGTGCAACCCTACCCAGATCGGTGGAGTGTTGCAGTGATGTTTATCCTTCTGTAAGTTTCTCCCACCTGCATATATGATCATGGAGCAACTAGAGTGACCATCCGCTTCTTGGTCACCAGTCTAACCAAGGCCCTTCTCCATCGATTGCTCAGTTTGGCCAGGAGGCCAGCTCTAGGAAGAGGCCGTTGAGGCCGTTTTTTTTTCCATTATGGATAATAGAGGCTATATGCTTTTGTGAACCTTCAAATCAGCAGATTTTTTTCTGAACTCTTCCCCAGATGTGTGGCTTGATGCAATCTTGTCTCTGAGCTTTACAGGCAGTTCTTTTGACCTCAGGGCTTGGTTTTTTCTCTGATATGCATTTTCAGCTGTTAGACCTTTTATTGAGAGTTGTGTGCCTTTCCAATTCATGCCCATTTAAATGAATTTGCCACAGGTTAACACCACACAAAGTGTAGTAACAGAACAGTACCCAGAAAAGGGTATGAATACTTATGCAGTGGAATCATTTCTGCTTTTTATTTCTATTAAATTTGCAAAGTTGTTAGTCTGTCAGTCTGTAAATTGAAACATTTTAGTTGCCATTAAATATTCAGTAAAGTGACTTTGCTAAATCCAACAGTATTAAACATTTTCAGAGAACTGCTGAAAAAAAAAATGTGACACTGTTATTCTGTAACCCTAAACTCTATCTGACCTATATTCCAGCTGTTCATTGTGCATTAAACAAATAGGTTTATGCTTTATACTGTATAAAGCTATTTAGGTCACCAGTAATGTCCTTATATTGAAAAATAACCTAATTGTAACATGAGTAGAGCCCTCTGTGCCTTATTAAGAAGATACATCATTTACAGAACATATTGTGAGCATAGTGATAAAGCAGCTATTACAGACATTGACCAACAACAAGAACAAAATAAACGGTGTACAAAAGAATAAGAGAAGCAGAGATTTGTGTGAGCCAGTGTTGGCAAACTGAAGCATAAATGTTTTCTTTCGTCTGTCAGTTGCATTTTTAAGGGACCAAAGCACTGCACTGTGTCTCTCCTGATTGTCCAGTCAGGGTTGTCATTTAGGACAAATGGCTCTTTTTGTCCAGCTCCCTTAAAAGGCTTTAAACTTTCATCTGTTGCCGAAGCAAACAAATAGTGATGGTAGTTAGAGGCCCAGCTCTCTGATACAGAACTGCATGAGTAAAGAAATTGATGAGCTTATTGAGTTCTTGCTCTGTCAACATTGTCAAAACCATTAACTAAAGCAATGAGCAAAGGGGAGAGGATTTAAAAGCAAAGATTTCTCCTGTCCTCTGTCAGCTATATTTTACAATTATCAGACACTGTCTGGGAAATAATTTAGATGTAATATGATCATTTCAGCAACATCTACAGTGCAAAGTATTGCATTAAAATTATTTATTGGTTTCTAATTACATTATGCATGTATTCTGAGGTCTTAATACTGACAAGCCTCCTAATTTTATATAATTTTATATAATTTTCCTAGTTAATTTAAACTTTGTGTGATCTTGGGTACAAAATAAAGGTACAATTTTTAATAAATATATATTATATATATATATATATATATATATATATATATATATATATATATATATATATATATATATATATATTTTTTTTTTTTTTTTTTTTTTTTTTTTTTTTTTTTTTTTAATCTGTACAGTTATTCACAGCACCTATTACAGGATATAATATAAATTTTTCCTATAGCAATTTCTGTTATATATTATAAAAATTTTCATTATTTGAGAAGTGATTTAATGTGTGCCTGTTTTAAATAATCTTAAATCCTAAATGTAGGCAATAATAGTTGATTTCATATGTAGCATCTATAATTTACTTATATTACAGATAAACTTTGCTCGTGAACCTAGCTAAAGTCTCCCTTCTGCAGGGACTTCCACCAGAAAGTAATTGTTTGTTGTTTTCCTCTATATGATAAACAGGCCCTGAAAACTTTCAGGCAGCATCATTAACAATGTACGATGATGCTCATGCCCCTCAAACTGCACAAATTAATCATTTTAATCTAATCCTATCATCCTAATCAAAGGCCCCAGTTTCTGTTTTATGTATTGTGCCCTTAACCTTAGTAATTAACTTATGCATGAATTTATTATTCAAGATTCTCCCTGAATGGGCCTATTTAACCAGATGCAAATAATCATTTGGGCGTCAGATTTTGTGTTTGTTCAGTCTTGGGAGGGAGAGACTCCTTCGGTGACACTTGAGGGTGACACTTCTAGTCTTACTGTCTGAATTAATTCCCTTAAACAATAAAAATAAAACGTAGCTAGAGGCACCTGTGTTTGTCTACATTATGCAGATATTATTATTCAGGATTTTTTTTTTTTTTTTAATGTTTGTTCATTTCTTATTACACGCATATTAATCAGAGCTTTACAGTAATACTGAAATACAGAATGGGTTATATAAGCATGAACATCAATCAGGTTTACTTTTAATCAACTACTAGGTTATTATATACAACCAGATCGGCCCATTTTATGCATTACATATTTTCAGTTATTATCTGATTTTTCTCTACATTTATCTGTTTTTTTTTTTAAATATACATATGTGCATGTAGTTTATTTAATGCTTCATTTCCAAGGTTTTAAGTTTACCTTTCACTTTTTTTTTTTGCAATATCCTGCTGTGAAACCTTTGCTTTGCTGTTTTGATCATTCCATTTAATTTGCAGAAATTATCAATGATCAAACATTAGTGTCTCATGTATTTACAAACAACAAACACACTGAAAAAAAAAAACCTTGCTTCTGAAAGGTTTGTTAATTAAAGAGTGCAGCAATATACCCTGTTTACTCTCATATCATTTACACTACAGAACTACATGTTCTCCATAATAATATAGCAGAATTACACTGGACACTGACAATGTGACCAAAACATACTGGAATTTGCTGTCACCATGTTTTTTCAAAAACATGATTATCAATACTTTTTTCTTATACTTAAACTTTTTCGTTGTATCATAATTTTTTCTTCCATTTTTATTTTTTTAACTTTTTAACCACTACTCCTCTCTGCATCTTAATTGCTTGAGAAAATGTCATCAGAAGTCATCAGGGGTGATTACTGTCAGTCTGACAGGACAGTGTCACCCCGGAGCAGAATATAGGACTCTTCTGATAATAAAGGGTACTCTGGAATGTGAGATGGCACTCAAGGGAAGAACTGCAGAGGGTCACTTAGAAATGTGTCAGGGCATTTTTTTTTTTTTTTTTGGAGCGTGGTGTTTGGATCCTGGCACTCATGTCTTGAGTTTCGGTTTCGTGTCGGGGTTTGAACACTCATGCTCCATGTTCTGTCTTGTTGTGGGAGTGTGCGGTCTCGAGTTCGCTCAGGCCATACGCTCTTCTGTCCATGTGGATTGTGTTTTGTGTAGCTTTACTGTTGTCTTGTGTTGTTGCATGCAGCTTGTGTTTTTCATTGGCTGCGTGCATTCGTGTTGTCATGTCTTCTGTGAACACGCGGCTGAGTATTCTCATTAGCTGTGTGTTCGTGTCTTGTTTGGCACATGGCTGGTGATTTTGTTTTGCTGGCCATGTGCTTGTGTTTTGTGTGAGCACATGGCTTTTGTCTTTGTTTTCTGCATGCCATGTGCTCTCATGTCAATTGTCTTGACCCCACCCATCTTGTTACCTGATTATTGGATAATTTGCCACACCTGTGTTCCCTCGTTTCCCTCCTCATTTGCTCCCTATTTATTGTCCTTGTGTTTGTTGTTTTGTGCCAGCTTGTTGTCAAATGTGTCCTGCCTTGTCCTGCCTTGTCCTGCCTTGTCCTGCCTTGTCCTGCCTTGTCCTGCCTTGTCCTGCCTTGTCCTGCCTTGTCCTGCCAGTCAAGTTGCCAGCTGTGTTTTGTTGTTTTATTAATAAAGAAGCTTGTTCTTCCAGAATTGAGTCCTCGCTCTATCCTTCACCCCTATCCTTGACAGAAATGACTTGCTTTTTCCTTATGTATGTGCTATCTCCAGGAACTCTCTATTGACAGCTCTATCCTGTCTAGCCTTAAAAGTAATGATTTTGTGAAACAATCTAAGGAAGGACTGTTATGATGATATATGGTGCAAAGATGGTTCAAGTGCCTTATGTAAGTGATGCTTGAAACAGAAGGGATAGATATTTGAAGTACAAACAGATTACAACTTGTTTCTGTGAAGTTATTACAGCTAACTTTATTGAGGTAGTTGGGCTGTCCTTTAATTTGTATTGTACTGTGCTTTTAGAATGAAGAGCTTTTTGTCTTTTACTTTTGTGTTATTTACATATCTTAAGACTTACATAGTACTCTGGAATACTTGTTTTTGTTTGGTCAGTTGCGGCCTTTTTACAGTTAATAAAGTTTGAATTCAGTAAGAAATTATGCATGCATTAAACTGATCAAAAGTATAAAGACATTTATAATGACTTCTATTTCAAATAAATGCTCTTCTTTTTAACATTCTGTTGGTCAAGGAATGCTGAAAAAAAAAAAAGTTCCGCAAACAAATATTAATCAGCAAAACTTATTTCAACATTGATAATAAGAAATGTTTATAAAACAGCATATTAGAATGGTTTCTGAAGGATCATGTGACACTGGAGTAATGGCTGCTGAAAATTTAGCTTTGCCATCACAGGAATAAATTAGATTTTAAACTATTGATTTAAAAAAGTTATTTTAAATTGTCATGATATTTCACACTATTACTGTTTTACTGCATTTTTTGATTAAATAAATGCAGCCCTGGGTGAGCATAAGATACTGTTTTCAAAACTATTAACAAATCTTACTGCCCTCAAATTTTGAAGTGTATTTTCTTGTAAGGACTGTTTTCTTGTAAAATTGATCACTGCCTGGAGTTTATTTTGTAATAATGACAAACTGACTGTCAGAGAAGCATCCCAACATGCTTTTCTCTGTTTTGCTATATATGATTTTCTTTAGCTCTAATATGCCAAATAATTACAGTATATTTCTTTTAAACATTGTCAACAGGCTTACTGTAGTTCACCTAAGTGAACAGTTTACTTGCTGATATCATCCAAATATCTGTCTTCTCACTCAAGAGCACTTGATCTTTGACTTTCCTTTTCTATCAGTAAACAAGCTCTTTCATCGTAAAGCATTCAAGTGAGGTTTTCTCTCCTCAGTGCAGCTTTGCAGCAAGAGGCTCTCACATTTAAAAAGCTTTTTGAGGTTGTTGGGAACTGCCGCCACTTCCTTTTAGAGTCGCTTTCCCAGAACAGCACACCTTGCTTTCCATCTAATAATAAGGCAATGCATTTGCTCTAAACACACTCACCATGAATTAATTCGACAGTGTTATGACCCTGAAGGGCCGTTAAGTAAAATCTGCTTTTGAATTTGCCCAGGCCCCCTCGTAATGTACCGGCCCCCACTGTTTCTTCTCTGAGCGGCCATTTTCAATTAATCCCACTGCATAATGCATGACTACATTTAACAATCCAACGAACCGATATGGAGTTTTTGGCTGCAGAGGAACTCTGTTAATGGTTGTAAAATAGAGTTATACCACTCCGAATAAATTCATTAGTTTACTTAGTGACCCTGAAGGTATGATGCTTTTTGGGTCGTGAGCAACTTTTGGCAGTCGCTTGATAATGTTTATTTTGTTTTCTGTAAAGAATTATAATGAGCAATGCAGCTTTTGTCGCCACTTGTGGAGGGAACGTTTGAGATAATTAGAGGATATTTTCAAGCACACAATTAACCCCAGTAGTGTGATATGGTTTAGGGACATAATAAATATTTTTAAAATTTCTAAATGCAAGTTCATTTACTCTAAATATGAAAATAGGAAGGAAGAGAAAATCATGGTCTAGGTTTTTCCTTTCAAGTAATTCCAAATGCGAATGAATTATGTTAGGAGCTGTTTTAGCTTTAACAAATGATTGTGAGATATGGCTTGGGAATACAGTCAATATAAAAAAAAAAAAAAAAAAAAATTATCTACAGGTTGATTTACTCTAAATAAATAGGAAGGAAAAAGAGAGTCATGGGACAGAGATGAATGCTTTTCAGTTAATTCTGGATATGAATGAATAACATCAAACATGGTTTTGGCTTTAACAAATCATAGTGAAATATTTGTGGATATAGTTATTTAAAAAAAAATTGTAATAACAAGCTCATTTAGTCCAAATATGACATTAGAAAAGAATAAATAAAATTGTAGGACCAGCCTGAATGATTTCCAGTTAATTCAGAATGTGAATTAATTCTGTTGTGAACCAGTTGAATTATTTCTGTTGATAATGAGATACAGTATAGTTTAGCATAGTTCGAACATTCGAACATAATTGATAACAGATAAACAAATAAATTAAACTAAGACATGGTTTGGGGATGCAGTCAATATAATTTTTTTTAATAACTAAATATAAGTTAATATGCTCCGAATATGAAATCAGGGATGAAGGAAGGATGAAAATCATGGGACTGGGTTGAATGCTTTCCAGTTAATTCCAGATGGGAATGAATGACATCTAGAACTGTTTTAGCTTTAACATGTAGGTTCTTGGTAGAGATGGGTAGATGGATCTGGAGAGATGGAGTGCTGGTTCCTCTCCCCTCGGGCCATCAGAGTGACACACTTTTCTGGTCTTCTCTCTGCTCTCATTATTTTTCCTCCTCTCCACAGACTAACATTTCCTCAGCTCCAATAAAAGCCAATTTTGCGCCGCACCTGTCAAGAAAGCATCTCTCCCCTGCAGTCATACAACTGCACACTAACTAAACATCACTGATGACTAAAGTACGACCACTGTAGATCTACGGAGACCATTGTCACACTCCACTGACTAGACATTTGCGACACTGGGGATTTTTCTTTCTCCATAGGATGTTAAACTACTCACCAAACCTGGACAATGGTAGGAGAGGTAACGCTCGAGTTGAATATTCAGAAACAGCCACTGAAACATGGACTAGTGCTCACAGTCTCACCGTCTTATAGCTTGCAAATATTTCACAAGCGGCCTGAGGGCATCAAAAGCTGCAGATCAGGGAGGTGAAACATGAGCAGCCCAGTAATGAGCAGGATTTGATGCATTTTCGAGTGGGAAAAACAATTTCACAAAATTTTTTTTAGTTGTGTTTGATTTAGTTTGGATGTAGGTCGTGCTGCACGTATAAACATCCATCAACAGATCATATCAGCCACAGTGTTTGGCAGGGTTTTACAGTGGATGCAGTGAAATCTGAGATTTTTATTAGTATATACTTCCAGCTATATTTCAGCCTGCTAAGCGAATCTATTAATAAACGGAATGAGCGTTTTCATTAGCTATGAAGAAAATGAGTTGTGAGTTCAACTGTGCAAGATGTCTGTTCACAGAGTGCCTATTGCCATCATCTTTCCATTTTTAGTTCGACTTCCGGCTGAGCTGTCCATCATTTTAATGACCTGTCTTTATGTGTCAGAGCAATCCATCTTCTGTGACACAGTGAGACTCGCTTGCTTTGAGTTGATTCAAGTGCTAGAATGAGATAATGTTCTAACAGACATCCAGACCTGTTGTTAGGCCTGTCTTGATTTGTCATGGTGTACTAAATAAGGGAGTACTTTGAGATTACTTTTTGTAGTATGCTATATATAATCATAACAGCATTAAAAAAGAACATTCAGCATGCTGATAATGATTTCATTTGAATTGCTGTTATTCAATTTTCATTATACCAAGGGTTTTTTTTTTTTTTTTTTTTTTTTTTTTTTTTTTTTTTTTTTTGTGATAATGCATTGGAATAGAACAGTAAGTGAAATTATAAATTTTAAAAATAAAAATAGACAAAATATATATACTATATTCTTAAATAATGATAATGTGAAAAATTATTTTAATTTATTAGGGGTATGTACCCTATTAAAAATATATTTAGACACATATTGATTTCATTACTTGGATCTTAGTTGCACAGAGCCACTGTTGTTGTTTCTTTTTCTAAATACTTTGCTGTTTTTTTTTTTTCGTTCTCTCTTTTTTGTCATTCTGCTGTCATGTCCTCAAACTCACAGCATCCCGCTAAAGCTATCTCACCAATACTGCTCTGTTATACTTACTGCTCATACTTGGCTTGTTCTCTTCTAGTATTATTCCAAGACTTCCAAATAGCTCATTATTCTTTTTAATCTGCCGTAGATGTGTGGCTCCCTCGAGAGAGTAGACCTCCACCCAGACCATCTACCTGGAGACACATAGCCACAGTTGACCTCCACCACATGATTAAGGATTCAATATTGTCGTTGGCGCACATTACACAGATGCTTTCTACTATTGTGTGGCTCCCTCGTTACATAATAATCGGGTTGATTAATGTTAATAATGGACCTCGTCGCATTAAATGGCCCCAGAGGAGCCGTGTTTGATTGTCCTTAATGAATTCTGATCTGCAGGCTTTTGTTCTAGCTAATGAAAAAGAGGGCTGCTATGGAGGGAGAGAAAAATGGATCATCATGCAGACGTGCATGCGGGAAGGGGGGGGGGGAGGGAGGGGAGTAAGTGGAGTGAATGAATAGACAGGGCTTAGTTAGTTATTTATTGAGGGAGGGAAAGATGTATGTATGGATGTTGTTTAATTAATTAAATGTAATATAATTGCTTTCATCAGTACCAGGATGAAGACACTTAAACTTATAATCTGCTGTATGACATCAGACATCAGGTTCTTCCCATGTAGGAGCACCATTTGTCTTTACAGCTCTTTGATTGTAAGATTTCTGTAAGATTTATTTATTTTAAAGAAAAAATCATTCAAAATAACATAATCCATAGGTTCTACTTTGGAATTAGTCTGATTGATAAACTTAAATTATGTTGGGCTGTGATTGGTTCATGCGATAAATCCCGCCTCTTTTGTTTGTGCGCGTTTGTGAATCATAATGGCCTTAACCATTATGATTGCCTTACTATAGGGAGATGAGAGGGTCTGGTATCTACTTACTGAATTGGAGATAAGACAGCGTCGTGCGGTCAACCTCGGATCACGTGTGCATTTGATACCAACACATGCACCGCAACTCGGATCACGTGTGCATTTATAACCAATCACGTTACAGCCCTGATGTCATTGAATTTCAGTCAGAGTTGTGCCACACTCAATTGGTTTTTAGGTGTATCATAGGTGTTGCAAAAGTCAGTGACTTCTCTTATAAAACGGCATTTTTTTCCAGTGTAAACTCTAAAAATAGTTCAATCAAAAATAATTGCTTAGTGTAAAACATGTTGGAGATTAACCGATACGCTGAAGATTCATTAAATGATAAGTTGTTTCCTGTAAAAAGATGTTTATTCAGCATAGTGAAGCCTTTCCTCCATTGACATCCATTAAAAAAAAAAAAAAAAAAACACATCTGGTCTCCTTTCCCACTTACTGGCAAACCGGAAGCGTTAGCAATAGCTGTTATACTTTTTTGGCTAAAGGTTGCAGGCTTGCCTTCTAGTGGCTTTGGCGTTAATGGGAAGACTAATTTAAAAAAGTAAGTAAACAACTCACATACTTAGATATACACACTGTGTTACATCAAAATAAGACTTAAAACATGATCTTTGGGAGCATAGGCATAGAATACTTTATTAAGAATACTTTTCGGGCTAGTGTGTTCAAGTAGAGATTTTCATGGCCCAGTGTGAATAAATCTAGATTTAAATGCAAAAATATAAGATAGTCTGAAGTTTTATCTGTATCCAAAATACAAAAAACATTACGGAGCGCTCAACACTCAATTTTCAATTTACATACTGTATACAGTTACACAAATATAAATGTAAAATCTACCCAAAAAAGAAATTACCTAAATTTTACCTAAATATACTGCTGGTTTTGTGCTGAAGAAACATCTATTATTGCTATCAATGTTTAAAACATTTGTACTCCTTAATATATATATTTTTTTTCTTCTTTTTTTTTTAGGATTCTTTGATTTAAAGTTTAAAAGAGCATTATTTAGTTGAAATATATATATATATTTTTTTACAAAATGTAAATATTTTTTATTGTGTTCTCACCTTTTGATAAACCATTCATTGGTTTATCTGGGCTGACATGCAGGTTGATCTTGAGCTGAGCTTGAGCTCAGGTACGGGAGCCCCTGTCTGGATTGAGCTCTTGAGCAAGGCACTTAACCTCAGACTGCTCCCATGTGGCCTCTCCTACAATTGGTTTTAGCAGGAAAGAAAAGTACAAAGGAAAAAATAAAGCCCTTCCTTGAACACTACTTGCTATCCAGGCTCTAGTCATTTCACGGCCAGCCTATTGCAACTTCCTTCATTACGGCTTACTAGCATCTGCCAAAAATTGGCCAGCCTATTGCAACTTCGTTCGTTACGGCTTACTAATATGCTGCTGCTTGACTTGTTTTTAACTTCAGGAAATTCTCTTCCATTGCACCTCTGCTCAAGTCTCAACACTGGCTACCAGCATCAGCAAGACATTGATTACCCTGCTGCCGATGGCCTGAGCTTCATGTCCTGACAGCTGTGGGGACTCACCTGTGACAACAGTGTGGTGGTACAGTATGCAGCATCCTGCATTAGTTTAAGTTATTACTTTATTATTATTATTATTATTATTATTATTTGAAGTGAATAAAAATTAAAAATGTTCTTTCCAAACCAAAACTTTATTTTTAAAAGTAAATTCTTGTTCACATTTTATTCTGATTTCTACTTTAGAAATTCTATAAGAATTTTATCTTTTAACTTCCTTGTTTGCTGTAGCTCTATAACATCGCTGTTGAAGAGTAATTAGCTGGTGAAATGTATTTACTGATTGTAGAGTTGATGAAAATTATCATGTGCATTGTAATATTCGAAGCAGATATCATGACAAATGTCTAAGGCAGATTTTAAAATGAGCAATTCATTCATAAATTAGTATGACCTTACCTTCTTTCTGTAGAAATACATATTGAAAAAAGAAGACAACTAGTGCAGTGCTGGAAAGGGGTGGGGCTGATGACTGGTGTTAACTACATGTCAACACAATTCATTAGAGTATTAGTACACTTAGTATCTACAGTACATTCTACTGACGTAAAGTAACTTTGCAACTTTGCAAGTACATGCCAACTTATTCTACTAACTCTAACCCTAACTTTGACCTAACAGTCTGCTAATACTCTAATAGGTTTCTATGAGAGTTAACTGACATTTAGTTCCAAAGTTGCTTATAGTTAGTAAAATGTCTAAAGTGTACTATTGAAATAAAGTGTTACATACTGTATTTGGTATCAATGACATTGATGTACTATTCTTGGACAGTTATAAGGGAATTGTTATTGAATGAAGAATGATTAAATGTCTTCAGTTTCTATCTCTTTGTTCCTCAGAACAAAATAACAGCATACAGTTTTGGAGTGACATTATGGTGAGTAAATAATGGCATTTAGTTTTTTTAATAAGTTTTCATTTTTGGGTGAACTGTTTCTTCAACCACTAGCTAAGAAAGCGGCATACACAGTTGTGCCAAGAGCTGTACACAGCTATCATTTAACATTAAGTGCTTATTTTGCTTAGTCAGAAGGGTGAGTCAGACTATCAGGCATCTGTTTTTAACTTTACAGTTTGTAAATCTACATTAATACCTTGATCATGGATGTGGAGGCAGGTGGAGATAGATTGCACATAAAGTATTATTTGGATGAAAAGATTTAGATTTTTATCTTTTAAGTTTCATTTGGTTTTGTTTTGGACATTTGTAATCAGTGTAGATTTTCCATCAGCTGACAAACGTATAACAGGTACAACATAAAAGCTCACCTTATAATTTAGATTAGCTTAATCAGAAAATCACGGTCTTTCACGGTAAATCTGAATTGGCCTCATAGATTTCAGACATTTTAATCATTCGTCTTGGATTGAGATGCAACAAGAAGCCATAAGATTATATGGAAATCTAATCACACTCTCAGATGTGAATGCAAATTTAACACAAAATATATATATACTATATATATATATATATACAGGTCCTTCTCAAAAAATTAGCATATTGTGATAAAAGTTCATTATTTTCCATAATGTAATGATAAAATTAAACTTTCATATATTTTAGATTCATTGCACACCAACTGAAATATTTCAGGTCTTTTTATTGTTTTAATACTGATGATTTTGGCATACAGCTCATGAAAACCCAAAATTCCTATCTCAAAAAATTAGCATATTTCATCCGACCAATAAAAGAAAAGTGTTTTTAATACAAAAAAGTCAACCTTCAAATAATTATGTTCAGTTATGCACTCAATACTTGGTTGGGAATCCTTTTGCAGAAATTACTGCTTCAATGCGGCGTGGCATGGAGCAATCAGCCTGTGGCACTGCTGAGGTGTTATGGAGGCCCAGGATGCTTCTATATCGGCTTTAAGCTCATCCAGAGTGTTGGGTCTTGCGTCTCTCAACTTTCTCTTCACAATATCCCACAGATTCTCTATGGGGTTCAGGTCAGGAGAGTTGGCAGGCCAATTGAGCACAGTAATACCATGGTCAGTAAACCATTTACCAGTGGTTTTTGGCACTGTGAGCAGGTGTCAGGGGGTCGTGCTGAAAAACGAAATCTTCATCTCCATAAAGCTTTTCAGCAGATGGTAGCATGAAGTGCTCCAAAATCTCCTGATAGCTAGCTGCATTGACCCTGCCCTTGATAAAACACAGTGGACCAACACCAGCAGCTGACATGGCACCCCAGACCATCACTGACTGTGGGTACTTGACACCGGACTTCAGGCATTTTGGCATTTCCTTCTCCCCAGTCTTCCTCCAGACTCTGGGCACCTTGATTTCCGAATGACATGCAAAATTTGCTTTCATCCGAAAAAAGTACTTTGGACCACTGAGCAACAGTCCAGTGCTGCTTCTCTGTAGCCCAGGTCAGGCGCTTCTGCCGCTGTTTCTGGTTCAAAAGCACACGCCTGTGCACGGTGGCTCTGGATGTTTCTACTCCAGACTCAGTCCACTGCTTCCGCAGGTCCCCCAAGGTCTGGAATCGGTCCTTCTCCACAATCTTCCTCAGGGTCTTGTCACCTCTTCTCGTTGTGCAGCGTTTTTTGCCACACCTTTTTTTCCTTCCCACAGACTTCCCACTGAGGTGCCTTGATACAGCACTCTTGGAACAGCCTATTCGTTCAGAAATTTCTTTCTGTGTCTTACCCTCTCGCTTGAGGGTGTCAATGATGGCCTTCTGGACAGCAGTCAGGTCGGCAGTCTTACCCATGATTGCGGTTTTTGAGTAATGAACCAGGCTGGGAGTTTTTTAAAAAGCCTCAGGAATCTTTTGCAGGTGTTTTTAGAGTTAATTAGTTGATTCAGATGATTAGGTTAATAGCTCGTTTAGAGAACCTTTTCATGATATGCTAATTTTTTGAGATAGGAATTTTGGGTTTTCGTGAGCTGTATGCCAAAATCATCAGTATTAAAACAATAAAAGACCTGAAATATTTCAGTTGGTGTGCAATGAATCTAAAATATATGAAAGTTTAATTTTATCATTACATTATGGAAAATAATGAACTTTTATCACAATATGCTAATTTTTTGAGAAGGACCTGTATATATATATACACTACCATTCAAAAGTTTGGAATCAGTAATACTTGTAATGTTTTTTTTAAAGAAGTCTCTTCTGCTACGGAAGTTCTAAGCGGCCATCCATTATAATTTTTTTCCTTTTTGTTTTCTCGTTATAACGACTTAATTTTCTCGTTATCTCGACATAACGAAGTTCGTTTTCCTCTCGTTATAACGACTTAATTTTCTCGTTATCTCGACATAACGAAGTTTGTTTTCTCGTTATAACAACTTAATTTTCTCGTTATCTCGACATAACGAAAGTTTGTTTTCTCGTTATAACGACATGAAAGTTTTACTGTTGCTATAGTAAAGAACTCAACTTTGACAGGCATCTGATGGACAGCCATGCAGGCGCTCTTACTGTAGCCTATATTTCAGCAAATTTTGCTTCGCCTAGGTAATAATAACGTCTACAATACTGTATAAATAAAGGCTGATCAATCACTGTTGATTTTTTCCAGAGACAGTACAACGAAGGTTTTTTTTTTTGTAATTAACATGTTTAAATGGCAACACCGCGCCATTAGAGCTGCTTGGGATTAAACTCACTTTTAATTTTCCCTTTATATGAAATAAAATTATATATAATTTGTAATTTGTAGTAGTCATTATGTGGCAGATATCATGTGTGTTATAAGCTTCTGTTTGAAAAGAGCGTTCATCTGTACGTGTAATGTATGTGTGTGTGTAGAAAAAAAACATTACAACATTACAGAACAAAACTGAATTAAATTAGCCTATGGATTTTACATATACATCACATTTCTCATCAATATGGTTAACAATAAAGGATTAGTAATAAGGAAAAGAAGCACATCAGCCTACATCGTTATCCCGTCCTACTGTAGATACACAGAACATCTCCGCTTATTAACTACCTAATCATTAAATTAAAATTAAATTTAAATTAATCATGAGCCTAAAAGAAGCACAAATATAATATATATTGGTGCAAACAGAATACAGTGATGTCAACCTTGGTTTTGATAAGCAGTTATTGATGAAACAGAATGCGTTGGTAAAACTCATGCATCTAGCAGGAACTTAATACACAAAATATTCATATTGATTCAAGCATTTAACATTTATGAATTAATTAAATGTCAGTAATAAACAAGACTGCACAAATTATAGCGATCACGAGGAAGGTCCGCGTACAGTAAAGTGGATAGTATACAACACCCCATCAGTTATATTCAGGTCTATAGTGCCACCTGCTGGCGCAGTTTTGTAAATTCTTAGAGAAAATTAAGTCGTTATAACGAGAAAACGAACTTCGTTATGTCGACGATAACTAGAAAATTAAGTCGTTATAACGAGAAAACGAACTTCGTTATGTCGAGATAACGAGAAAATTAAGTCGTTATAACGAGAAAACGAACTTCGTTATGTCGAGATAACGAGAAAATTAAGTCGTTATAACGAGAAAACGACCTTCGTTATGTCGAGATAACGAGAAAATTAAGTAGTTATAACGAGAAAACAAAAAGAAAAAAAATTATAATGCATGGCCGCTTAGAACTTCCGTACTTCTGCTCATCAAGGCTGCATTTATTTGATCAAAAATGCAAAAAAAAAAAAAAAAAAAAAAAAAAAATGTAATCTTGCAAAATGTTATTAGAATATAAAATAATGGTTTCTATTTAAATATCCTTTAAAATATAATTAATATCTGTGATGCAAAGCTGAATTTCCAGCATCATGACCCCAGTATAAAAGTGTCACATGATCCTTCAGAAATCATTCCAATATGCTGATTTATTATTAGAATTATCAATGTTGGCAACAGTTGTACTGACAAATATTTTTTTGGAAACTGCGATACTTTTTTCAGGATTCTTTGATGAATAAATAGTTAAGCATTTATTCAAAATAGAAATCCTTTCTAACAATATAAATCTTTTCTATCACTTCTTATCAATTTAACACATCCTTGCTGAATGAAAGTTTTAATTTCTTTCAAAAAAAGAAAGAATAAAAATTTACTGACCCCCAAACATTTGAACTGTAGTGTATATTGTTAAAAAAGATTTCTATTTTAAATAAATGCTGTTCTTTTTAACTTTTTATTCATCAAAGTATCCTGAAAAAAAGTATCACAGCTTCCAAAAAATATTTGGCTGTTGCCAACATTGATAATTCTAATAATAAATCAGCATATTAGAATGATTTCTGAAGGATCAAGTGATCCTTTTATTCATGGATCATGATTCCAGTGGTGGCTGCATGGAAATGTTTGCGATTCGTGTGATCCAAACATTTCCAATAACTCCAGAGCGTTGTAAAGTACAAAAGTCAAAATGTGTTGAAAAAAGATGTAGGCCTATGGAATCACTTCCGAAATTCACTGTCAAAATGATTTATCTACAGAAATATTCTGCTTCAGTTCATATTTGTTGGCATTTAGACTTTCAAATACAACATTTTCACTCCGGTGTAAAACTTTTGCTCTTCCGCTTGCTGGACACAAAGCGAATATGACGACAGACATTCAAAGCTTCATTGTAAAACCTCAAAAGAAGCTTTGAATGTAAATATGATAGGACAAAAATGGCATTCAGTTCAGTCTAGTTATGAACAGTCAGAATGACCGATATGGCCATTCTAGTAGTTGTAGAATTCTGGTAGTTCTAGTGTTAAAGCCATTTCCATAGGACAAAATATGCTTTTATTTAGTCTGTGCTCAGACATCTGTCTGCAAACAGCATGTAAATACAAGCATGTGTTCTCCTACATTTTGGCCTGGTTTGTCATAAAACGGGCAATTAACACTGGCAGAGGGAGATTAAAACTCTGTGCTCAGATGGGGTTTACTTATGCCCCCAATTACGATCTGGCAGGAGTTGGGGAAAAGAACATTCTGTATTATCTACTGCTGACAAAAATAACAAAACAGTCAAAATGGAGAAATTCCCGAACCTTTGAACGCTTGTGCTGTTTATGATTTTGCTCTGTTGTTCTTTTGATCTTCTTATCTTCTCTGTTTTATAGCATCTCTTTAAACTGTTATGTCTCCTTCCCTAAAGTTTGTTTATTGTTGCCATCTTTGTGAATGTCAAAGCAACATAATTGATGCTACTATTTGTATATATAATGGTAAGGGTCATACACTCTGTTTAGATTTTGGATTATTTTTAGATTAGACTATAGATTACGTTTTCCTAGACCTAACCCTCCAAATTATCACCAAAGTATCAGAAAAAAAATGTCTGGAAATTTGCACTGTAACATTTATTCTAAATCAGGAGAAGTGTTTTTTGTTTGCCTTTAAAGTCATGATATAACAGAAAAATCAACAGACTCTGTATTGTTATGTGCATGCGAGGGAAACAGATTGTTGATAAAGAAATACATCTGGGGACTCGGTTCTATCCATCTGTTGTTGTATGGATGAATCATTCATAATAAGATCTATATCATACCTTTAGAAAAAACAGTTTAATGCGTCAGATCTATATCATACCTTTAGTATTTCATGTTGACTTCAACAAGTTTAAGCTTATAATTAATATTAAAATGTTACTGATGGCCTCTGTGTATGTGGTGTTATGAAAATAGACTGATTTATGAAATTACACCTTATGATCTTTGAAGAATCAGTGTCAAAAGGGTGTTGGATGTAGTGTTAATGAAACTTCTATTTACAGTTAATAGTTGAATTATCATGCTAAAACAAGAAACCTAGAAAAAGATAAAAACAGAAAAAAAATATGTAAGCAGGGAAAAAAGATCAGAGTGAGAATTAGTAAAACAGAGAGTAATTCAAAGTACATGGGTCGGTTCTTGTGAGGCCAGCATGATATTGGTTTTGGTATTCTTTATGTTTTCCATTGTGCCATATTAACTTCCAATTACACACAAAGAATAAGTATGACACCATTTTAGATTCATTGTTAAATGCATAATAGAATTGTAAGCAATCCAGCTATCCAAAGCATTTTAATTGTGGAATAGATGCAGCTGTTGAATCAGCTTCTTCTCTTGTTTACAGTTATACAATAAATACTGCTACCAAATTTCGTTTTCCTGTTTATCACAGAAATTAATCCAATTAGTCACACGCAAGACCTTGTGTTTAATGACTGATAATAGATCCCCATTGAATTGTAAGTAGTCATTAAGCAGACCCTAATGAGGATTGTGGGTCGTTTCTGAGCAGGAGCTGCAGGGGTGGAGAGGATTGTGCCGTTGCTGCCTGACTGTCATTACTCAGCACAGCAGGGTGATTCTGCATGGGGCTTGATAGAAAAATATTATTTCCTGGGTTAATTTATCGAATGGGCAGTTTCAATGAGCTAAATCTCATCTCAAGAACTTTGTTTCATTCATCTAAGAACAGTAAGCCCCTGAAGAATGTCTTTGGAAAATATTAAAACTAAAAATCTTTAATATAGGATACTTAGATACTAATTAATCTGTACTACTCTGCTTCAATGATATACAAATAAAGGATAATTGCTTATATGAGGGTCTGACTGTTATAATGACATTTACTGACAGCGCTCAGATAATGTGTATGTGGACATTCAGTCTCACCAAGTACACACATTTTTTTTTAAACATGTCCCTCACCTCCTCTCTATACTTCTTCTGAATATCATTGCCCAGGTCATTATTTTTAGCGATACTAAAACTTTACCTTTAACCCTCATATAAGGACATTTTAATATCTCAAAACTATATTTAAAGGGATAGTTTTCCCAAAAATGACAATTCTGTGATTATTTGCTCACCCTTATGTGATTCCAAACTTGTCTGACTTTCTTTTAGATATTTTGCAGCCCGCTGGGGTCCAGTGATCATCAGATTATATTGACTTTTATTATATGGACAAATGGACAAAAAAAAAAGGCATATAGGTTTAGAACAACATGAAGATGAATGAATGATAACAAAATGTAGATTTTTGACTGCACACTTTAACATTAAAGTATAACACTGAAAATTCAGGATGTTTGCTAAACTTATGGAACTGAATTTAAAAACAAAATTTCAACTTGTTTGACGTGCTTTAACTGTGCTGTGTTATTTTTCTTATAGGGCGTCAAGTCAGTCTAAATAGAATACGAAGTTTAAGCAAGCTTATAACTCAAATACTCCAACTCTGTTCCGAACTTAACTCAGTGATAAAACCACTGGGACGGATAGAGCAAATTCATCGGAAACAGGTGAGTGACCTCTCTAGGCATCCCCAAACTGACACACATGCATATACCTTGTTAGGACTGACTTCCATGTCATTTTGCAAAATATAGAGAAAATGTTAGATGGCAGAAAGATATCCTGGGTAGTCTATTTCCCCTACACAGCATGTTTATATTATGTTCTATTTGCTAGTCATCTTGTGCCATTAACAATCAAATGAAGTTATTGTTAGAAAACAGGAAGGACTATTCATTTCCTTTGCCTGTGTGAATGACAGGGAGATTGTAAAAATAATATCTGACCTTCTACAATCAGTGAATGTTCCTTCCGGTGACGTAATTTCAGAGATGTAATATAGTGAAACAGAACTGAGTTCTGTGTTGTTTTTGTTTTTTGTTTGTTTGTTTGTTTGTTTTTTTGGCCAATGCTTTTGTATCATACAGTCTGGCACACCCACTGAGGATTTAGCAAGAAGAAAATCGCTACATTCCCACACAACCTCAACCCAAGACATTGCTCAGGTAGCACACATTACAATTAAAATTAGGTATAATTATTTAGGATGATCAAATTTTCTTGTCTATATTTCAGTTTTACACAGGCGGCGGCAGAATATGTGAACAGCGTGGAGTAGAAGTAGAATTGCATGATTTTGCCTAGAGGGAGGAGGGTTTGTGTGTGTGTGTGTGTGTGTGTGTGTGTGTGTGTGTGTGTGTGTGTGTGTGTGTGTGTGTGTGTGTGTGTGTGTGTTTGTGTGTCTTCTCTCTAGTTCCAAGATTACTATGATACCACTCCATCATGAGCATAACACATGCTGCTGCATGCCAGCAAGAATCCACCATGTGGAACAGTGTTAAAAGACAGTGTTAATAGACTGTTAGCAGCCAAAATTAAAAAAGATGGAATTTAATCAATTTTATTGGAAAAGCAGCCATCAAATATGCAATTTTATTGGAAATGAATGATGAAGAGTGTGAAATAGAAAACCTAGAGGGGAGATGGATCGGAACACCTTGAGCAGGACAGGGAGGAAAGTCATTTCTTTATTCCATCATAAATCAAAATCAAAAATACTGTGTCAATAATACAAACAAAATTCAGTTCTGCTATAAAGAAGCTGTAAAATGAGGGCAATAGTAAACAGTCTTTATTTTTTTATTTTTTTAAGTTAAAGGCAGTTCATTTTTTATTTAGTGCTGTCATTGTCTAGCTAAGCTCAGTTCAGTTCTCTTCTAATAGTGTCTGTGCAATCAAGTCGATGGTATTGCCAAAAATTGTGTCCCCAACACTTTAAATGTCTGTGCCTGTGGATGCATTATTTTTCATTAATTGAGCCACTGTATTGAATAAAATATAAATACCTGGGGTTGTTCTCTTCTATTAAAGACAAAAAGTAAGCAGTTCTTAAGGCTTTTCTGTAGGTAGAAGTATTTTAACTCCATGCAATACGAAATGCCTCTAGTTTTGTTTTACTCCAGATGCACTCCATTTTCCAGACTGCTCTCTTTGGTGCATGAGTGTGCTCGTTATACTACAGTGTTGGACTGTTTTCCTTAATCTTCTTTAAGCATAAAGGAGAAACTGTGTCTAGAAAAGAGAGAGTCCATAGTTTCTGTTACAACATCAAGTTTTTCTGAGCTATTGGATATGCTGAGGAATTGAGACAAATCAGGAAGATTATTTTCTAAGCAGTCTTTTGAGGTAGAAAGTGATGGTTCTACCATATTTGTAACAAGGAGCTGAATTTGCAGCTTTAGTTATATGGAGTATACACAAAACTATATAATGATCTGAGATGCTGCAGACTTTCAATGCCATTAACATCAATTATGTGTGATAATATTAAATCTAAAGTATGATCACGACAATTAGTAGATCCTGACACATTGACTTAAATGTAAATGGATAAACTAAGCTGCTAACATATACTTTTCCCTAACTAAATGTTGTCAAAGTGGGTTAAATTAAGCATTATTTCAACAGATTTGCATAATTTGGTTAAATTAGTTTGAAATGTTGTAAATATAACAGATGTCTTTACGTCATTAGTGGAGTCATTCGGGGCGATGATGGAGTTCATGGCACACATGTGAGTGAGGATGGTGTAACAGCATTTAGCATGGGTGAATAACACAAACTCGTAGGAGTGCATGCCTCCATAACATCCTTCAATGGATGAGTAATTAGGGCTGTCGCGATAACCGCAATATCGTAATACCATACTATTGAGGAGCAAACCGCAGAGGAATGCAAGAACCTTTTTCATAAGGTTATACCCTGCTCGTTTTACACTTCATGCATGTGGACTGAATTTTAAACAAGTTAATAATGATAACATAATGTTTACCATGCTGATTTGTACAGAGGCTCCCTAGATTTGCACTTAACAAGCCCAAACAGATGGTGAATGAGAGAGAGATCGACTGAGCGCGTGCAATTACTTGCGTCTGTACTCCAGGCCGAGTCATATATATTTGTAAAAAATAGGTTGTCATGTCCAAGGAGAGGGAAATCTCTGTCTTAGCATCGACGCATTGCTAGTCAACTGAGCCTTCTAAAGTGGCGCTCAAAGTTAAAATGATTTCAACAGCGTGTCCCTTTCCACCACCTAACTGCACTGACTGACAGCCCGTCTATAATGCACACAGGTGGAAATATCAATAGAAAGTCTCTTGTCCAGTCAGATTATAAAATTAGATTAGCCTAACGATTAGCCTTATTGTCTGGTTTATGTTCTGTTATGTGGACCATTATTTTGTCATTTTCTTCTGTTTACTTCACTTCCAGTTTCAACGCTATTCGGTTTTGATTTCATTGTTTTCCGAATATGATCATATATATATTATATATATATATACACACATACATACATACCGCGCTACTGAGCCACTCAAAATTACCACAAGGGAAATTCCCTCATTGCAACAGCCCTATATGAGTAATATCTGCTCAGAGATATTGATGTTGACAAGTCCCCAGGATTCTGCTGTTTGTGTCAACAAAATGATAGGGTGTTATACATGCGAAATTGGAAAGATAACACGCTAGAGATTAATCAGCAAAGCAAGAGACTGTGATCATAACAATAATCAGCCATGATTATCTGAAAAACACATGAGCTTAAGAACAATTTGGTTTGTTTTTTCATACATATAGTTGTTAATGCAATACATGAGCAAAAAAAAAAAAAATGAACATTTCACTTTCTTATTTCCTGAAACACAAAGAAGAAATTTTAAAGAATTATACTTATTGCTCTTTTCCCTGCACTTACGCTCCATGCGAACCATCTGGGATTTGTGAACTGGATCAACTAATTCATTGAAAAAATACAACTTAAAGGAACAACTCAGTGACTCAATCTGGTTGCAGTGTTTAACATCTTAGTGCAAGGAAATAATTATCAGTATAGCGACTTAAAATTCAGTCTGGTCCTCGCACTAGCTAAGTTTCAAAAGATTTGGAATATTCTATAAAGATGTAGTCACATTTGCCATTGTTTGAATTTTCACTTGTGAAATCTCACACAGAAGTTATTTCAAATGCAATCAATACAATCAGGAATTTCATGTGAGAGCAAAAAGAAAAAAAAAATTCCCAATTCAGATTTTTCAAGAGTTTCAAGTTAGTCATGTGGATTTGACACATTGACTAACAAAAAGCTAGCTGGTTTGAAAATGTCTTCTGTGTGAGCTGTCCTTCATATATCAGACTATTGACAAATTAGACAATGGATCTTTTTGCTCATGAAATTTCAACGAAATTTGACCACACTTTAAGAGACAAATTTCATTGGGGCTAATTTCGTGAAAAAATATAAAATTTTATAATTCTTCAAAATATCTTGTTTTGTATTCCAGGGGGAAAAATTCATACAGTTATGGAAGAACATAGAGTGAATAAATGATGACAGAATATTTATTTCATGTAATTTACCTACTGTCAGATCCAAACGTTCTAATTCTTCGTTAAGGATACATTTATTCTTAGTGTAGCCAGAATATAGGCTAATCATAGGTTGTTTGTAATTTACTTACAGAACACCCTATCATTGTTTAATTAAGGATCAAGTAATTTTCTGAAACTGTGACAGGGATGCATTGGGACATGACAGTACCTGAAAGATAAAAACTGCAGTATACCACAAAATTAGTGTAAAATATAGTAAATGTGACCACAGTATATATGTTTTATTTTTCTTCTAGGTTTCAGGATTTGTAAGTGTATAACTTGATGAACAGAGTGTGCACGTTGCATATTATTGGATAAAGCCTTTATGCTGAATGTTTATGCTAATGAAAAGTTTATGTATTGGACTTTCAGATACTCATTCCCCCAGCTATTCTACTTAAATATCTCTTTTGATTGTAGTTATAAAACTTTATAAAAACATAGATATTTAAAATAAACAAGGCACTGATGTCTGCACTTGTTATGACAGTAGTCTGTTCTTGATCCAGGGCCCTCTGGGAGCCTCTTTGAGTTTCAGAAATACTCAGAGAAGCTATTACCATCTTACGCTTGCCTTGGGGGTCTCACATTACTCACAAAATTTCACTGGCACACACATAAACAAACAATGGCATACACACAACATTATACCAATAGCTCTACATGCCCGGTTTTCTTGCAGATGGACCACAGACAGGGTTTTCAGTGGGTTTGTGCACTGTCTCTGCACATCCGTTCAGCGGTGTCTTTGGCCCTGAGGCTTCACCTTTTTTAATGAGAGTTTTAGCGGAGTTAACATAGCTCTCATGGCACCCACTGACTGCAAAGACACCGTACTAGCCTTAGAGAGTCTCAGTCTGTCTGTGTGTATCATCTGAATCAACATGTGAACGATTGGGAGGTGGAGCAAATTCAGAGCGATTCTTTGGAATATTTGCTCAGAGCCTCCGTCTGCTATCAGCCACTCCAGACTGTTTAAGATTATGCAACGGACTGTAAAACACGAAATAATTATAAGCCATGTTAATAGTTCAACAGATGTTGTCACAATCCCTGTTTTAAAGCAGAACTAGGGCCCTATCATACACCCAGCGCAATGAGGCGCCAGGCACAATGCAAGTGTTTTTTGCTCGTTTCAGCCCCATGCAGTTATCATTTTCACTTCCTATGCCACGTTGTGTTAAAGGGGTCCTATTATGCTTTTTTTTTTTTACAAAGTCTTGATTTTGTTTTGGGAGTGTACTAGAACATGTTGTCATGCTTGGTGATTCGAAAAACGCATTATTTTTCACACAGTTTACATAATTTCAATACCTTTCTCGGCTTGATTAGTTCAGGGTTTGATGAAGGCCCGCCTTCCGAAAAACGAAATGTGTTGGGATTGGTTAGCTGTCTCAGTGCATTGTGATTGGCAAACAGCTTAGATGGTGTTTCAGTACTGCCACGCCACTTGCCAAAGCAGCCAGTTCTGTCTACTAAGAATGGCGTCAATGCTCACACCGTCAGTGGCTTTCTCCTTCATGGCAGGCGGTGTTGTCAGCTAACACACCTGGACTGACGTCACGGCCTCTAGCTCTATCGCTTTCTCTAGCGATGGCTCGTCGGTCGCGGCGGGCTCTGGCTCTCCGTCAGAGGTGGGCTCGGGCATGCACTCCACATATCGGGGAGATGGTGGGCTGGGCTCTGGGTCGGGAGTGGCACTGGCGATTATTCCCTGCGAACCGGCGGGGAACGGAGATCCATTTCTCACCAGTGTCCACTCCACGCTCTAGGACCATACTTGGATGCCGTCGCTCTGTATGCAATGTTTAAACTGGCTTCATAGAATGCACAGAGCGCATCGTCTGGGTAATTGGTGAAGCTTGACAAGTCTATGAACAGTCTAGTGTGGGCCCCGAGTGATTTCTCCCCCTGCTCCAGCAGGAGGAGGAGGTGGTATTCTGGGCAAAGGAGGGGATCCATAACAACACAACGGAAACAAAAGAACTGAGGGAAACCGAAAAAAAAACAGAGGGTAGACGCGCAATTTAAACTGTTGTGTTCTGAGATTCTGTCACACTATGTGTTTTTTATGCCCAAACATACACACTAAACACTGACTATAATTCAAAAGTGAAAAAGCATAATAGGACCCCTTTAAATAGCAAATGCATTTGTGCTCATTTGTGCTGGTTTGCATTGTTGATGCATTGCTATTTTGAGCCAACTGAAATAAACTGCACCATTGACCAACTGAAACCTGGTCTAAAGTCAAGGGCGCAATATATATATATTAGTGGTGGGCATAGATTATTTTTTTTAATCTAGATTAATCTCACTGTAATCTTGGAATTAATCTAGATTAATCTACATTAAAATGGCTCATTTGATTTCTGCCGAAGGCATTCAAATTATGTTCAATAAGATGTACTTGTTAGTACTGATAGAGCTTTGCTGCACTCAAACATAGTAGTTTGACGACGACTCTTCCCCTGCGCTACTTTGCTTGGCCCGGCATCTTCCGCATTAGCTGAGGGATGCTTTGCGTTTAGGTGGTACTTGAGACTGGAAGAACTCCTACAGTAAACTAATTCCACATTGCACAAGTTGCAAACAACCTTATGCCTGTTTCACACATACATGCAGTGTGTATGCGTTGCATTTTTTTTTTTACGCACCCATGTTAATGGATTCCAGCGTTCACGCAGTTGCGGTCCGTCAGTGCGTTCCAGGAGCGGTGCGTCTATACGTTTACGTACCGAGTCTATTTTTGCTGTGCTGCATGTGCTGAATTAAATGACAGCACATTGTTCGCGGTAAAAGTTAACATGGATTGACACGGAAATGCAGTAATTTCACAATAAATGTATACTAATTAAAGCCTACTGTGTTTCACTCGCAACACATGGGTTTTGGCTAGGTTTAAAACAAGAAAAAGAGCACCTTTAGATAAACGAGGCAACATGATATAGGCCTATGCACTTTTATGGAAGCAGAAAAACAAAGTTCATTAAGAACCGTGCGATTGCTTGTAATAAAGATTTAAATGCAAAAGGCACTAGAGTCGACTGTTTCTGTCAGTGTTGCTTTAATTTTAAATATTTGCGATATCCCAACAAGAAAAGTAGGCTAATTTTTGTGTTTAAATGTTTTTGCCGCTTGCTTGAGCAGCTTATTATACAAACCTAGAAGTCAAATGCATGAATAATATGTTGTTTATATTTATTAAGTTTAAACTAATGTCTATGATTATGAAAGATTGTTACTGTTCTGTGATAAGAGTCACTTTTTTTTTTTTTTACATGGTTTGAAATATAGAATTATGAACAAATGTTATGTTTGTGGAATAAACAGCCGCGGATCAGTAGCGGACTGCAAACGCGTCCTGTGTGAAAGCACAATGAGTCCGTGCTGCTTCTGCACCACACACGTAACGCACACGGACTGCATAAGCACTGCAGACGGAGTATGTGTGAAACAGGCGTGAGTCTTGTCGAGGTTTTTTTTGGGAAGCTTGGTAATTTCACAGTAGGCATACACACAGGTTCGAAGACTCGTTCTCGCCCCCTACAGTGCAATTCGTCTAGGTATACATCCGCGCTAAACTATCACGGTGAAAGTCTACATAGCTTGTGTAGTATAGACCCAGCTCCCAACCCAACTTTGAGAATAGATTAACGGCGATATTTTTTTATCGCCCGATAAGAGTCTCACGTTAACGCAGCACGTTAACGCCGATAACGGCCCACCACTAATATATATGGCGATATTTTTTTTTATCGCCCGATATATATATATATATATAAGAGCGTGTTAGTAATATGTGCCTATAGGCAGGTGAACAACACACATACACTCTGCTTATTACATACACAGTAATGCACAGCAGATCACAAACATGCAAAATATTAAAAATGAAAGGATTACAATGTAAAAGATTATTATTGTACCACGTAGATCTTGCACATGAGCAGAACCTTTCCTCTCTGGAGAAGCGTTCAGCTCTGCCATGTAAATAGCTAATCTGCCATGGTGCGAGCACAACTGGCTTTTAAAGGGAATGGGAGATGAGACTCTGATTGGTTTATTGCACGTTACGCCCAAAGCACACCCATGACTCATTAAGAGAATAAGGTACACCCCTTCTGAACCATGCGCCTGGCGTGCCGACCATATTTCCCATCGTTAAACTAGCAAAAGTGCTTAAATCATTAAAATGTGGCACTATGAGTTTTACACTAAGCACAATTCAGCCCAGCAAGCAGCAGCTTTCTTAAAGTTTCTTGGTGCTCATTTGGCCAGACCTATGGGTAAACAAGTGTCAGTCTGTGTAAAGAAAGAACAGTGTTAGTTACAGGCCACAAAATTAGCACAGGATCAACACCGGGGACCCCGAGGAACTCCTTTTGATGTCCCTTTGACTTTGAGCTCAGATTGTTATCTAGGTCATTGTGCCAGTTTCAGTCGTTTGCTTTGGTCTCCAAAGGCTCTATGGGTTTGTTCCTGAAACACGATTAGAATCAGGATACTTCCATGTCTAGAGATTTTTCAGAATCATCAGGAAATCAGAGAAATGCTTTTCATGGGGAAAAGTTCACTAACATATGTGAGCAAATCAATAGGAATCAAATCCCTTTGGAGGAAACTGTAGACTCGGATTACCAGCAGAAAGGCAATGGCTATCAAAAAATGGATAACCAAATAGAATTTCTTTGTATTACAAATAAATGCCTGTTACTTTAATGTGTGTGTGTGTGTGTGTGTGTGTGTGTGTGTGTGTGTGTGTGTGTGTGTGTGTGTGTGTGTGTGTGTGTGTATTAATTATACATTCAATCTGTACATGAGAAGAATAGGCACTTGAAGATATTTTTCTCTCTATTTCAGATCAAACATTAACTGAGAGAAAGATTGATGCCTAATCCTTTCACTGGTTTCTTAGAGTATTCAAGCTCTTCTTTTTTTGTGATTTTTTTGTTTTGTTTTGTTTTGTTTGTTTTTTCTCAGAGCACATGGTTAAAGTGATGTAGCAATTATTAGAGCACCTTTTGATTTCTGTGGTTTTCTTTTCGGCTGCAAGAGAATCTACTGAATGTTGAACACTGAGAGCTTAATTCTCTGTGTTCACGGAGAGGCTTTTGAGTGCTGAGAAGCAGCAGAGCAAAATCAAGGCAAAAAATGCCATTGCTTTAGAGTTTACATGTTTTTGCACAATGATGAAACTGCATAACAGAAGAAAATCGTATGGTATAGCTTATAAGAATAGAGAAGACAGTCAAGAGAGAGAAATACAGAGTGTTTTAGACAGTGTTAAATGTACTCCCAGCCGAAATAGCACTGTGTCTCCAGAAAGTAATTCAGACCACATGTGCATCAATAAAAATGACAGATGAAGGAACATCAGGGACTGTTACCTTCTCGGCATTATAAACTGTAACACAGAAGACACATGTTTTTAAATGTCTGATGAATTTCAGCTTTTGGCTGAGGACAGAAGGAAGAAGTTTGTTCTTGTTCAATTTTTATTTCATCCTGGGGCATTTTCACAGTGACCACACTTTATTCTGGGTCACAGTGAAGGTGCCTGAGATATGACTCGTTCAAAAACCTGAGTTAGTTTCAATTAAAAGACAAGACTCATTCTGAATTTGTAGCAAGTTGCAATGAGAAAACAAGATCAAATTGTAATAGGCCACCAGAATAATTTTTTTTTTTATTCTTGTGTAAATGCTTATTTGGTGTTTTCTGGAAATAGACAGTCAGAAAAGTCTCTTTGTGTACAATAAAGCACATCAGGATTTATAAGTTGTGAAAAGTCCCAGTGAACACATGAATTAGTAGTACATACTTAAATGACATCTACTTAACATTTAACTTTACTTTTGCTTATTTCCTGTGAAAGATGACCCGCTTGCTGTTTTATTCAGCTATACACTGAATCATTCAATCTGATGCTATCTGACGCTACCTCTGTTTCATTGCAACTTTAAGCATAGTTTTGTATGAGTGCTACATTGAACCTCATGGCAAATAGTAGCTGTTATATAATAGTATAATAATAGTCCTCAGCAGATGGTCAAGGTCGCTTCTAAAAGTGTGAGGCTGGTACAGCCAGAAATACTTCCATAAGCATTTGACTCTTTTGGAGGGAGTTATTTTTTTATTTTTTTATTTATTATTATATTTTTTTTTTTTTTTTTGACATGGCAGAGTGAACTCTTGCACTCCTGTGTGATGCTGAAGCTAAGTGGCTAACAACAGGGCTGGGATTCTGGGACTCAGTGTGAGCTTGAACCCACAGAAACTCACAGTTATACCTCAGAGCACTAGGCTTCACATTCCTTCACCTTCCAGCTGTTTCCCAAATATGATGAGGATGAGAAAACAAAAAGTCATGACTCTATAGTATGTGTTAAGAATGAGAAAGAATGGATGGTTATGATATACAATTTCACTCGACTTACAGGAGATGTTCCAACACGTGACGTCAAAAAGTGGTTCTAATTGTGGAGACCCCCCCCCCCCCCTTTTATAATTTAATATATTTTAAACACCTGAGAAGAGATGATGCCAACCCCTCAGAGGACATCAGATGATGCCAACCCTGAAACAACATACAAAACTACCAAATTTTGCTATAAGTTTGATTGCATCATATAATAATCACTGTTAGTAGTGTTCATCATCTGTTTGATTACATCTTTAATTGATTTTTCTGTACATTTCTGCAAAAAGCACATAAACTGACAGTCACCACTGATAAGCTACTAAATATTGTAGAAACTTAATTTGAAAAAAAAAAAAAAAAACTTCAATATTTTACAACTTATTTATTCCTGTAATGGCAAAGCTGAATTTTTAGCATCCATTACTCCAGTCTACAGCGTTGCATGAGCCTTCAGAATTATTTAAAGGTACAGTATACTATTTAATACCTGGAAAGAGTATGGGATACATTGCAACTTAACAAGTTGATTAAATTTTTTTTTTTTTTTTATCTTCAGTATCAAAATTAGTATCAAGGGTTGTTACAAATTAGACTAATATTATTAGTAACTACTCAAATTTCTAATCACAACCCTCCATTTAGGTGAATAGGAATGCTAGCAGTTAACTTTCTCCAGGTATAGTAGACCTCTTTGAGATGTGCCTCTCCTCTGTCTCAGATTTGCTGCACCCATCCAATGTTCAAAGTCTTATTTTATTATGTGCTGGGGAGTATAGACAGACACAGTATGGTTGATGATGATGTACATCCTAAAGTGCTTTCATTTTAAAAACAGATATAATTCAAAGGGGATAAAAGGGAAAACAGAGATAACCTCATCAGTGTCCTTGATGTTAGAGGCAGGCATTTATTGTCTTGGTGGTTGCCCGGCTATTTCAAGACCTTTCTCATACTACAGCACATTGCTTCCTTTATTAACTTCATGTGGCTCATAACACTCTATGAGAAGCATTATTTTTGGCTACATCACAAGAAGAAAAAAAAAGGTTTCTCTTTGATGGTAGTTCAATATGAGTTTTTTTTTTTTTTTTAATGCTCTACAAATACAAGTTTAAAAGATAGTTCAAACTGCCCCAACAAACAGTCTACTAATACTCTAATGCTGTCGTAGTCTTAGTTGACATAGTTCCAAATTAATGAGCGTTAGCTGACATGTAGTTGCTAAGCAGAATGTCTAAAGTGGACTATCAAAATAACCCAGTGGTTGGGTGTATGTTGTTGGATCTTGTTTACTCTGCTTGTGTTTGTAGAGGCAGTGTGAACCAGACTTGAGTTTGAATGAAATCACCAACGAACATCATAAAACAAATCTCTGCTATATTTTATCTGTTCCCTGTTGTTTTATTTCACCTCTGAGATCAATAAACCATCTCCCAAATACAATGATAAATGTCAAATTTATGACAGTATGAAGAAAAATGTTGTTAATATTTTTCCTCTCCCTCTTTGTTTCTGTTGTGACACATGCTTGAAGGGAAAAAAATTCTATAATACTTTCTTTTTGAAACAGATTGACAAGTGTCCCGGCTACAATTGTGCCAGATCCACACAGTTCCATCTGAAACAAATAGTTTCTTTCATCATAGGAGGACATCGTCAATCTTTGCTTTCTTTGTGATATATTAACTTAATTGCCTTTGTGATATATCCTAGACTCTGTCTAAGGGTCATCATGTAGATGTGTGCATATGTGTGTGAGAATGAGAGACATTGCTCATCTTGTCTATATGATATGCAACATAAATATCTCATTATGTGCAATTCATACCAAAATTACCTTTCTAAAAAAATGAACAGTCCACAAATACTCTGTTTTCCAGACTGAACATTACTGACATTAGCACAAGGTTTTGCTTAGGTTTGTGCAGTTTCATTTTCATTTTTAATGTAAATGAGGATGTCAGTCAGAAAAAACATGAACCAGTTACTGTATCATCTGACCAATGTATCATCTAAGATGCATGTTATACAGTCTGACATTGAAGACTGTTGATGTCATACATTCTTGGCAAGATCTCCCCGGCACATATCACACTATCTGACAAGCAACAACTACAAAGGACAGAAATCTGTATGATACTGTATATCAACTGTCCTTTAGACAGTAGTGGAAAGAATATGTTTTCATTATTCAATATGTGTTTGTTATTCATTAATCATAGTTTTAGATTAATTGGTTTTTGAGCTGTTTAACAAATTGAAAGTCATACAGTCCTTATCGGTGCCTTTCATTCAGTAAGTATAAGAAAGTAAGTAAAGTTTTTTTATAGTTTTATAGTTTTTATAGTTTAGCCATTGCTAAACTATAGTTAAATTAATAAGTCTGGCAGATTTAGTCAAGATGTGATGTTTAATGTTTGGATTAAACTATAATACTGCAATTTTGAGTTTTTCAAATAGTACAAATTGGGTCAATATTAAAGTTATTTAGACAAGCTTAAGAGCCTCTGAGTGCAAACAATCCAGTGTTCATGTTAAACAGTGGAACTGGTAAAATCAAATAATGAGCTAAAATTTACTGTATTTTTTATTTTTTTTTTAGGTTCAGGGACAGGAGGGGAAAAGCAAAGATGAATGTGAATAATGGAAGGCACTTATATCATCATACACAGCAGTGGCCAAAACTTTTTTATGAAAAGATTTTTAATGCTTTTTGAAAGAAGTCTATTATGCTCATTAAAGCTGCATTTGATCAAAAATAGGATAAAAGCAATAATATTGTGAAATATTATTACATTTGAACTCATTCATCTTTGACATTACAGGAATAAATTACATTCTACATTAAAACACTTATTTTAAATTGTAATAATATTTTACAGTTATTCTGTTTTTACTGTATTTTTGATCAAATAAACACAGCTTTGGTGACCATAAGAGACTTATTTCAAAAAATTTGACAAAATCTTAATTTCTCCAAACTTTTGGCCGCCAGATAGAAAATATTATCAACTTTTAAAAAAGGATGTGGAGACATCAAGAATGACACCAAAGGCTGTAATATTGACAATATTAAATATGAAAAACAATTATATATTTATACAACAGTTTGTTCTGGTTCTCAAATTTGATTGGTTGAGAACCGTGCGCTATTGTACTGGTATCGCTACAGGAACGCCATTTCAGCGTTTGTATGTATCACTCCGCTCCCCGTATTTCTCACAGCAAGTGCCATGGCGGATGCCCAATCCACTAAAAGGTAAAAATAATACTGGTTCTGTGTCACGGAATGTAGTTTTAAGAGTTTTTTATAGGTGAGAATGTACTTGTTTAGACTTCAAATATTCAGTTTGTAGGGGTGTGACCTGTTTTTATACAATATATGGGTGTGACGAAACACTTATCCCACGAGACGAGACACGAGACTGAGTTCACAAGAACGAGACGAGACAAGATTTTTAGACTTTTTTAAAGAAATCTTCAAGGATGAAATATGTATGGAGAAAATTAGTCTTTTATTCAACTGAAAAACACAAAATGCAAAAAACAACAGAATAACAATAAAATTAAAAAAATTAGGTGCATTTTGAAATCAAATTGTAGGCCTACTTTATGAAATTAAAAATCTATTTTAATAAATTTTATGCAGGTATAAACAACATGTAAACACTGTAAAAGGTTTTGCCACAAACTCAACTGACAGGCAAGTAATTGCACAAAATTATATAGTATACATAAAAATAAATAATAATAAACAACACAAATAATATCCCTTTAAAGTAGCAGTCAGTAAAGTTTATTATTTAGTAAACTGATTTCCACTTATATATTTTTTTTCCATTTAATTTTTCTCAACTCCTTTTTAATTGTATATACATTTTCACATCAGTTTATTAAAAGTTTAACAAAAATTACATGTTAAGGGCCCTATAAAATGTTTTATTTTTTATTTTCTCACCATATTATTTATATTTTTTATTGTTACCAAATTATGTGTTTTAGCATGTCTAACTATCTGAATGCATAAAACAACTTAATTTATTCATTTTATTTTTTCTTAAAGTAGCCTTATGAATTTTTTCCCCTCAGAAACTCTGTGTTCTGTATTTATATTTTTCTGGTCATCAAATGAAGACATAAAACATTAATTTCATCATTTATCATTTAATTATTGAAAATTAAGCAACTCTATTTTTTGGCAAACAAATGGGATTTACTATTAAAATTAAAACATGGAATACCTTTACAGTTCTGTGTGAAATGACGCTAGTTTTACTCAAATCAAACGGCCAAATGCTCATGAAGTCACTCTCAGCAGTTCTGGAGATGTTGTTCATGTGGAGATGACGGCAGACGCTGAAATCACCGCCAGCGTCACGCGCCCTTCCATGTATGTGTGTGTGTGTGTGTGTGTGTGTGTGTGTGTGTGTGTGTGTGTGTGTGTGTGTGTGTGTGTGTGTGTGTGTGTGTAAACCACGCGTCTGCGCCATTCATTAACAGAGACAGGCAGAACATGTAGGATTCATATTTAAATCGACTTTTGAGGCTTTATATTTACAGATACTAGTCCATATGGTGATTTGATTTGATTTAAGTGTAATGACCTAACTTACTTTTGGTTAATTAATTCAAAATTTGAGAAATTCTGTGACATTCTGCTTAAACTGTGAATTCTGTTTTTATGACTGGATAAAGACTTCACCTGTAATTTTCCCGCCTATCATGCGGCCACTTGCCAGATGTGAACATAATATCTTACATACCTTACATTACATAGGCTACCATATTGTTATTTGTTCCAGAGCAAATAGTTTTGGCTGAGGCCAAAATCTCATCACGTTATATTTTATGTAACTTTAATGTATATCAGAGCACTTAGCACTGCCTTTGTACTTTTGACTGAATTGTCTAGCAACTTTTATGATGACTGTTGTTGTTGTTTATTATACAATAAATATTTTATAAAAATATATCACTATTTTACATTCATAGACGTATTTAATATTGGGAAACTGTGTGTGTGTGTGTGTGTGTGTGTGTGTGTGTGTGTGTGTGTGTGTGTGTGTGTGTGTGTGTGTGTGTGTGTGTGTGTGTGTGTGAGTCAGCAGTAAAGGCTTTTATTTTTGTAAGCGATTGAAACAGAAGTTATTTTTACTTTTAATAACAGCTTGTAAGATGCAGTTGACAAATGCACGGATCAGTGCTGTCATCAGAAATCACCCTTAACAGATGAAAGGACAGTAAGTTACAACAAAGATATTGCTTTCCTCAGCAGACATTCAAACTAATGTTTTATTGTGAATATGAGATTGAGCTGAAGAATGAATGCTGTATAAGAAGCAGGTAATCATACTCAGTCAGTCCATCTCTCTCTCATAATACTCTACATATAATACAGAGACCTTTTAATACAGTGATACAATAAGCTTTCAATGAAGATACTCAATGTTCTTTCATTACTAGTCGAATTAGTAATGAAAGAACATTGAGTAATGAGAACATTGAGGCTTGAGCTCAGCTGTTAAACTGTCAAACAGATTTGAATCTGTGGCGGAAGGAAGTAGTTCTGCACTAAGGGGTTTTAAAAACACTCCGTTGTTTTTTTTTTTTTTATATATTTACACACTCATGCCATCAAACTGTTGTATAAACGCAATATCACACTCGTAGACTTTAAATGAGCATGCTGTCACACACCTGTGGCAAACAGCCATATCTCACATCTATTCGTGTGATATTGCTCATATATATATAATGTAAGTTTTATAATACATGTAATACTTTGTACAATATATTTTGCAAACAACTACACTAATATCATTATCTCTCTCTTCTCATTCCATATTCTTCTTTTCCTACATTTTTTATCTTCTCTTTTTTCCTATCCTTATTCCTTCTCTTCGGGATGAAAGAGATGGATTAGGCGTGCTGCCCAGGTGGGGAGGCATTCATCTTTTCCCGCCCAAATGCCAGCTGGAGCGCTGCCCTACAATCGCCTGAGTACATCAAAGGGGTCCTTTCTGAGACGCCTAGCTTGGCGAATATGGATGACAGAGAAAGAGCTTCTCAAACTAGTGCACACGAGAAGAGCTCAGCAAGCAACAGAGAAAAGGTATTATTTCACAGAGAGAATCCATGTGGAAAGCATATACGTATAAATAAACTCAGATCTAGTACATGTCTATCAATTCTATAAACAGATCAGGTATTTCATTTGACAAATTTTTATAATTATCAGGAGAAAAACGGTTAGACAAATGAACACTTCATGCATGATAATGTGAATTATTAGACAAGAGGCCATTATTATTCAAGGGACCACTTGATGAGTCAAATGTGCTCAAGACGTTATTTTACAGCAATTACACCAGGAACCCAGAAGAGAGTGGCATTATCAGCCTCTTGCCCAGGGCAACACAAACTCTCTATCAAAGCCGCCCACCTCTTTTGATCCCAGTACAGATTTCTAGAGATGCATCTGAGCCGATCTGGCAGATGTAAGAAAGCCAAAACTGAGTGTGGATCATCCCGTTGAAAGATTTTTGACTTTGAATGCAGATTTCCAGCTTTGTTAATCCACACGGATTGGACACCGACTGTCGCTGAAGACCTTTGTGGCCGTTTGTAATGGAAATTTACCCCAGCCAGGGCTAAAAACAGCACTCTAATCTGGCACTGCAAACTATAACGCTCTCCAAATGCAAGAGATTGGATGAGATTGGCTAGAACTGATTGTGATTCTGTCAGACTTCAGAGTGATTGAGTTTCAGACTTATGAATGCAGTAATTACTGCTTCAGTAGCCGAAACTGTTTACAGATGAACTCAGAGAACTAATTAAAAAGAGGACAGAGATGTGGCTTATGTTCCTCAGAGCTGTGGAAGTGGACTGTCCTTAGGTTTTCCAGTGTCATCAGCTGAAAAGTAAATAATATAGATTATTTACTTATACTTAATTTCTGTTTCAAAATAGACAGCAGCTTCGCGGGAAATTCTCGAGACTTTGCAGGAAAAAAAGAACCACAGCAGCAGAAAAAAAAAAAAAAATTATCTGGAATTGATCTCTCTCAGTATTTTAGGATTCAGATCACAGTTCACATGTTGACTACTATGACCCAATGCAGAGCACTATCACTGAATTAGTATGTATTAGGTGTGACTAGTACAATTATAAATTTTGGATTACTGGAACCTTTAGTTATCATAGTATGCAGAGGCGGACAGAGTCAGAGCCGGACAGTAACGGAGTACATTTACTTGAGTACAGTACTTAAGTACAATTTTGAGGGATCTGTACTTTACTCGAGTATCATTTTTGGGGAGTACTCATGACTTTACTCAAGTACATTTGAGAGGCAAATATTGTACTCTTTACTCCGCTACATTTCTATCCATAAACCGTAAGTACCCGTTACTTCTTCGGCCCCAGTCCGATCTTTTTTTTTCCTTGTCTCAAGAAATATCCGCGTCCACACGAAACCGCAAAACGATGTAGTATACATGCCAGACCAGCATGTGGCGCTGTAATTCTGCGGCAGAGATACACTAAAAACGGAGAAGAAGACTTGGACTATGCTGATAAACCTTGCGCGTGGAACACAAACAAACATGGAACAATACATTTATTAATCTGTGTTAATGTTAGTTATAAAAAAAGACAATCGTTCAGTGTTTGTTCATGTTTTTGTTGCTATTACGTGAGGTAGCGGTGTCTGATTAGGACGAGACGTGGGCTGATGACTTCATCGAAAAAAAGAAAAATCTTGGAAATGTGTTGTTTCCCTCTCAAACATGATTGGATTGTGCAGGCGCCACTGATTTGGACACAGCCTATCAGCAATCACATTCAGCTATCCGCCAAAGACTTAATGACATTTGATTGAATTGAAGTACAGTACACACACACACAGAGAGAGTTGTCACACATAGATTGTGTGTGTGAGACCGTGTTGGGGGGGGTAACGAGTTACAAAGTAACGGATTACAGTAACTATATTACTTTTTTGGGTAACGAAGTAAAGTAGCGCATTAACCTAATAATATTGGTAACTACACTACTTCACTAGACTATAGGAACGCGCTTTCCTGCGTTACACAAGCCGTGTTTGCCTGTGTGTAAAGTTCTGGGCCGGGTTTCCCGATAACGATTGATCTTAGCGCTTAAGAACGTTTTCTACGAGTCATTTTACGATTGTTTGCTATTGTTTGACGTGAGTTTCCCAAAAATGCACTTTGCCGATTTGCACGAAGCTGTGCTTTAAGTGCTACTTAGGAGACGCTATCCATTTGTCAAGTGCTGAAATATCACCTTAAAGAATGGCTCTTAATTGTAGTGAACGATAGTTTATTGACGTTAACCTAATGCTGCGTTCCAGACAGACAACTTGGATATAATAACTGTAATACAATACAATATTATGGGCCCTATCATACACCCGGCGCAATGCGACGCAAGGCGCAGCGCAAGTGTGTTTGCTAGTTTCAGTCTGGCGGCATTCGCATTTTCCCGTCCAGCGCCACGTTGTTTAATTAGCAAATGCATTTGCGCCCATTTGTGCGCCCATGGGCGTGCTGGTCTAAAAAAGAGGTGTGTTCAGGCGCATTGCTATTTTAAGGAGCTGAAAATAGACTGTGCCATAGACCAACTCAAACCTGGTCTAAAGTCTGGCGCAATGTTTTTTCTTTGTTATTTAAAGAGCGTGTTATTATAGGCGGGTCCACAACGCGCGCGCACGCTGCTTATTAAACACGGACACACAGCAGCACACAAACATGCCAAATATTAAAAATTAAAGGATTGCAATGCATAAGAATTTTTTGTAGGCTAATTAAATATAAAAATGCCTATGTGTCATAATGGATAGTCATCGCATGTATCAGAATTAGGCTATCTATTTGCTCGCACATGAGCAGCTCCGTTTCATCTCGGAGACGCGTTCTGTCTTTGCGCTTGCCAAATTCCGCCGTATAAATAGCAAATCCGTCATGGTACGAGCGCAACTGGCTTTTAGAGGGAATGGAAGATGAGACTCTGATTGGTTTATGGCACGTTACGCCCAAAAAACACCTATTACTCATTAAGAGAATAGGGACAACCCGTTTAGACCATGCGCCAACCTTTTTGCAAAATAGCAAAAGTGGATTTGGACACACCCTGAGTGCACCTGCGCCGTACGCTTTACACTTTGTGTTTAGATCGTTAAAATAGGGCCCTATATTATATTATATTATAGTGTATAATACTATACTATACATAATAATATATAATGTACTTTTTATACTGTAGAGAGAGAGAGAGAGAGAGAGAAATTATTTCCGGGTCTAATACATCGCTGGTTTTCGTGCACTTCAGCAAGTCATTGACATATTTACATATTTACATTAAAATAAGGCTATTTTAAGAAAAAAAAATGAATAAATTAAGTTGTTTTTATGCGTTTAAATAATTAGACATGCTAAAACACAGAATTTGGTAACAATAAAACATATGATGAAGAAAAAAATAAAACATTTCATAGGGCCCTAAACATGTAATTTTTTGTTAAACTTCAATAATAAATTGTTGTGAAAATGTATAAGTGTTATGATTTAAATTAATTAGACATGCTTTTTGATTAATACAATTAAATTGAACCATTAAAAAGGAGTTGAGAAAAAATAAAACAGAAACAAATGGAATCCAGAAAAATTAAAATGGAAAAACGGAATTTGGAAAAAAATAAAACAGATTTCATAGGGCCCTAAAAAAGGAAAGTAAAGTAATAAGTAGTGAAGTTACTTTTCAAATGCAGTAACTAGTAAAGTAATCTCATTACAATTTACAGTACTAATTAAATTTTTTGAGTAACTAGCCCAACACTGGTGTGAGAATGGTGGTTATTCAGCTGACAGTATTTTTCTCCTGCCTTTGCCTGTATGTCTGTGAGAGGATGGGGCTTAATACTGTCACTCAAATGAGCTGAATTTTATTTTTCCTTCTTTGTACGCTGACCTAAACACAGCTGATTAGCTGATTTTCTTTAATCATTATTATTTTCTCTTCTATGCTGCGTGTATAACACAGTCAGGTTCAGAGGTGTGTCAGAACATTGTTATATTGCCTTCTTTGCTGATTTAGGTTTATTGATTTGATTGATGAAAAAACAGAGAAACTCACATGTACACACAATTCTTAGCTGAATTTTCTTTTCTGATATTACGCATTAATGTAAGCTGAGCATTTGCTTTGATGTTCTTGAGTATGCGGAGTGTTTAACACAGTCAGGTTCAAATGTGGTCGCAAAAATTCCATTCAAACTCTAGCAGAGGTTTGTCATAGCGTTGCCATTGTGCGCAAGTGAGAAATGTTAAATAAAGCAACATGGTAAAAAGATGAAAATGACTTTATTTTACTTTCAATTCCTTTTACATTCTCCAAGGTATTAACATTAAAATCTTTCATAACTCCATGTAGGACGTTTCTGTACATAAATGTAAGCACTGTGGCAGTAGTAATGCAATATTTAGAAAATGTACTCTTGTACTCTTGATACTCAAGTACTTTTAAAAACAAGTACTTTAGTACTTTTACTTAAGTAGACATCTGACTGTAGTACTTTTACTTGTACTTGAGTAAAATTTAGCAGGGGGTATCTGTACTTTTACTCAAGTAATGAAGCTGTGTACTCTGTCCGCCTCTGGTAGTTACCAATATTATTAGGTTAATGCGCTACTTTACTTCGTTACCCAAAAAAGTAATATAGTTACTGTAATCCGTTACTTTGTAACTCGTTACCCCCAACACTGTCTCACACACACAATCTATGTGTGACAACTCTCTCTGTGTGTGTGTGTACTGTACTTCAATTCAATCAAATGTCATTAAGTCTTTGGCGGATAGCTGAATGTGATTGCTGATAGGCTGTGTCCAAATCAGTGGCGCCTGCACAATCCAATCACGTTTGAGAGGGAAACAACACATTTCCAAGATTTTTCTTTTTTTCCGATGAAGTCATCAGCCCACGTCTCGCCCTAATCAGACACCGCTACCTCACGTAATAGCAACAAAAACATGAACAAACACTGAACGATTGTCTTTTTTATTAACTAACATTAACACAGATTAATAAATGTATTGTTCCATGTTTGTTTGTGTTCCACGCGCAAGGTTTATGAGCATAGTCCAAGTCTTCTTCTCTGTTTTTAGTGTATCTCTGTGGCAGAATTACAGCGCCACATGCTGGTCTGGCATGTGTACTACATCGTTTTGCGGTTTCGTGTGGACGCGGATATTTCTTGAGACGAGGAAAAAAAAGATCGGATTGGGGCCGAAGAAGTAACGGGTACTTACGGTTATGGATAGAAATGTAGCGGAGTAAAGAGTACAATATTTGCCTCTCAAATGTACTTGAGTAAAGTCATGAGTACTCCCCAAAAATGATACTCGAGTAAAGTACAGATCCCTCAAAATTGTACTTAAGTACTGTACTCAAGTAAATGTACTCCGTTACTGTCCGGCTCTGATAGTATGTGACAATCCCTGATTTGGAGACAAAATGAAAATGTATGAATATTAGAATATTATTTTTGCACAGCTACAGATTCCACTGCACCTTCTTACTATTATACTATGCTTCTTTTCATTAATTTATTTTGTCTCTTTTTTTCCCTCTTTTTATAATGTATTGGTGAATTACACTTAAGTGTGTGCAGCAAATTTTGAACCAATTTTTGGCTCATTTCCCAGAGAAACATGCAAAAGTTTGGAACACTTCTGTTGTCTTACAAGCATCTAGGGGTTTGAAGAAAGCACCTGCCACAGCATAACAACAAGATCCCGTTAAGTTATGTAATTTACCTTTATTCCATACCGATCTGTCCCTTCTCTTACAGACACCTCGATTATTTCCTGTTTTTTATGAAGCCCCTCCCTCAGAAATACACAATGGACTGAGATTGATCAGCTGGCTCAGTGTGTTGTGATTCGCTAAACTGCCTCTAGAGCACATCTGAACATCCCGCCCCTCAAGCTCACAATGTCCCCCGGTTGTATTGTAAAAAAAGACGTCCTCTATATTGCTTATCATTGTGAGCCCGATTGAGACGCAGAGAATATTAATGAAGAGGATCGCGCAGAACCTGTGCAAACACGGCTCTTAATGGTATGTTTGTTTGTTGTTGTCTCATACTTTTAGATACGCTGTTGTTTGTAAATCCTACTGCTTCTGTTGGCTTTTATTATACGGTTTTATTCTGATTAAAGCTTTAATTCTGATTTATTCTGATTAAAGCACAGCAACCGTACGCGCATCCTTGTATAACGCTTCTCATTGCTATGTGAAAATAAGTGTATAAATGGAACAGTTTGTTGGAGCTGATCTGACGATCTGAATGAGAGAGAGAGAGAGAGATGCAGAGCAGAGTGACTTGTGGACTTGTGAATCCATCAGAATCATTAGAAAACATAATCGCGATTCATATATGAACAGATTTTTATGTGCACCCCTAGTTTTCTCTTCCTCTTCTCTAAAGCAGCACAACATGGCCTCACCCCCATTGTTGCGTGTTCCCGGGGGCGGGATTTATCTGGGTTTGTGACATAACGGACCTGGGAAGAAGCTCATTGTAGTCCCTTGACAGCCGTTTTTGTAGGAATTAAACTGCCAGAATTTTAAAAGACGATATCTCTGTTTGCATTGAACTTTCAGCGCTGCAACTTTGCAGATATTGTTTATGCACAAACAGCAACATTACACACTAACGTTAAAAAAGTGAAATCGCAATCAACCACCCCTTTAAAAGCTCACAGTATACATGATTTTTAAACAAAAAGAGCAAATTAAGAGGGAAGCAAAAAAAAAAAAAAAAAAAAAAAAAAACACCACACACACTTTATAAAGGGGGAACAATGCCAATATAACAAACAAGAATGTTTCTAGACTGTGAGACAAATTTTTTCCAAGACAAGAAAATCAACAACAAAATGATACACTCACTCCCTATCTAATCCTCAGACCAGGAGAGAACGGTTAAGTACAAAAATAAAGAGTGGCGCCCACAGCTTCCAACAGGGTAACAAACAATCAATAAGGAGAGTAACTGCTTAAGCAGTTGGTACCACAGGAAAAGAGAAACTTGCTGTAAAAAACAGCAAAGCGGTAGGCTGAGTATCCTGCAGAAAACAGCGCACAAAGTTTAGCTAGAGCTTCTGGCAATAACAGGCAGTTAGTCAACAGTTCTTTAAATTAATGAAGTAAAAGCTATCATACAGAACCACAAAAGGCTTCAACAGGCAGGGCTGGACACAGAACATGCTCTGGAGAGAAATTCTGCTACTCTCTCGGCTGGTAAGCAGGTGCAGTTGGAAAGGGCAATCAGCTACCTGCCAGAGTGGAAGGAGCCAGAGGAGCAGGAGACAGACATAGAGAGACACAACAACAAAAGAAACCATACCACAATACACAATGCAGTTAACATAAAAGTAAATACATAATTGGACGTAACACTTCACACAAACTAAAGCAGACATATGAGACAAGGAATCATTTCAATTGGCAAGACAGCAATAACTCAGATATGCAGGTGTGAGTCAGTTTATTTTATTTATTTATTTGTGTGTTGTTTGTATGCTGCTTTGTTTCCCCTTTCACTCTAGAATAAAAGATAAAAGATGTTTCTCTATTCTTATCATCTGTACCACAACTATCCTGAAATTGACCTTCTGGTCCACCAGGGAAATATATTGGCTTGCTGGAGGGTGACAGTGTAAGAGCTGTCAGCCAGCCTGATTACCTTCATATACACAAACACCTGCTGCCTTCACAAACAAACTCTCCACCATCTCATCTCTGAGTTTCTGCAATCCAATGTTGGCCTGATTAGATCCATACGTACACTATTGAGCATTAGAGAGAGAGAGAGAGAGAGAGAGAGAGAGAGACAACTTCTCCAATGTAACAGAAAAAAAAAAAAATTATAATAATTGAGGTCTTGCACACAAGCAGTGACGCACTTGCATACACGCATATTCTAAATATAAATATGTTGATTTTAGTCATGCAATTTATTAACCAGCACAAGAAGAAAATCCCACCGACTCTCTCTCTCACACACACACAAACATAGAATCCCTCTCTCAGACAAACCCTCCGTCTCTCAAGCAGAGACTGTCTGCCCCACTTTCAAATGGGCAATTTTTCATCGGGCCCCTGAAAATTTCTCTATTCTTACCACAGGAAAGCTAATGCACATCATCTATCTCAAAGCAGCCAGCATGAGCCAGAGAATCCATGCTTATATATGGTCTCATTAGCCAAGCAACTGATACCACAACAAACTAAATATGTCGGTGTGATCTTACAGGAACTGGCAGACCTTGAGTACAGTTACTCTTACAAAGGGACATTAAAAATCATGGAACCTGAACAACAGGCTACATTTGGGACAACAGGCAATATTTTCACAGACAATCCTGGAATTACTACGACTGAGAGATTGGTGGCATATCATTTTATTGTCCAAACGAACTGGCATATAACAAATTCTGTGTTATTTGAGTGTTTTAGCACATATTTATGGAACAAAAATAAAAATACACATATTATGATTTGTTTTGGGAAAAGACCAAAAAAAAAAAAAATTTGCTTTTGTAATATTGCTTTAATATAACAGATCAATAAACAAGAAGTCAAGTAATTTACATTTTAGACACAATATTACCAATTTATATTTATGCACCAGTGAAAATATTTCCAAAGGCCGCAACCAGTGGTGTTTGGTTCCTAAATGAATTAGGAACTAAACACAAAAATAAACCATAGTGGTGATTATTTCCTAAATTAATTCATGTTTTAAGGAATGACAGTCAAATACAAATACAAATACAAATACAGACGATAAAGACAGTCACTTGAATTTGTTCCTGAATGAATCAGTGTATGAATTGGTTGACTGAATAATTCAAATCACTTGCTAAGAAGACACCCTGCATCTCAATGTGCCTGCTTATACTACGCTCTTAAAGTATGTACTCTTTTGGTGAAGAAAAAGTACACACTTTTGAGTGTGTTGTAGAAGAGTAGGTAAGCTTTGGGACATATTACAACTTCATACAATTGCAAAGGACCGCTCTGTCGCACCTGTTACACGCACCCTGTCACTGTAAACTGGCATGTCGATCATCTTGTCAAAGTTAACATCCTCCACATTTCATTTAACTTCCTACCGTACTGGAGAGAAAAGAAGTAGCTCGTTGATCTGCCAGTTGTGGGTCTTTCATGCTGAGAACTCAACTCATTTTCTGCATAATGATGCATTTAAAAGTTAACAACCAAATGGATGTTTAAAAAAGTTCACATTGCTGTTGCAGATGAAATATAACAAAGATAACAATAAATAAATATTTTTTACCAGGTTAAATGTTGATTATTAGTAACTCAAACCCCTTTTTGTAAGCCTCTCTGCCTAACATAGATTGCGCGCATTCGCCACTTTTGTAGTTTTTCTAACGCATTTTATTCATGTTTGTAGTTCTGGACCGACTCCTTCACCAAAGTGCAATGGATTGTGGGCAATTTTAGCCATTTATCCCTGCGTTCCATTCCCTATGCCCTAGTCCCTTCAAAGGGTTTACCTTCTGGAGTGAGAGCTTCGAGGGGTTGAAAGGTGTAGGGGTCCAAACAACTGTTTCTTGAAGTGCCCTTCTGCGTCATCATCACGTGTCCACACGGAGGCACTGTCATCATCAGAAACAGAATCAGAGCTTATTGCCAGGTATGTTAATACATACGAGAAATTTGTTTTAGTGGCAGAAGCTCCACAGTGCAACAGAATGACAGTGACTAGAGAGGACACAGATAATAAAAATAATAATACTAATAATATAAAATTATACAAAATAGCCCTTTGAAGTGGCCAGTTTTGAGCACTTAGGTTTGGAACGACCCTTCAAGATGGCAGCCATGATTGTTTTCACTCCAAAGTGCCCTTCGGAGGGCGATATATCCCATTTGGAACTCACCGAGAGTGTGCACAGATCCACACTTCAAAAATCGACCTGAAATAGTAGACCATCCGGGGACTTTTGGCATACTCTTTTCAACATACTATGCTTTGGGACACACTTATTCTAATCTCACATACTATTTAGGATGGATAGTACGAACACTGAGACACTGAGGTTAGTCACCTACTGGCGTCATGATGTAACAGTTGCCACCACTGACCGCTCGAACAAGCGGAGTGATACAAACAGTGGAAACCCCATTGTATCAGCACATGTAGAACGCTGCTCAGCCAATCAAATTTGAGGACTGCAACTGCCTTTAGTCGTTTTTTCAGTAATTATCATCTCAGGAGTAGGCTACGCATTAAAATAATCCTTGAATGTAAAAGATGATAAATGTTTTGGCTTACTATCCAGACTTGAGGACTTGATTTCATAGAGAGGTAAGCAGCATTGTGAATATGCTTTACTCAAACCTTGTGGTTGGTCGGATTAAATGAACATGACCCCGCACTTATCTTCAGAACTTCACCTGGCCATGGCTGTGTTCACTCAGCAGCAGAATATGGGTGTCAGTGCTATATTTCATAGTTGTGCAGTTTGAATATTTATGAGATGGACACTCACATTTCATAAGCGAACTCAAACCAGTTAATTATCAGGAGTCACAACCGCATTATAAGCGAACACCTGCCGTGTGAATGGAACGGTTTAGTTTTGTAGTCTGGTATAAAAGCCGCTATAGCTTTATTAAGATTTTACGGTTGGACTGTTGTGGTGACAACTGCAGTCTTGGTGTTGTTGTTGATTGAAGAAATTGAACTTTTTGGAACTATGAATCACTGAACCAGTTGCTTTGCAGTATGATTCAGTGTTTCGAAATGCTCAAAAAAAACATAGCCTAACATGTATTTTACAAAGTAATTGCAAATGTTTTCATGTGTAATCTATTTAATGGTATCCACAAATAATTTTTTAGTTTCTGTAAAATTTGTGTCTTTTATGAATGGCAAACTAGTACCTTTACCACATGCTCTTATTTCAGCTTGCTTGCTTCTGATCACAAAAAGTCATTCTACTTCTGCTTCATTGTAGGTACCTAGCACTGGCTAATATAATCAGAATCTGTAAGTGTGATGTTAAACTCAAGACAGAATTTGTTTTTGAGGTTCTACAAGGGTTTTTTGGTCTTTTCTACCTGGTTGATCTGGCCCTGCTTACTCATAGTTTTACAGTGAATAAGAATAAAGAATGCTTAGTTGTTAAATATTCATGTATTTTATAATACGATTTTAACAAAGAAAACAAATTCTTATAATGGTTTGATGTAAACCCTATATATCATGTTGTAACCTAGGCATCAATTTTCTATTCCTTAGGTGCGGTCACATTAGTGACATTTTCCTGGGAAAAGCTGTCTATTTTCATTAGTGTAGCAATGTATAAATAATAGATCACACAGAAATCACATTCAAACCAACTAGCTTTCTGTTGGTCAATGTTGCAAATTCGCATGACCAGCTTGAACCTGTGGTGAAATCAGCGTAGGAAAATGATTTGTCCTTAGCAGTGTCAGGAAAGGTTACGTTTAAAAGTAATGTATTACAATTTTGCATTTCTCCCCCAAAAAGTAACTAATTACATTAATTAGTTACTTTTTATGAAAAGTATACTTTTGCGTTACTTTTGCATTACTTTTTAAATATGAGCAGGGCTTGATTGTTTTTAATATAAGATGTTCTATTTATAGAAAATGTAAAAGCCCTTTCACACCCAAAAGTGTAATGAATAAACCTCATGCTAAAGGAATAGTAAATTCACGTCTGTACAGTAGAACACAGCAGAAGAAGGTTCCACACTCTTCAGCAATAAAAAAACAATGAAGCACAATTGTTAGTTTATCTGAAGTCATTTTTGCTTATTAGTATGGATGAACTGAATCATCAAAGGTCAGCAGCAAAGACATTGGTTAATAAAATGGGATTAGATACATTTGTGTTAACATATTTAATTATTGCAGGTAAGCATCATATTCTGAGTTTGCATTTCACTGTTTTAATTAATTTTGATGAATACTAAATCTCTTTTTCTTTTTTTTCTTTTTTTTTTTTGTGAGTGGGATGAATTAATGCACATTCACAATTAGTCTAGAACTACATCATGTTCACACAGCGCACACAACGCCTCTGTACTTCGGATTTTTCCCAAATGGGGACATGATGATTTTAAGTGATTTATTGTGATATGACAGGAGGACAGGTTACTTTATTTGAAAAAGTAACTCAGATATTTTCTTGTTAATTAAAAAGTAATGGATTACTTTACTTGAAAAAAGTAATCTGATTATGTAACGCGTTACTTGTAATATGTTACCCCCAACACCAAATTACTGGTCCTTACACAGCAAAATCCCCAGTGTTAATTTAACACTCTGAGTGTGGACTCATATAAACACCGAAGTAGTGTTAAAAGTAACACTGAAGCAGTGTTGAAGTTAATGAGATAATTAGGTGTTTGATTGAGTGATGATTGACCATTATTGAAGACACCTGATTTTAACAAGCAGAATCACCAAAGAAGAAAATCACCATTTGTGTGTCACCATTATAGTGGTCAGTATTAGCTTTAGTTGGGATCTTGACCCTTAAGTGGTTAGCTTTAGGTTTTGTGTGGCTGTGGTAACTGAGTTATAACAGACAAACAAACCAGAGGAAATGTGGTCATGTGTTGTTGGTTGTGTTTTGGGTCTGAATACTTGAGTTGGATTGTCTTTATTTATTACATAAGTTAAATGAAAAATACAAGACCTTGCATTTTGGCCTAATCAGACATATGTTTTTAAAAGTTACAGCTACATAAGAAATAAATAAGTTTTTATTTAGACACACAGACATCAAGAATCAGCATGAGCATCACAACAATGGTGACCATCAAAAAAGCATGTTATAACCAATAAAAACTCATCATTTTTACCGTTTTTATGTGAGTTTTTAATATTTAGTTTTGTGATGTTCAGAGTTGATCTGTTTATCTGAATATGCTGTTTGTCACCGTTGTTGAGATTCATACACTGATTCTTGATGTCTGTGTGTGCCTAAAATAATAAATCTTGAAAAAGAAACCAGAACAGTTTGCAAGGGACCCTTACAAAATGTATAGCAGATACAGACTTTTTTACTGTGGCATCAAAAGTTGTTATATTCAATCAAGGAAATTTAACTCAGAGAAAAGACTCTGAATGAGTTCAATGATTCAAGGCACATAATGATTACATTAAAACATAATCATCACAACCTGATGACTTTAACTCTCAGCTTATCTGTCTGTTATAACTCAGTTATATCAGCCAAACAAAATTTGATGTTAAAAAGTCAAGGGTCAAGATCCCAACTAAAGCAAACACTGACCACTATAATGGTGACACACAAATTCTGTTTTTCTCGTTTAGTGATTCTACTTGTTAACATCAGGTGTCTTCAATAATGGTCAATCATCACTCAATTAATCACGTAATTATCTCATTAACTTTAACACTGCTTCAGTGTTACTTTTAACACTACTTCGGTGTTTATATGAGTCCACACTCAGAGTGTTAAATTAACACTGGGGATTTTGCTGTGTAGGTTTTTTTTTTTTTTAGGTGTTTGTTTTCGGGCATCAAAATTGACCATACAATGGTAAATGTGACCGGACCTTTAGGGGCCATTAACACTTTTTTTTTTTTTTAACTCCTTTTATCTTGAATGCTGCGCACACAAGTGACAGTGAAGTGAAGTGACAGTGACATACAGCCAAGTATGGTGACCCATACTCAGAATTCGTGCTCTGCATTTAACCCATTCAAAGTGCACACACACAGCAGTGAACACACACACACCGTGAACACACACCCGGAGCAGTGAGCAGCCATTTATGCTGCGGCGCCCGGGGAGCAGTTGGGGGTTCGGTGCCTTGCTCAAGGGCACCTTAGTCGTGGTATTGCCGGCCCGAGACTTGAACCCACAACCTTAGAGTTAGAAGTCAAACTCTCTAACCATGAGGCCACGACTTCCCCCAACAAGATAAATGCAAGAGATGTAAACAGTCAAGCACCTCAATCTTCCAAGTTTACATAGAAAAACAATAGAAATTAGCACAGTGGAATACAAAAACATGTTCTGTGTGAACAGCCCCTATGCAAGCCATACCAGATGGTCATTTTACTGTACAACTAAGTAAAATATCTCGACAGGTCATTTGAGAATGCCAGAGCCTCAGATCTACAGCACAGCTAAGAGGCTTTTTGAGAATTTATCTGAAGCTAAGTTTTAGAAGTGTATAAATCTGCCTCCTCTAAAGCTTTAACTGCAGATCCTGTTCGACTAGAATGACCAAAGATTTGTGCCCTACTGTATCTCTAGGTAAAAAAAATGTTACACAGTAAAATGGATTGTAGTGCATTCCAGCCGCTTCACTCCTGCAGCAGCTTAAAGATCGAGACCCAAGAGTCAGTAGGTTGAATCGCAGGTTAGTACTGTCATTAAGCAAGTAATGAAATGTTAATTTGCTGCTTGACTTACACGCTGTAGATCTACTGAATAATCATAGCGTAAGTCAAAGTAAAAGAGTGGCTCTTTAAAGCAAGAAATGTGCAATGATTTTTGTAATTTCTACTGTATTTTTTCTCTCCTTTTTTTCTGAACAGTGTTGTGTAGATTTCTGTGCTTTGTCGGATGGATGGATGGATAAATAGAGAGGGTGCAGGTGGCTGGTTGTGAACGTGGGATTTTTCTATTCATGATTCAGAGCTTTAAACACCTGTCCCCTGGGATGCTTTAGTTTTATTACAAGCTAATGGACAGAAGTTCAGGATATGTACATATCTAATTTTTGCCTATGTCTCTTGCTAATGATTTCATATTACATAATCACATAAACAGACACATTTTTAGCTGGGTGGACATGTCTTTTAAATCGGAACCCTCGGAGAGAGGACACACGCCCACAGAGCTCTCACTGCTGGAGCCAAATTACATCTCCCCAGCACATTAGCCAGCATTAGCGTACATTAGCAGGGGAGCTATTCCTCCGGTTCATCTCCCAGAGACTCGACCTCCTACCTTCCAGAACAGCGATTAGCATGCTGGCTTATGTGCACTAATGTGTCATGCTCCCCAATAGTGAAGCTGTCTCACTCACGTTCAGAGCAAAATTAAGACCCTCACTGAGCCTGTCAGACTGATAAAAAGTCTTGAAAGCAAAGCCTTTTTTTCTGGCTTAAGGTACCCAATTCAATAAAGAGTGCTAATGAGAATTGTTCTGACAGTGGATGTAAATTTGGTAAAAGTAAAAAGATACCTGTATTCACAGATAGTGTAGTTATTTACATATACTGTAAGACAATATACAGTTGTGCTCATAAGTTTACATACCCCTTGAAGAATATGCAAAGTGTTATAATTTTCACAAAATAAGAGGGACCATGAAAATTGCATGTTATTCTTTATTTAGTACTGTCTTGAATAAGCTATTTCACATAACGGATGTTTATACTCCACAAGACAAAATAATAACTAAATTTACAAAAATGAACCCGTTCAAAAGTTTACATTTTCTGGATGACTGTTTTTATGTTTTGTGATAGTTGTTCATGAGTCCCTTATTGGTCCTGAGCAGTTCAACTGTCTGTTTTCTTCAGATAAATCCCCCAGCTCCTGCACATTCTTTGGTTTTCCAGCATCTTCTGCATAATTGACCACTTTCCAGCAGTGACTGTATGATTTTGAGATCCATCTTTTCACTCTGAGGACAATTGAGAGACTCATACTAAACAATTACAAAAGGTGAAAACATTTAAGGCCACACGATGCATTAAGAGCCAGGGGTGTAAACTTTTGAATAGGATGATGATGTGTCAATTTTTCTTATTTTGATTAAAGGTCTTTTTTTTATTTAGTACTGCACTTCAGAAGCTACATAAATGCATACATGTTTCCCAGAAGACAAAATAAGGACAATTTACCCTGATCATCCAATTCAAAAATGCATCGTGTTGCCTTCTTGAGCGTCAGTATATGTTTTGACCTTTTGTAATTGTTATATGTGAGTCCCTCAGCTGTACTCAGTGAAAAGATGGATCTAAAAAATCATATAGTCTCTGCTGGAAAGGGAAGATGCTGGAAAACCAAAACATGTGCAGGAGCTGGAGGATTTTTCAGAAGAACAGCGGGCAGTTTAACTGTTCAGGACAAACAAGGGACTCATGAACAACTATCAAAAAACATAAAAACAGTCATGGATCATCCAGGAAATGACACATAGTATTAAGATTTAAGGGTATGCAAACTTTTGAACGGGGTCGGGGACTTTTGTCTGTTATTATTATCTGTTATTTGAAATAGCTTATTCAAGACCTCGGGCGCGGCAGCAGAAATGGCTGCCCACTGCTCCGGGTGTGTGTTCACGGTGTGTGTGTGTTCACTGCTGTGTGTGTGCACTTTGGATGGGTTAAATGCAGAGCATGAATTCTGAGTATGGGTCACCATGCTTGGCTGTATGTCACGTCACACACTCACTCACTTAAATCACTCACTCACTCACTCTCACTCACTTCACTCCCTCACTCACTAAGACAGAACTAAAAAAATAATGAAATTTTCTTGATCCCTCTTATTTTGTTAAAATTATGAACATTTTGCATATTTTGCAAGGGCTAAGTAAACTTATGTGCACAACTGTATATACTTACACACTTGAAATAAAATCATGTAGATTTATGCTGTTTGGGTATCACACTCCCTGAACCAGTCATTGTTAGTGTTAAGGCTTTGCTGAGTATTCAAGACGCAATTTTTTTTCCATAACATGGCTTACTAAATCTTGTGACATGACAAGGCTAAAACCAAGGGTGGTAAGGCTTTTTCAGCTGCAGCTCCTAAACTTTGGAATAGTTTGCCTGTAAATGTGAGACTTGCTCCTTCACTAGCCAGTTTTAAGTCTGTTCTCAAATCGTTTTCTCTGGCATTTGATTAATGTCAGTTTAAGGTTTTGATGGCAGTTTGCTCTGAGTCTGTTTTAATGTTTATTTTTCATATAATGCATGTTTCCCATATACTTTTTATATACTGTGTTTTATTATACAGCCCTTCGGCGCAACTCTGTTGCTTTTAAATGTGCTATAGAAATACATTTTGACTTTGACTTGACATGAGACAAATCAGGCTGACAAAATATGAATTACTTTGTATTAATGTTTAGGGCATTCCTGTACAATTTTCTGTTTTTGCATTCTCACAAAATTCCCTTGCTGTAATGTATGTGTCAGATAGAAAGTAGTGTACGGTAGTCAGAGTAGTGGCCATGTGGACAGCATTCCAACATATAGTGCAACAGTGCTTTGGTCCCAAGGTCATGTCCCGCTGTCCTGGCATTTCATCCTACCCATCAGATTTTCCTACCAGATTTCCTACCTTACTGCGCATGCGCACATCAAAATTCCATCATTTTTGTCACTCTAAAAAACACATAAATACTGTATTTGCATTATTGTAAGGGTAGGCTTAAGGTTTGGGGTTGGTGTAGGTGTAGAGGTTAAAAAAAAAATATATATATTTCGAATGAAAAAATTATTCTTGCTTACCCTAAACTTTTGAATGGTGGTATACTGTATATCTTTGAATTTATATGAAATATTGAGCTATGGTCTGATGACAGGAAGTTTCATAGTAGCTAAGTAGGCTTTACCAAAGGTAACACACCAAAGTGTGTTATTGAAAACTGTAGAAAATCTGTAGTTTATTTTGTCTTGATTTATTTGTACTGCACAGAAATAGTATTTCCTTACAAGAGCATATTTATATCCACCTTATTTTAAACGTGAGAGCCAATGTGGGCATTTATAACTTGAATGTGCGAGGCTTCGAAATGTCAACCGCTTCCAATTATTTTATTATCGTAAAATGTTATAAATGTTATTTATTATCGTAATCATAAACACAGTTTTAAGTATGAGAAGTACTGAGCCCGAAGACAGGAAGTTTTAGAGTGAGTGATGGAATGTCATTATTTAGAGAAAATAAATGGTATTTTTGTGTTAAGAACATTCTAGAGATCATCTGTGATTGATTTATGTTTTTGTTTTTTTGTTTTTTAACAGATGGCAGCTAAAGTTGTGAGACATGTTTTGTCTCATGTCACAAGAATCATTGGTGATGTTACGTTTTGGGAGAAACTTGCTTTAAAAGTGCTGATGGCGATGGGCGTCCCTCCTGCTGCTGCTCACTGAAACTCATCTGTCACTTTGCTCAAAGTGAGCCCCCCTTTGATCGAGCACCACTTTGAGTGACGTGCAACTGCTGGGCATGCAAACAATGTGCCTGTTACATGAAATGGATTGAAAATTTAATTAACCACAGCATGGCTTCCTCTTATTAATTATGCTTCAAAGACAAGATATGAATCTCCGTATCATGATGGGCTTGCAGAAATTGTGACTACAGTTTCCTGACAAGGAGAACGGCAAACAACAATGCAGCGCCTGTAAACACGTACTATTGAGTGCTTGATCATGTTATTCACCAGTCCCTTTGATAACTGATATACTGTAATAATGTTATTTATAGACAACAAACTACCCGAAGCACTTCTTAGCAGTTAAATTGAAAATGATCAACAAGAGGCATTCAGTTTCACTCAACTCCACTTCTTCTGTTTAAATGAATGCCAACCAATAATATGCAGTTTGGACCTTTGTATTAGCTTTGATTTATGAAGCACATCTTTCATGTCAGCTGTTGTCCACTTCCCTTTCATCTGTCTATGGTGGTAAGCTAGTCGGGCTTGACTTGACATTCTCAGTTGAATGCAGGAGCACAGGTCACTTCCTTTTTTAATTTGTTAGCACTGGAATGGTTTTGAACGGTTCGAGATTGAACTGCCAAACTGAATTTTGTGGCTAAACCTCTGACTTGGTATGTGGCTCTGATCCTATCAGCCTGTAAATGCAGAATTTACAGAAGAGACAAAACAGATAATATGAAGGAAAAGGTATATTGTACCGGAACTACATTTTCATTTGTTCAACTTTTTTTTTTTTTTTTTTGTCATTAAATCTTACGTCAGGATATTTTTACTATGAGCACATGAATGCTTTACCAAAATGTGTCATTGAAAACTGCATCTTAAAGGTGCCATATAATGCATTGATACAATATTTTAAATTGTTCTCTAATGTCCTCATGTGAAGTTTTATCTCAAAATACCCCACAGATAATTTTTTATAGTTTGTTGAAATTGCCACTTTTAGGGTATGAGCCAAAACGCGCTGTTAATGTGTATGTCCCCTTTAAATGAAAATGAGCTGGTGCTCCCACCTCCCTTCTCAGAAGAGTGTGGAGCTTCTAGAGCTCATGCTCACGGGCATACTGGTGTTATGGTTTAACTAGTGATGACCTTGTTACTGATCCTCACATTACTTTCAAATACCAAATTCCTATTCATGGTAGCACATGGAGGCAGCATTAGTGAAAACAGGCAGAGACAATGGTAGCTTTAGTAAAATTAGCCATACAGAGAGCCAAGAAGCTCTTTTGGAAAACAAAATATGATGCGTGAGGCTTAAGCCCAATTTATACTTCTGCACCGTAGCTACGCTGTAGGCTATGTGTAGTACAGCATAGCCTGACGCACACCTCTCCAAAAATCTTACAGCGCATCAATTCTATGTGGATAGCAAGCACTGTGATTGGTCTGTTACAATCCCTCCCTCCGTATGTGCTTTAGTTTTGTGTGTGTTTATGTGCACTTTAATACATATTTAATGTTACACCTTCTTATATAAAATATAACAAAGCAAAGAACAAGTGTCTTAACATTTATTATACTACACAGCATTATACATCACTTGTTGTCCGCGATAAATAATGATGATCTGCTGTGGTACAAGTCCTTGTGGAGATTGAAAGAATGCCATCTTGTCTTGTTCCGTTGTTGTCTCCTTTTTGTAGTTTTAAATAATAATTTAATGATTTGATATTTATTTGCAGCCGTCACGGCTATAATGCTTCTCTGGCGAGCCGCTTCTCCTTTCGCTTTTGCTGTGGTACTGCGGGTTACACCAGCAACATGCCCCATGGACACTGCAGCCTAGTGGTCTGCATGTGTACTGCACGTCAACACGGACAGCGACGCAGAAGTATAGATGAAAACTGACGCATAGCCTACGGCGTAGAGGCTATGGCGTAGGTCCGACGCAGAAGTATAAATCAGCCTTTACTTTGTCTGGATGTTTGCGCATGAAGCGTTGGTATCGATCCCTCTTTCAGAAGCAAACTTTGCACAACTCCAGCGCTGAACTGACCCTCATTTGTGTGGCAGTCTGGTGTAAAATGTTAGTACAAACGTATAGGACTTTTCTGGGTTTTTTTTTTTGTTGTTGTTTTTTTGGGGTTTTTTGGGGACATTTCCTTTGAAAATGAAATGTAACCAGCATGTCCTCAACGGTCTATGGAGACTCCTATGTTCGCTGGTGCATCCCAACACACGACACTTTTAATGGCTCTTTGGTGCTGACATTGTACCTCCAGCAGCAACAGCAAGTAAACATAAATGGCGAACCGCTGCTTCTCACTCAGGGCTGTGTATATGCTAATAGGGCAGAGAGCGCCACAAATGGGTGGGACTTTCACCGAGTATGACATAATAGTCTGGAACTGCTCTTGTGGAGTCACTGTTTATGATTTTTTGGGATTATAAAACAATGAATGAGCGGATTTTTACCTTTATAGGCTGGTTGTTTTCACACACTGCGGCCACACAACTGTGTGCAATCACCTTATAAAAGTGATTTTTGCATTCTATGGCACCTTTAAAATGAGCTAACGATGGAAAGGAAATCTGTAGTTTATTGTTTTGTTATCATTAGAAGAACGTTTTTATATTCACTTTGTATAAAAAAAGTGAATAAAGATTTTTTTTTTTGTATAAAAAATCTTTATTTGACTCTTTATTTGACTCTAGCACTCTCTATTCTAATTCTATTCTTAAAAAAAAAAATCATGATATGTTTCTTTTGCATGCTCCACTCCTTGGTTCAATGATGATCTGCATGCTATGTAGGCTTTGTGTCATAAAATGGAGCGTAGATGGCGCATATCAGGTTTAACTGTTCATCCCCAGGCCTGGAAAGACAGCTTACTTGAATATAAGGCTGAAACTTTGTCAGCTAGATCTGTTTATTTTTCTCAGATAATTGTCAGCCACCAGAGAAACCCTAAACAACTGTTTCACTCAATCAGCAAGCTTCTTAAAAATCACAGCCTCTCTAATTTTCCTCCTTCAACTCACCTTTGTAATATGTTTTTGAGTTTTTTTAAGCACCAAAATTGATAATATACGTAACCACATTGTTACCACTCATACTTCTGCTGCCTCCTCCTTAAATATTTCTGCATTTCCTGGTATCTCTCTCTCTTTGAACAAACAGTGGCTTCTCAATTGTTTTCTCATCTTTCCTCTAATGATCTTTTGAGCCACTTCAGTCTGGATTCCGTAAACTCCATAGCGCTGAAACAGCGTTAGTTAAGGTAACTAATGACTTGTTAATGGCTTCTGATTCTGGCTGTCTATCTATACTGATTCTTCTTAATCTTAGTGCCGCTTTTGACACTATAGATCACTCTATTTTAATCACCCGTTTAGAGACTATCTTTGGAGTTTCTGATTCTGCATTGAAGTGGTTTAAGTCCTACCTCTCTGATCGCAAGCAGTTTGTTGTGATGGGTGATTGCAAGTCTGAGGTCTGTGTGGTGCACTCTGGTGTTCCCCAGGGATCAGTTTTGGGCCCTTTACTTTTTAGTATTTACATTTTTCCATTTGGCCAACTTTTAAGAACACTTGGTCTTAACTTTCACTTTTATGCCAATGAAATTCAGATCTACATACATTCAAAACCTGATGTCAATATGCCTGTGTCTCTTCTTTCTCAATGTTTTACTGAGATTAAAAAATGGATGTCTGAAAATTTTCTCTGTCTAAACAGTGACAAGACTGAAGTGATGCTTATTGGTTCACCTTATCAGTTGCGTAAAGCAGAGTCCAAAACCTTAAGCGTGGATGGTTCTGCTTTACAATTCCAAACTAAACTAAAAAATCTGGGGGTGATATTTGACGCCAATTTAACATTTGATCATCATGTTCGTAAACACAGTCAAAACATCATTTTTTCATCACAGAAACATTGCCAAATTACGTCCCATGTTGACTTTCTCTGTGGCTGAAAAGTTCATACGTTTTCATGTATTGATTATTGTAATGCTTGGCTGGCTGGAGTTTCCAAAGCTACACTAAGTAAATTACAGTTGGTACAAAATTCAGCTGCTAGAATTCTGACTAAGACCAGTGCAAGTGAGCACATCACACCTATCCTGGAAAAATTGCACTGGCTTCCTGTTAGTTTTTGTATTGATTTTAAAATTCTCATGCTCACTTATAAGGCCTTGAATAATTTGGCCCCTCAATATTTGTGTGAGCTTTTAACCCCCTACACTCCTACACATGCTCTATGCTCTTCTGAAGCTGGTCTTTTAACTGTCCAAACAACATGGCTAAAAACTATGGGTGATCTGATTTTTTCTTCTTTGGCTCCTAAATTGTGAAATTCCCTGCCCTCTGAGATTAGGAATGCAGAATCCCTTAGTGTTTTTAAATCGTCCCTTAAAACTTACTTTTTTTATGGTAGTTTTTATGTGATTCATGTGATTACTTCGTTTGTTATTATATTGGCTTTTTATTTTATTGTTTGGTTCGTTTTTTTACTGCCTGCACTGTTATGTGTATCTTTTAATTTCATATTTTTTATGTAAAGCGCTTTGAGATGCCACTTTTAAAGGCGCGTTATAAAATAAAGATTATTATTATTATTATTATTATTATTATTATTATTATTATTATTATTATTATTGTCCCTTTTAGACTTTCACTCTATTCATTTGCTGCTTGTTTTCCTAAAAAAAAAAACTAACTAGCTTTCTATTCTTTTCCTATTCTATCTGTTTTCTTTTTATTTATTATATTATTTAAAAAGCCCTTGTTATGTGTACTGTTAAGCTAACTGAGACTTGTTATAGCACTTGTATATCATTGCTCTTTTGTTGATTTTGATTGCTTTCATTGTCCTCAATTGTAAGTCGCTTTGGATAAAAGGGTCTGCTAAATGACTAAATATAAATGTATATTCACAACATAATAGCCAACGTGGACATTTTTAACTTGAATGTGTGAGGCATCCATTGTCATTCGCTTCCATTGTAATTTTAGCAGTATCAAAACAGTTTGTTATGCTGCTTGTTTATATTGAAAACTGGTATTCATGATAATATATTTTTTATTTTTTATCGTAATCATAAATGCATTGGGTTTTGGCACAAATAGTTTTACTGTTAACTGCACTTTGTTATTCTTCTAGTTATTTACCTATTGCGGATAATGAAACAGAAGTCTTGCACATTCACAGAAAATAGCTTACTTCTGCATTGAAAAATAAGGTGGATAGCAGAGATCATTTGCGTGATTTTAGTGAATCGCATACTAAAACAAAACACAGCATAAGCAGGGCATCTGTGAGTGAATTTCTAAAGGTTTCATAAGATTAACCCTTTTCTTTTACTGTGTAAAATAAGGTCTTTGAAAGGTTTATGGCATACATGATAAACAGTCATGCCTCAAACATGAATTTTAAAGCTGCCAAGATGTGTCCCTATAAGGACAGCAAAGGTTGTCTGTTTTGTCAAGCATGTAAACTCATATACTTGTGGTAGTTACACTTATACAACAATAATTATCTTTCAAGTTTTTGGACTACAAACTGAACTGCTCTTTCCCAGTATATATTCTTAGTGAATTCCCCCCAGAAACTGAACAGCTTAGAATGACTGTTTGTTTTTCATGTTATCTCTCGCTGAACCTCCATATGTGTTCAGATGGCTTTCATGGACACGTTTTTATCTCTATGTCATTTGCTGGGGCTTTCATTGATGTCCCTGATGGTCACACACCTCCAGGGCCTGTGAAATGAGCCTGTCTGATCAGTAGCTCTTCATTCCTTGCAGCTTGTGTAAAATTCACACAGGTTTAAGAAGATAACAGCACTGAAAAGTAACTTGGAACATTTTCAACCAGAGATTGCTTAGTTTTACAGTATAGTTTAGATTTTCTTTACAAGTGTAAGTAGTGTGAGACACTGAATGAATTGTAATTATGAGTGTGAATCTCAATGGATATTCCCCAAGAATTTAGTTTGCACCTCATTTTTGTCAGCTGGAATATATGGAATATCAAATGCTATTACTATAATATCACTTATTGTCAGGGAATCACCGATAAGTTTTCAAAACAATCTGAAACACTTTATTAACAGCACTGAATGCAGATCTTAGACAGCAATACAAAGGATGTGACTGAGATTGGAGATGAATGGTGAGTAGCCACACTATTAAACAGTCTCTGAGAGATACCAAACTCTTTCCAGTTGTCTTGTAGGAAGATCACGAGGAGACTGAAAGGAGAAGAGGAGTTTGAGACTGGAAACAGGGACGAGGAGAGGATCAAGGAGGAAAGTGTTCTTTCTGGTGAGTAACAAACGGATGCAGTCTTAGCCCTAGATGAGACCAGACAAGGTGTTTGTGTGGTGTGCTGACTTTAATGGAGAGTTGATGAGGATGATGGCAGACAGGCTTCACAGTTCAAATATTACATTCAAATCTTTACCTGCACAGTAAAAAAATAGTGAACAATGCTAGATAAAGCATTAAAATGCAAAGAAAAAAAAAAGAGATATAAAAGTTAACTATTTGTTTGAGTGTTGGAGTTCCCAGCATGCACTGGGGAATGCATAAATAATATGGATGTCTTGTTTGCCAGATTTATTAACAGTGTGGTTGTTGATTTTGCTGTCATGTTTATCAACTTCTTGTCTTGTGATGTCAAGCTGTGTTTGTTCCTCTACTTAAGGACTGATAATTGTCCTCTGGTGTTGTGGTCTGAGTGTAGAGAATCAAGATTTTAAGTGTTTGTTTTTTTATAAAAGGTGACGTGTTGTCATTAGTTAAGCAGTTTGTTCTGATCATTTCTTATAGAAAATTGAGATGAAGCACATAGTACTGAATTTAAAGCCTTGCCAATAAAGACAACCATTTATAGTCCTTTTAAGTTGAGCCAACATAAGAAGGCAACATAATTTTCTTTGGTGGCTCTTCCGTGTCAGTCTTTGACACGTGTTCACGAGAGTACCATGACGCATACGTGTGTATTCCTCTGCTTGAAAACAAGGCACAGCGCATCCGGGTTCTATGTCAGAACGCCAGCTCCTGTGTCAGCAGCACCACATGCAAGCATCGTGGTACTCTTGTGAACATGTGTCGACTGAACACGGAAGAGAAGAAATTATTTAATAAAGTCATTATTTATTTATTTTTATTATTATTTTTTTTTTTTTTTTCACAAAATGTATTCTCGTAGCTTCATAAAATTACGGTTGAACGACTGATGTCACATGGACTATTTTATAAATGTCCTTACTACCTTTCTGGACCTTGTCAGTTGCATTGCTGTCTATGCAGGGTCAGAAAGCTCACGGATTCCATCAAAAATATCTTAATTTCTAATCTTACGGATTTGGAACAACGTGAAAGTGAGTAATTAATGACAAAATTGTCATTTTGGGGTGAAATAACCCTTTAAGACTCACAAAGACAACAGACTCACAAAGAGCACTGAAAGTCGCCATAAAGTTTCCTGGCTAATAAATGATGATTAATTATTGCTTTGAGGATCTTGACCTCCAACATAAGGCGCCCATGAGACGTCTTCAGGAGGTTTTCTGTTTTCCTTTTAAATGAATTACAGATCCCACGATGTCTGCCATTAAGGTTTATACCGGTTACTGCCTCATGATAGTTCTTTTATCTCTGTCATCCTGCCTTAATCTGCTTTGGATTTACTTTGACAATATTTCACAATAGGTTTTATATTTCATTTATTACCCTAATCACAAAGGGCCATCACAAATATAAGGTTTTCTTGAGGGGCCTTATAAATTATTCCTGGCACTCCGTAATAATAATAATAAGAATTCTCACAGAAAAGTCATTGCTATTTTGAGGAGAAGTTTGTTTCTTGTGAAATCCTTAAAATGTTTCTTGGGAAAAGGACAACATTAGGGTCAAATTAGGGTTGACTGTGCCAAGTTCAAGGTTAGCATGGTCCAGTTAACCCCTGCTGGTAGATAAAGTAATTACACTATTCTGCAACCTGCTTCTTTGACAACCATATTCTAACTTTTCGCAAACTGTATAAAAAAAGTTTGTATGTATTCAGATGTATTTTTAATTGTATTTCAAAAAATATAATATGTAATACATTAATGCAACATAACATAGTCACAGATATTTCAGTTATTCTTCGTAAACAAATGTTTGTGTAGAAGTTTATTTCCATTGCACAAATCTTTTTTACTTTTACAAATATTGGTATGTTTATATACACCTATGTAGAGCAACAGGTCAAAAATGTTCAGCTCAGGTGTAACATCCCTCATTCTGTGTCATAACAGCGTGGCCAAACTCTTTCTGTGACCTCTCTGTACTTGGACAGCTTTTGACTGCCGCCACAACATCACCTGCTGTTTCGCAGAGGAGTGCTAATTAAATTTGGAATCCAATTACAGCAATGGTAATGAAATTTCCAAATGGGGAAACTCTTAATCTGTTCATTGAGGTGTTTAATTACTAGTGAGTGTGTGAGTTAGAGATAGACTGCACCGCTGCATTTCAAGACGGCCGTTGTAGAGAAATACGAAGAAACGTGCCTGTATAGGTCTGTGTCCAACATTTGACTGAATCCACACAAAGAGCTTTAGTGGACCTTTTTCACACCAGGGGTTTGGTATTTGACGCAAGACTAATTTGAATGTCTGCAAAAGTGAGCAACTGAAGGAGCTTGGTAACAAAAAAAAAAGGATAAAAAAGTAGTCTGTAGAGTCTTTGGAATTTAAGAGTTTAGTGATCAGCTGGTATGAAATATTTTATCCATGCCTGAATAGACTTTTATTTATTTATTTTTAATCTCAACTTGAAAGAACCTCACTGAAATCCCTTCTTCTCACATTCTTTTAAATGGGGGTAACATTTTCCCCCTACATTTTATACATGATGTGACCTTTTTCTGGCACACTAAATGTTTTCAGATGTAATATATATTATATTTATTACATAATATATATTAATAGGATATTTGATATCTTAAATCATAAATCCTGTTGATGAAATGTACATTCTGTGGTTTTCATGGCTCTGCTGGATACTGAGAAGGAGCCATAAAGTGTTACTAAACAGCCCTGTTAAAGGCAGTTTAGCTGCCCTCATATTGCTGTTGTTCATGGTTGGCAGTCTTTGTTCTCATGAAATGCTCACTGTTTATTGCACAATCCACAACACCTATTTGTAGTATGACATTTTAACTGCTGCTTTTACACCGGAGCCTAAGTAACAGCAGAGGCTGAAATCCTTTGTTCACATTAAGCTATTTAAATGCTCCATGATTACTCTGAGATATGTCCTAGTTTAGATGTATATAAAGAAACATAATATTTAGTTTTAGTGCTGACACACAGAACAAAAGTAAAGCTGATTCACATGATTCACTGAAGTTTTTGTAAGTTCCTTTGAATAAGAAAATGCACACTAAATGCCTTGAAGGCTAACGCACGTTTCACATTGATGGGGAGGATCTAGGAGCAAAAGACATTAGTTGAAAAGTTCTTGATTTAGAAGTTCAGGAGATTCAGCCGGGGGCAGAGTGATGCAGTCAGTTTACAATGTATGTGGGGGCATGTTCAGCTCAATAATACAATATGTAAGAATATGGATATTATACAATAGATTTTATTCCCCTATATGGGAATAGGCTTGTAAAACACCTCTATTTCTATTTAATTAGAAATTGTATTTATTTAAAAGTTACTAATCATTGTTATTTAACATATATTGTAAAATAGTTGAAACTCGCAAGATAGATTTGTTTTGTTTTGGTGTGTAGTGTTCACAAGTGCTGTTGCAGTTGCTTTAATTTCCACAGGAGGCAGCAAGTGGCACATAAAGACTTCTGTAATAAACCCATGAGGCTGTGCAGGGGTTGATGGGTAAAGCCTGTGCAGCACAAAGGTTCAGCAGATAAGGCTGTTGTGTGTCCCCATGGTGAATCAATATTTTTCATCGTAGCAGCTTAGCCAGAAAAAGGAGAAGGAGGAGTTGGATTTCACAGCCAGAGAGCGTGACATTTCTGCAGGCAGCTCGCTCAGCCTAACAAAGTATCAGCCCTATGTTGCTCAGATTTCCAAATGAATACTTTGCTGTGGTGGTTTTTTCCTGCTATGGATGAGTTACACTTGCTGTAAATTACACTCACTGGATGGTAAATAAAGAAGAAGAAAAAAAACTGAGAAAATAAAATTTCAGCAAATACAAATTTACAGGTTTAGATATCTGAAAGACCCTGTAGCTTATTTCTCCTTATATATCTCACAGTTTAAAAAAGTATTGCTTTTTAATCCAGTCCTTTCATTAATGGAAACTTCAAATGACAGGTTTAATGTAAATTCACACCCTGAAATTAAAGTAATTTACCTCAGAGAACATCTGATATACTTAATCATGTGTATAAATCACTGATCTCTAACTCTGCAAGTGGCACTGCTATTAAAATAGAAATGGTAATGTTATTAAAGAGTTCTGACAACTCTGAAATTAAAGTGTTTTAAAGTGTCGTCAGCCTCTTCCTTTCCTCTGTGGAGCAAGACTTAATTTTTTAGCTCCATAAATGAAAATGCCCATGTTCATCTCTCATTATCATACAAAATTCATCCACATCATTTCAATTAATAAACTTATACTAAACTTAAAATAAACTTATCCTAAGCCTTTTTAATAAGCATTTTAAAATTATGGTTTTTGTTTAGGCATTAAGCTATATACTATAGTTATCAGACATCTCCAGATGTCTGTCTAGAAGCTGACTCTGATGGCTATTTACTAATTTAGTGGTAATATGAATGTTAGGTTCAGAGAGAGTTCAAAGATTAAAATAATGGTTAAATTTAAAGCACACATCAATTTAAGCTATGCATGAATGAATATAACATCCATTTTTAATTCAGATCTCGATAATAATGCATTCTTCATGGCCCTTGACTGTTCCTCATAGTCATTAGAAAGTTAATAGTATACTGTAGGTGCCTGTGCACTTTCATTATGACAGTCTTCTGTTCTTCACACCTTTGCTTTTTTTTCCATTTTCCACTATGTTGTCCACTACATATGTGTCATTGAATGCATTGAGAAGCTCAGAAATAGTGGCTTTCATCTTTTTTAAAGCTGGAGTGCAACAACATTAAGACTCATTTTCAGGTTCAATACCTGAGTCATCTTTGCTTGAAATAGCACTTCTACAGGCAGAGTCCATAACTGCAGTGATTGTCACGTGTATCATAATTAGCTTCATTTTAATGAGTGATTGAAAATGTAACAGCAAATATAATTTGCTTCTCTGCTTCAGATAAGAAGCTGTATCAGCTGTATTTAAAGTTGTGATGGGGTTTAACTCCTCATCATGGCTGGAAAAGGAAGCATTTGTAATGTGATTATTGATTATCATACTTTATAAGCCACATGAGGTCATGGCATCTTTGTAAAGAACATTTTGATCAATAGATTACAAGCAAAGAAAATAAATAAAAAATAGATGCTGTGTAGCTTTAATAAGCTGATATCTAGTTATTTACACGTTTGTTTACATAGCAATCATTCAGATAACAGCTTGCCAGTCAATGTCTCTCATCTTCAGTTGCATTCATGCACAATAAACTGCAATGGATAATACTTTTTGTCTGCATCCTTTTTGGAGCTTGACAGCCACTTGTCAACATCCACTTTCACTGTGCCTAATACTTATTTTAATCCGAATTCTACTATAGTGTTCCCCAATTACTAGATGGCACCGCCTCTGTGCTTGTATTTCATATCATCATCTCATGTCCTGTGTGAAACAAGCACCTTCTCTGTCAGTCTGTGCCACAGCAGACCTTCAGGGCCACTGGCCGACAGCTGGAAGTGGCAGTTTGCCAAAGGTGCTGTTATTTTTTTACTGTTGTTGATAAGACTCTGAACTGGCAGTAACCCATGAGTATAGCCGTTTGACGAGACTCACCCATGGCCAAGTTATGGTGTGACAGGGCTATGATTAAAGAGTTTGTGAACCTGGCCATGTTCAAGCTTGTGTGGAGATAATGTGGCCCATTGAAGTTGCACAGTGGTGTGCTTATTGATGCTTTGATATGATCATTTTGTAAATCTGTGTGAAGGGATATACTATTCTGATATTGTGGCAGATAGAATCATGCCACATTAAAGACAACACACCAAACTGGCAGCGGGCTTTAATGAACATCGGGCCATCCTTGAGCATCTCTTTTCCTAGTTGGCGATTGGTTGTAGACATTTGCGGTGTGTTAAAGTGCAACTTTTAAGCCACACATGATGAGAGGTGAATACTCAGTAAGCTTATGGTGTGTCACGGCCTTAACATTCATATTTATTTAGATTTTTTTCTTTCCTTTTTAAAATGGGTCAGAAACAGGGTAAACTGTATTTTATGCATGTATATACATGTAAATGACAGCCAGCCGTAGTTGTATGTTTCTTCTCACTATTTGTGTATCAAAAAGCAGTGAAATCTTAATAATAGAAAGAAATATTTTAACTGGAAAATATTTATACAGTGTGAATGGGTCATTATACAAGAAAATGTATTGTACTGTATATAGCTTTTTGCCTTTATATTTCAGGAGAAGGGTCTCTCAAAAAGGGATGATCATATTTGGTGGTCAAGACAAATCTTCTCTAAAAGGTGTAAACAATGTTTGTTTTAAGCCTATTACTTGCTTATATTAGTTACATCACTAATAAGAGTAAAGATCAAACTATATTTATTCAGCAACCCTGGGAAATTTTTTATCCTAGAATAATTTGGCAACAGTTGGTTTTGCTTGTCTCATTGAGGAGTTCAAACGTGGAATTAAATCAGTGAATTCATAAATATCCCCAACCATCCATATAATTTCCTTAGCATTTGTCTGGGATGTCCAAGGAGAAAATCCACAGCTGTACTGAAATTTGTGTGCAATATCCAGCAGCAGAGAACAAAAACATCTGGTCGACTCTGTATTACTGTATGAAGGAATGAGTTTAAAAAAGAAAACTGTTCAGCTTGTAAGCAGGAGTTCAACTGTGAAAACAAATCAGTTAATTCAGAAATATCTCCAAATGACTACATTATTCACTTAGATTTTATGGAATATAGATTGCATGCATGTGGCACAATTGTTATGTAATGAGTGATTTACAGTTTTCCTTACTGAGCTATTGTTCTAATGAGTATTATTAATAATACCAAACTATAGGCATCTTGGGTATGAATTTAAGATTTTAACATTTTATAGAGTAATATCAGAAATTACATTCTTAAATGATCCCATGCAAAGAAGATCAATATCCATAATTAATTAAAGGGGTCATATGATGCTGCTAAAAACAACATTATTTTGTGTATTTGGTGTAATGAAATGTGTTTATGCGGTTTAAGGTTAAAAAAAAACACATTATTTTCCACATACTGTACATTATTGTTTCTCCTCTATGCCCCGCCTTTTTTTACGAAATGCATCGATTTTTACAAAGCTCATCCGTCTGAAAAGTGAGGTCTGCTGTAATTGACCAGCTACCCAGTGCGTTGTGATTGACCGAATACCTCAAGCGTGTGACGGAAATGTTACGCCCCTCACTATACTGTGTTCTGACTATTTGTGCTATCCTGTCAGATTTTGTTACCTCCCATTAAAACAGATGGTAGCATAATTCGATAGCGAAAAACACTACCTATCAGATTCTACTCTCCCAGGATCAGGAAACAGTCCTCCATAAAATGCGTTGCACATATCTGAATATTTGGGTTGAACTGTTCTGGAACAGTGTTGAAATACAACTTAACCACTAATTTCTAGTCGTGTCCTTTTTTTGAAGACCAGACAAAGTAGTTTTGCTTTCACAATGAAACACAATGTCTCCACAACATGGCAGCAACAACAATACTACAGCGAGAATAAAAGTTACGCCTTCTTTCTTTGTGTGAACATTTGGGCGGTGTTATGCAAATATTCCCACATTGTGACGTAGACGTGTAAGGGCATGTTAGAACGAGCCGTTTTAGGAGGGCATGGTTATCACTTAACTTTTATAAAGAATATCTCTTTGAATTTGAGACTTTAGTCTTTGCAACTTTACAGATCTTCTTTATGCACCAAGAGCTTGTAACACTTCAAAGAGAAAGGAAAAATTTAAATTGCATCATATGACCCCTTTAACGTGATATGCTTCTTTCACCACAAAGAACCTTTTGTGAAACAGAAAGGTTCTTCAGATGTCAAAGGTTATTTATGGAACCATTTAGACAAAAAGGTTCTTCTATGGCATCGTGAAGCACCTTTATTTTTAAGAGTGTACCGTATAAATTCCTTTGAAAATGTTGAATTCTTGGTGTTCATTGATCCTGAATATTTTTGCTATATCAAATAACTAAAAGTAGCTGAGGGAGACTTGCCAAGATGCCTTTTTAAAGGTGTTTAATTTTATGTGGCTCTAATAGGAATAAAGATGTCAGATCTCAACTCCAATGAAATAATTGTCATAAAAATGCAATGTGCTGTAGTCATTCAAAATTGCACTTTTTAACATTGCTGTTGGTTTGAATATCTCTTATCAGTTTTCTTCCTGTTTCTGAACAGGTCCTATAAAGGACATGAACCTTCCCATGTTTCCTACAAAACTGAATTATTAATTAATGTTCCATAGTCATAATTACAAGGTCAGATCCATCATGTGATACATGTTACAGCATTGAGAAAACTATAGAAATCCTATGGCAAGGGTGTGTTGTTTTATCTGTCTAGAGTGTCTGCCGGTGATAGCCCAGAGCCAGCTGCTCTCCAGAGGAGCTCTGAACCTTGCCAATAATACTGAGCTGGGATGGAGCCAGACTCCAGGAGAAATGTGGGAATGATCAAGTAGTAGTGAAATGAACAGCGTAATTTATCTCGAGGACATGACCAGAAGTCCATCTTTATACTGTTCAAGCAACAGGTTTTTCCAAATGTACTCTACACTTAAAGAGAAAACACAAGTAACTAAAGATGTCTTATTGGGAAACACATATAATGTATGACAACATTTCTAAAAAAATTAAAGATTTGAGTTTGTTCATCTTTTTTTATTTGCTGAGTCATGTCATGTTGTCATAATTTATTCTGCACTCAGCCTTCAGAATGAGTCTACGGAGCCCCGCACATGACATGCAAGAAGAAAGAAATTAATTGTGTGCACAATTTACTAATTTGTTCCCTTGATGTACTAAAACGTGCACGCGATTACTATTTCATTCCCTCGATTTGCAAACTGCTTCCGTCGATTTGCTAAATTGTTCCCTCACAACTTACTAAATCATTCTCTCGATTTATAAATCGTGTGAATTATTTAGCAAATCAAGGGAATGAAATAGTAAATCGTGCACACAATTTTGCCTACTGTTTCCTTCATGCCAGGTGTGGGGCTCCGTATGAGTCCCAAAGATGAAAATGTATCTCCAAACCTAAGGACTAAAACACCAAAAAAAAAAAAAAAAAAAAAACATTCTACAGGTTCTATAGGTTTGGCGTCAGTAACATCAAAAATCTCCGGTTCTCCTTTGTCTTGTAACCAAGCCTCAACCACTAAGTCTGGTAACTTCTATGATACTTTTCAGTACTCTGATCAAAGCTGGTTTCATTTTGTGAGAAAGAGTTGTATAAACATTTATTGTATTTTTTGTTACACAGAAGAAAATCAGTCAAACAAGTTTGTTACAGTGTGGGTGGGTAAATGATGATATCCTCAAAAACTCGGTGACTAAGAAGGAGATTGGTAAGGGAGGCCACCAAGAGGCCAGTGACAAATCTGAAGGAATTACAGAAGGGGTCTTCTGTAAAACAGAAACTCTGCATTCAACAACTGTGGCCCAGATGCTTCACCACTCACAGTTTTATTAAGTGACAAAGAGAAAACCACTGTTAAAAATCTTGGCTACAGATTATCAGAAGACATCTGGAGAATTATGAATCCAGCCGAAAGAAGGTTTTACAGTCCAATAAGTCCAAAACTGAGCTTTTTGGCCATCAGACTAATGAAAACTTTCATAGGGATGGGCACTTTTTGAAACACTGTCAAACAAAGGTACAGTGGCTTTTGTACCTAGTATTTGTACACTTAAGCACCATAAACACATTTAATTGCATGAAATAACAAATTATCAAACTATAGCATCTATAAATCTATAATCAATCAATTTTTTAAAATCTTTTGTTTAAAAACTGTGCCTGTGCACAAACACACTTCAAAAGTTATTAAAAATCTTTTATTCTGCTGTCTATTTCAGAATACAAAACATGTTACAAATGGCTGCACGTTTCAGTTTCAGTCACTAATGCTTTCTTCAAGTTTCTTTTTTGATAAATGTGTTTGTTTTGATGTTTTGTCTTATAATGTCACATTTTAAATGAGGCATAATGGTCCAAATATTTTGTGTATTTCTCCCTGTGCCTCTCTCTGGGGGTTTAGTCTTTAACTTGACCTCTCTAAGAATCAGCAAGAAATAAATAAGATACAGTAGATCTTATATATAAAAGAACACTTTGTTGCACTCCGTTCAAGTTTGCTCAGGTATTCATTATTATTGGACTGATTTAGAGACCAGCTGTACTTTGTGTAAGTCGATAACATGAAATGTGCTTGCTTTTTTATCATCGTCGATACACCTTGCGAAAATAGCTTTTCTGAGACATGTTGCGTCATTAAATGTCATTAAAAAGCCATTTCAAATGCTCAGCTCGCGACCCGAATCCATTAAAGCGTCTCTGCATATCCATTTCCACCGCTGAGATTATCCGCTAGCGTCTTACGCGCAGACAGTCGTGAACTCCGCCTGGTCCCTCGGTTCTCTTCTAATGCTGTAAGTCTTTTGTTTAGGATACGGGGATCGTTTCACAACACTACAAGTTTCCAATCGATTTCTGCTGCCATCGTGCTCAGAGCAGCAGTGCTCAATTACTGAGAAGACCTTCCCGGCATGGCCCTTCGCCCACGCGTTTGCAAACCAAAGCCCTGCTAAAGTAGACTACAGGGTACACTATTCTGCACTGGCCGTCGATATGCTCGAGCTGGACCATCGCCTCGCTCCCGACACTCCTGCATCCATCTCGACCAATCAGAGCCGCGGCATCGTCCCGCCCCTCCCGGTTCCTTGAGAACACGTGATCCGAAGCGGTCTGGAAACCTGCCGCTCGCCTTCAGTGTGTTATTGTGGTTCACAGGTACAGAGGAATGGCCCTCCGCGAGACTCTGACAAACTCACGGCTCTCCGCGAGCGCACGGGGCGAGGACGGAGGACAGTCTCTCTAAGCGGCGCCTCGGTGGATGTTGTAACTTCGGCAAGTCACTCGAATGGGATATATGATTTTGTGCCCCATTTCGGTTTCTTAAAAACACCCCTCTCGTCTTTTTATTTTGCCTTGCTTTTTGAACATCTCGCTTTCCCACTTCCCTCCCGATACCATCCCCTCCGCTGTCATCGCACCCAGACCTCTCTCATTCGCATCTGCACCCTCTCGCTTCGGGCGGATCCTTGCTCTGGTCATCCAGAAACAACTGCTTCATGGGGCACACTCCTTCCGTCGGAAAATGTCCCTCTATTGGCTTCTAAGCGCACCGGCAAAGTTGACGACATTAAGACCAGGGCTGTCGTTGCGCGTCTGTGAGAAGTGTCGGGGAACTGAGATGGGTGTCACGGTGGCGGCGGCCCCACACGAGCCCCGAAGTCCGCACCAGTGGAACCGGATAGTGGGACACTGGGTATGGATTGCAGTCTTGTCCTTTCTCGCCACTTTCCCGGTGCAACAACTTGGCGCTTTCCCGTCCTCTCTCAGCGACTGTCAGACTCCGACTGGATGGAATTGCTCGGGTAAGATGTTCAAGAAGTCCGCTGCTCCTTGCGATAAGGTTTGACGTTCCCTTGGCAACGGAAGACGGCTGTTTGTCGTAGAAGTAGCATAAGTTATGGACTTGATGTTGCGATGAAAGCTTTAGCAGTTCACTGCTGCTGAAAAAAAAAATTATGAAGACCTGTTTTAGTTATGAGCTTTGTTGTGTTACCGCGTAAATAGTTTATTTCTTTCCTACTAACCGTCTTTTTTAACTCTTAAGCGATATGTAAATAATGATATTTTAACTGGAACAAAAATGTATAGTTTTCTCCCACTCAATTAGCTATTCGTCTCAAATGAGAGTAGCATATCCCAGTCGATCTATAATCGTTATTATTCACCGCAATAAACTCTCAACATCTTGCGGTTTAATAGCTCATTCGTGTTTAGTCTGCGAGCTGTCGCTGATACAATTCCTGACCTGCTTTTCTAGGTTCAGTGCGTTCAGTAGAAAAACGGATGCTTCGACGTTAAACAAGCTGTCACCGCTGGAGACCTTAGGCTAAGAAACACAGGCTGATTATCAAAATATGAAAATATGTGGCCAGAAAAAACGGCTCTTGTGGTTATTCTGTCTAAATCACCTGTGAAGTTTCTGGGGAAATTAACTTTTGTTCATAGTTCTTTATTTTCATGTTTGGAACAATGTATAGCTTTGCGCATTTACCTAAAACTCGTATTTATATATTTCCTTTTGAAAAAAAAAAGCAATCATCCATAGCCCTACGGTCTCTCACATCCCTTCTAATAGGCTACTACATCACTAGAGGATATCATTAAATAAATTGATTTTAAAGTCATAATTGATATAGAAAAAAAGAAAAGAAAAAAGTATTACCTTGTATTGGACATATTTTAAACTTCAGCGAGTGAGCAAGTGGCGATATTTTGGTCAGGTTTAAAAGGTTTCAGTTTCGAAGAATGTTCGTGTAAGAATACTTTTAGAAGCCATGCTTTTCTTGGCAACAGTTCCATCAAGCCGGCATAGTAATCTCGAGCATCAGTCCGTCGTAGACTCGGATATTAAGTGGGTTTTGATTTGGATTGCGGCCGACCTCTCACCCTCACTGACAGAGCGCCGTTCAGATGGTTGCGGATGCACGTGAAATAATCATCACGCGCGCCCTGAGGCGCGAGAGACGCTCGGAACTCGCCGCATATTTCTGCTCAGTTTCCCGCCGTGGCGCCTCACTATCAATCAGCAGGTCACCGTGGGCAATTAGGTGTCGTTCCAAAACGTCTATCCTTGCCTCTTGCTTGCACTGGTTGTACAACTCATGGCAAAGGCATGCATGAGACGTGGGAAACTCTACCACAGGCATGCCTGAAGGCCAATTAAGATGATTTACAAAAAGGTGTTGAAAAACGTTTAGCTTAAATGTTTAATATGAATAAACAGTGCTCATAAAAGGCTGCTGAGGTAGTATTCTCAAGTGAAGCGAGTTGAGGCTTGGACCCGGAAACAGCGGTTCTTACGTCACCACTTAACAACCGAAATCAAACAGCTGTTAGCACATTTGACAAACAATTCTTTCTTCTGTGTGTTTATGTATTTAATATATATATATATATATATATATATATATATATATATATATATATATATATATATATATATATATATATATATATAAAGTTTTTATTTGGTCTGTTTTATGAAAGTCAGTGGTGTCCAATGTTGTTTTGGAACACATTTACAGGATTCTAATGTTTTAGGTTATCCGTTCCTTTACATTATTGCTGAATTAGTGCACACAACAAACAGAATGGCTATATGTTTGGACATTGCATTGCATTTATCAGGTCTGAAGTTTAAAAAAAAATAATAAATAAGAGCGGAACCTGCAGCATTATGGCATAAAACCTGAATTTCCTACTGACGGAAAATAATTTAAATCCCCAGCACCGAATTATGCGCTGAACACAGCAAAACAAATGCAAACCAGCTGTTTAGTCAACAATCCTAACTTAAGGCCATTGGCAGTAGACACAAGCGGTGTGAATACTTTTGCAAAGTAAATGCCTTATTACTGAAGTATCTTCTGTGTTCATGATTAGAATTCAGTCAACTCTGTAAGCTTCCTTGTATCAATTTTATGTAGCTACTGCCTCAAAAGTAAGTCACTGCCCAAAGGGGTGTAAGCTTTTATTTGTATTGTTCATTGTCAATAGCTGTCCTTTGAATAATTTTTTTGCACTGCTGGCTCACTGAGGGCTTTTGCATATCAGCTGCAAAGGAGGCGAGACAAGCACAAACAAAGTAGGCGAGAGGGGACAGCAGACTTTTTTGAATTTGAAGACACAACCATTTTTTTTCGTACAATGAAACTCAAGGTTATTTAAGACCATAGCTTAGTGTTTCACAAAAGAAAGTTATACTGGTTTGGAACAGCAAAAGGATAGTAAATGATAACAATTTTCATTTTCTGGTTAACTATATCTTTGAACCTTTGCTGTCTGTTAGATGTTTGTTAGAGTATTTTTAAATTAGTTACAAAGTATCTAGATTTTCAAAATTCACTTGTTCTGCTCTATCTCTAAAGAGCAGAGAATTCTGAACAGATTCTTTGTATTACACCTCAAACAAAAGTTTAAACATTTTCAACTGATAACAATGTCCTGAGGTTTGAAATCCAGCTTTTTAATGGCCAGACAACTGGTCTGATGTCTCACTCACTGGAGCTGTCTGCACTTCACCTTTAGAATAATTGTGTCTCTGCCAGCTTGCTTCTTTCAATTATTCACCTCGCTGGCAAGGCAGAAATAACAATCTGCATCTCCCCCGATACTCTCTTGTTTGGCACATTGTGAGACATAACATTGGCTCACACTTCTCGTTTGTTTTGATAAAATTACGACACTCTTGAGGAGCTAGGAGACCTGCAATACCAGGTGTTTGAGCCAAACAAAGTCTCTTATTTCACTGCAGAAGGAAGAAACAAGCAGCTGGAGGCAGCAACACCCTTAATTTGGACTGTTAGAACTCTCTTACTGATGAAGTGGATGTTGATGGCTAATTATTGTAATATTGGAGGTGGAATTATTAATACAGTCTTGTGTTCTTCATATGTATTTGCAAGTTATGCAGTTCTGCACACATTCTCTATACTAAATCTGCCCTTCACCTCGTCACTGTAAAGCTACAGCTGTAACTCACAACCTATTTGTTTTAAATTGCCTTCCATTAGCTACTAAATAGCTATTATGCAAAAGTGGCCAAGCCATAGGATAATTATGGTGCTCCAAAAACAAGCGGTTACCAAGGTTATACTGATTGTGAAGTTCTTTATAAAATTTGTTGCTTTAGAATCTTAAACAGACTTGTTTGGTGGGAACCCCAAATATTTGGCCTTATATAGGATGTCTAAAAGTTGCAATGAAACAGAAGTAGCAACAGATCTTTTCTTCCATATTTTACTGTACATCTGTGTGCAAAAAATTATCAAAAAACAAAACAAATGTAAGCGTGTGATTTGGTTTTATCCAACAGTTGATGGTTGGATTTTGAAGCAGAGTTTAAGCAGCCTAACTGACTGGAGAAGTCTGATGTACATCACCAGGGAGAACTCTGTTGATTTCACTGGAAGATTGAATTATGACGTTTATTAAACTTTCTGAGGTCAAAATACATAATGTTATTAATATATCATACAGTATATAATAAAAATGAAACATACAGTATACCCAAATCACTCATTCACAAAAATAGATAGATAGATAGATAGATAGATAGATAGATAGATAGATAGATAGATAGATAGATAGATAGATAGATAGATAGATAAAATCATAGATAGATAGATAGATAGATAGATATATATATATATATATATATATATATATATATATATATATATAAATGATCCTTTTTAGGCAAAAATATATATATATATATATATATATATATATATATATATATATATATATATATATATATATATATAATATTTTTGCCTAAAAAGGATCATTGTTCAGAGACAACTGTTTTCCAAACTATCTGTTTTTGATGTCAGTATAAGGATTTTTGTTGGGAAGTTAAATATAGTGTTTGCCTTGTTAGTGACAGCTCCAGAAGAACTCTGCAAATCATTGTTGTGGATAGTTATGCATCAACTGTTATCTTATTTATGGCTGTGCAGACTGTTTGCACATCACTTTTTCGTATACACATACCATGAAGCTCATAAGAGTCCTGTGTTTAAACTGAACTGTTTTCGTACTTAGAGAAAGTCTATTTTGGATTCAGGAAGAGTTGCTTTAACTTGTTTTTGTGGGCTGTCAGATAGTAGAGTATCTTAGGATGAAAGATGTAATTTCCTGTTTGGCTGCTCTAATCATTGCTTTGTGACTTCAAGGAATGACTTTGAGGAATTCTTATTGAAATTTTCAGGATGTTTTTTTTTACTGTCTTGTTGTCCGTACACGTACAGTGCTTTCTTCACAAAGAAAAGGAAAACAGATCTTATCTCTCCATGTAGACAGCTACTGAAAGATTGTCCTACCAGAGAGACTTTAAAGAGAGCAGAACAAAATTCCTTTTCGCTCATGGTAACTCAGCCCTGCTCAAAAAGCATTTTTAACAGACTTCTAAAAGCATATTTACAGTTAATCAAATTATCTGACTGATGTTTTGGTTAAGTTTAAAATCTTGTTAAGCATTTAGAGGCCTTTCAGTGTCCTTGATGAAGAAATTACCGTAATAAAATTGCAAGGATGCCGCTGCCTGTTTCCAGAACTCATTTCCTCTAGCAAGACATGATAACTTTCCTCAATCTCTGTTTTTACTTTCCTGTCCTAAACTTATATGACTTTGAATTTTTTTTGATGGTCCAGACCAGGAAAATGTGGACCTCAGCAGGTGCATAAGAAGTTTCTTAAAGGTTATGTAAAGGGATAGTTCACCACCACCTAAAAATAAAAAAAATCCGAAACTGCTATGACTACTTCTTTTGTGGAACATAAAAAGATAACTTTCCATACAATGAATGTCAGTGGGGTCCAAAACAACTTTCATCATATGGAAAAAAAAACACTGTGAAGGTTCGGGAGATAAAAAGGTTGGTAAACACTGGTCCTGACTGTTGAATTGTCTTGTATTGTCTTGGGGTAGGGTTAGAGTAAGGGCATAGAAAATACAATTTATGGGTAGAAAACCCATTATGCATATGGAATGTCACCATAATGATAGTAATACCTGTGTGTGTGTGTGTGTGTGTGTGTGTGTGTGTGTGTGTGTGTGTGTGTGTGTGTGTGTGTGTGTGTGTGTGTGTGTGTGTGTGTGTGTGTGTGTGTGTGTGTGTGTGTGTGTGTGTGCACTTGTACAGCTATCTTTGTTATAGGGCCAGTTTGAGTTTAAGACCATCGGAGTGAGGACAATCTTGTAAAGTGAGGACATTTTGGCCGGTCCTCACTTTCTGAGACCCCTTTAAAGGCCTGTTTGAGGGTCAAGACTTGGTTTTAGGGGTCAGGTTATACTTGGGTAAAGGGTAGGGTAAGGGTAAGGGTTTGGGTGAGGCACTTAGTTCTGATGGGTAGGTTAAGGGTAAGGAGTTAGAGAATGCACTGTGTCAATGTTTGTCCTCACAAAGATAGCTATACAGACCTATATCAGATCACCATGTTCCTCTCCGATCAATGACATCATTTCCTGCTCCTGTTGCCAAGTCCCCTGTTCAATACTGCACGTTTCAGACATGCACTCAAATGCGTCTACCTGTGTCGCGAGGTCAAACTGTATTATGGCACAGCTACGGAAGGGCAGCCAAGCAGTAGAGGTGTGACAAAATGCTTTGCATCTGTATGCCTTCGCAGAGGGAGTGCTTGCATCAATAATGCACGCAGATGCATAATGCCCACTCTAACCAAAGAGCAATGTGCCACATTAGATTTGAGACCCAAGTGGATCTTAAATGATTGCTGTTGGTAAAAGAAGAATTAGATTTCTGTGTTTTTAGTCTATACAGTGAAAGTGTTTGTACAAAAACATTCTTGAGAATATCTTCTTTTGTGTTCCAAAAGACATGTACAACGAGTTTGAGTAAATGATCACAGTTTTTATTTTTTTATTTTTTGTGAACTATGCCTTTAAGGTACCAAGTGAGCTAGGCCTTCTACAGATGCTGCTTCAAAAAAAATAATAACAAAAAAAATTGGAAGAATGAATGCAAGGAAAATGTTTTATGTAAAAAGTATTAGACTTAACTTAAGGCATGAGTTCTTATTTTATCAGTAAGCCAAGGGATTGACGATGGTTGTGACTAATTAGCTTTGGCAAATACTCTGACTAATATTTGTTGCTTCAGTAGGCTGAATTGATTGAATGTCAGTTTATCGCAGCTCCTTAAGAACAGATTGTGAACAATATGAATTTTAATGAAATATTCCTGCTGCAAAGCGTGAACAGCTACTAATTTTACACAAGGGATTTATGCACAAACCAAGAGCCAGCATCATTTCTCAAGGTCTCCAGAACTGAGGTACACAATGTGAATATTACAACTGTCTCACAAGACTACTGTTTGTTTGTTTGTTGTTGTTGTTGTTGTTGTTGTTTTGTCCCCTTGTAGCGTTTGAGGTCCATTGATAATTTTTAGCTGAAATGCAAATAAGCCACAAGGATATGTAAAGACATATTTCCTCATGTATGTGGCCCTTTAGCAGGGGCCTAAAGTAGCTCCATGTCCTCTGGTGTTGTCGTTACAATGAGCAATGTTCTGGTTCATTCTAGCTTCCGGGCCTCACTGGATAACACAGGGTAAAAATACTGTGTACCACTTGCAAGAAGCTTATTTGCTTTGACAGCAAAAATCCCAGGGCACATGAGCAGACCCACTGTTTTGTGTTGTGTAGTCTTATTATGATGATATATGGCGCATTGAGTCTAAATATATGCGGGTAATGTGGAATGTATCATGAGATATTATTCTTTGTTTAAAATTTGTATCATTTGTATAATATTAAGCAAATGATAGAGTTGCTTATTTCTTGCATAATTATAAAAGGTATTAGATTAGGGCTGAATGATGTAGTGCCTAATGGTTAAACTCATTATTTTAGGAGATTAATTGTTAAATATACAGCAGTCAGATTTTGTATGCTGAAAAGTAACATGGCATGTTTTTGGAAACAACTCATCTTAATTGTAATCATCTTAAGGAATCCTTATGGACTTAAACTGTCTGCAAGCTCTTGATTTTTGATGAAGTGCGATTTTTTGGAGTTTGCAAAATAGAATAAAAAGAATATTTCTCAGAGCCTGTGCTCAGCTTGTTATAAAAGCTGAATAAGGTTCTCATGCGGTGATTCCAAGAAGTTCACCATGTGCTGAATCATTATTCCTTCATGAGCACTTGTTTTATTCCCAATAAGAAAATGTCCCAAGAGCAAAATATGGTCTTGGAGTGGAGGTGAGAGCCTGATGAACCCTTCAGAGGACCTGCCTGTTTGTTCCATTAGTTCTGCTGAATTATTTTTATCAGAAGTGTTTGAAAAAACATTATCCTGCTTGTGCTGGTTGTGTCTTGGGACTTCTGTGTTTATAGTGAAATTCATGATGTTTTTTTGGCTCTTGTTGTTGCAGGGGATGATGACCGGGACACAGATCTCTTCCTTTGTGACACCAACACTTGCAAGTTTGACGGCGAGTGTCTCAGAATTGGGGACATAATAACATGTATATGCAACTTCAAGGTAAGAACTATTTTCTTATGGGCAGATTATTATATATATATATATATATATATATATATATATATATATATATATATATATATATATATATATATATATATATATATATATATATATATATATTTTTTTTTTTTTTTTTTTTTTTTAATTATTCGGTAATCTGTTCATTCGATTATACATCACACTATAGAAGAATCTGGAAATATTGGATGCAGTCAGTCATCATTCATAGCTGTGCATCACGTGGTATAAACTGTCACAGTCCTATGATCGGTTCACTGAAGATTTTGACCAACTTTCACTATTTAAGATTTAACTTTAGGTCTTTAGATTGTTATAAATATTTGTTGAATGTAGTTTTGGAAATTTTATTGAAAACATCAGAGCAGGACAATATATTGTAAAACAAACCCTGCTGTTTGAAAGACCTGAATCAGCTTTTTGATTTTTGTGAGTGAGTGATTCTGTTTTTCTGTATCTTTGCTGTAATTAAATATTAATGCTGTGAGCAGCCACAGCACTTGCTAAAACCCTACCTTGATCACAACCAGCAACTGGATACAGAATAATTGTGCAATCTAATTTCATTAAAAATTATGTCTGAATCCTTCCAGATCTTTTTACAATATTTTTTATTTATTTTTTTTTTTTTTTTTTTACAATTTTAAAACTAAAGGCCTTTAGGAGGTAGAAAAAAATATGCGTCTAAGACACAATTTACTACTTTGATGCCATGATAACAGTGATTTTAACTATGCTTCAGTATATCTGCCTTTCGCTGTTTTCTGTCTAAATGATTTTTAGGACTACTAGAATGGCCCACTTTGTCTGCTTTGGCCTTGAGATCACAGTGAAATGAAGATGGAGAGAGTCGGTCCTAATAACATCTGAGCTTGGTCTAAATGAAAATGCATTAGAGTCCCTTCAAGGCACTGAGCACATAGGCACTCAATGAGTCTGTTATTTTTATCCCAGCTTGCGAAGGAACATTAGTTTCTTTGGTGAGATAAATAGCATTACCTGATTGCCCCCCCACCCCCCCACCCCTTATTTTTTGGTCCAAATAGGATTCAGACTCATGATAGCACTACATTTTTTTTAGGACAAACCCCATTCTGTGCCTGGCCTCACTGGGTCACATTGTTTTAATTTGTTTTCAAGTGAGGCACTAATGCCATCGGCGAGAATAGGATCAGCTTGATTTAGGCATCCTGGACTGTGTGCCACATGTGTGCAAGTGAAACTCTGGCGTCAGCTAGCTTAAACCTAATAATGGTCGATGTCTTTATTCCATTAAGTGAAATAATTCATCAAAGAAGGATCGTCTAGAGGTTTGTGACGGGTATGAAGTCCAAAGAAAGTCTACAGTCAGGGAGGTAGTGTTGCTAAAAAGAGGAAGAAGGTTTGATCTGCCGATGAATAGAGGTCATTCAGCTCTGATGTTCATTTAGTGATGTTTATTCACCTCACACCAGCTCTCAGAGGCGCCTGGCACATCATTCATACTGTGAAGTTTACTTAGGATTGGTTCTTTGATGATTTTTAGGTATACCTTATGTTTGGTTGAATTTTACCCTTTTCTGCATGGTTCACAAAAACAAAGTTCCGGGGGACTGTCTTCTGTACCACTGTGTCTTCTGTACCACTTTTACAGTTAATCTGCTTTATCATTCTATGCTGAATTATAACTCACTAAACAAAGCAGCCAAAGGGAAGATGTATGGATTTGTGTGTTTATAATAATAATTTTCTGACATTTCTTGAAATCTTGAAACATGTTAATGTTAGTTATCTTTCCAGTTTTTTATGTCAGATCCAACTCTCTTTTTCTTGATTTGTTTATTATGTATGTTTTCTGTTTTTATTATGATCCATAAATTTTGAATAAGCATGTTGGAGTTCAAAAAAGAAGTGTGAAATGTAAATTTTAATCTAGCTGAGAAAATTAATCAGATGCACCGAATTAGCCTATCCCTACGGCCATAGGAATGCAGAAACTGAGAGCAGTGCAGATATGAAAGTCATTTCATATACGTAAGTACTTGTAATACTAGCAAAAACTTTCTTTAGTGCTGTATTGCATTGTGAGAGGTTGGTTAACCCCAAAATCAATTTAGCATTTTTTATGTGATTTTTACCTGCTGGGAAGTATGCAGTATAGCTCTCAGTTTATATAATGAAATTTGCAGTATGTCTTTGGACCACTGAACAAGTTAACTTTGAAACTTGGGGACACAACATGAATCCCATAAATGGTTTTTCGAAACAAGTTTGATGCAGCGAGGTAATGTTTCTCCATCAGAGTATATATAATAGATTAGATTACTAGATGTTTGTCTCTGACACAGCAGCAGGAGTTCTGGAACAGGGTGAAAGGTCAGTTTTAATCATCAGAGTGATTTTGTGTTGTGTTCAGAACATAGACTGTAAAAAAAATGGACTGTGCATCTCTATATCCTTCCACTATAGAAAAATGAAGCTAAAATGTATGGGATTATTATCCTGCCATGATTCAAAACTGAAAATAAAGTTCTGAAAGGTTGAAACTAAGTGTTCGAAAGCTCAAAATCTTACAAAAAAAAGTTTTGCAAGATTGTAAAATTTGGTTTGGGAGCTGGGTCTATATAAAAAAATAAAAATATCTCTGCAAACCTTATGTTGTTTTTGAGATTTCCTTCTTCAGGACTGCAACATTTTTTTTTACGATGTTGCGCAAAGAATTTTTCAGATTTTCATATTTGTCAGTGTTCTCCCAATGTATTAGTTTGTTTTCCAGGTTTGAAACCTTGTAAATGGTGATCTGAAAACTGGAGTGCGAATGTGTGAAAAAAAGTTTTGAAACTCTGAAAACAGAGTTTTGCAGGCTTGCAAAGTGGTAAAAAAAAAAAAAAATCTTTGCAAACATAATTTTGTTTTTGAGTTTTCCTTCTTCAGAAGTGCAACACTCTTTTTTTTACGGTGTTGTGCAATCATTTTTTCAGAGTTTCGATTTTGTCACTGTTCTCCCAGTGTATAGTTTGTTTTCCAGATTTGAAACCTTGTAAATAGTGATCTGAAAACTGGTGTGCGAATAGGTGAAAAAAAGTTTTGAAACTCTGAAAACTGAGGTTCGAAAGGGCGAAACTTATTACATTACATTAGTCTGCAATAGGAGTGCAAATGTATTTTTTCAGAGCCGAGTTTACAACACCCACTTTGCGGAGATACGCCCACACAGTTGCGAGCTTGCGACTCACGTGATTTGTGGCAGCGTTGTCACGCAGCTCAGCTCTGAAACTCTGAAACTCAGACTGAGCGAAAATAAAGCTTCGCAATCTCGCAACTTAAAAAAAAAGCCTTCTGCTCTTGCCCAATGCTTTGCTGTCTGCTGACGTACAGTCCAATCACAGGTGGGACTGACCGACTGTTCCGCCAATGACGAAAGCGCACAGGATATGCAAACAGAGGATGCACGGATCTCTGGCCACAGGGCGGTCCCGTCTAGAGCTGCAAGAAGAACCGCGTCCATGGCTGGATAGCGTCCGGTCCGGTCCAAAAATAAGGCTACCGACTTGTCGCGGGAATTCACTATACAATTGCCAGTAGCCACTGAGTTTACCACTGATAGGCCGGCGGTGCATCAATATACACACTCACCTCACCATGGCCTGGAAATGTACAGTGTTGCCAACTTAGGACCTTTGCAGACCCCTTTAGCAAGTTTTTTCTTCTTCAATAAAGCACCTAGCGACAAATCTTTAGGGTTTGCCCAAACCTTAGGCCTATTTAGTTTCTGAGACTTGCCGTTATTGCTGCGCGAGGTCTTTGCTTTCTCTCTCTGTGCGTCTGCTGTGTTCAGACGCACAGAGACGCATATGATGTTGCTTCTCTAATTTTACATCCAAGTGTAGCCGAAATCACAGCACAGTTGTTGTTTTTATCTTACTGTATGTGTATTTGATTTCATCAGAAGACGGCTCGATTATCAGGATTTTTGTGCAGATTAATGTTTTGGAAGGGAGAGCTGGTCACTATTTCATATTCATTGTCTGACAACAGAAACAGTAAAATATATAATTTTTTAATTAAATTAAAAATTTTTTTTTTTTTTAGAATTTAGCTGCATCCAAATACAGTATGTGGGCAGAGAGAGGCAAAAAAAATGTAATAATAAATAATAAATGTGCATTTTCAGAAGAAGTGAGCTGAAAGTGAGTCTCCGGCTGCGGAGAGTGAGTCGTTCGCTGCGTGAGGTGAGTGTGTATATTGATGCACCGCCGGCCTATCAGTGGTAAAACTCAGTGGCTACTGGCAATTGTATAGTGAATTCCCGCGACAAGTCGGTAGCCTTATTTTTGGACCGGACCGGACGCTATCCAGCCATGGACGCGGTTCTTCTTGCAGCTCTAGATGGGACCGCCTTGTGGCCAGATATCCGTGCATCCTCTGTTTGCGTATCCTGTGCGCTTTCGTCATTGGCGGAACAGTCCCACCTTTCCAGTAAATACGACTTGTGATTGGACTGTACGTCAACAGACAGCAAAGCATTGGCCAAGAGCAGAAGGCCCTCCCTCCAGGCTTTTTTTTAAGTTGCGAGTTTGCGAAGCTTCATTTTCGCCATAGACAGTAAAAGAAATGGACACAGCGACCCCATTGGAACTCAATTGAGACAAGTGAAGCCCATTTTTAGCGATTTTTAGAACTTCCGTTTCTGACGCGCAGACTCAAACTAAGCTTGATGACGTCAGCAACCTGTCTGACAGATGTAAATCTTCTAGTAGCTGTGCGTGCAAACTGCCATCGTTAATCTTGCAGAGACGGCGAGCTTGAGCGGGGAGTTCTTTGGCGTGAGTGAGCAGGAGTAAGTATTCTGATTAATTATTTTGTATAGTATTTTAAAATGTAACGCCAGTACGCCATATCTCTTGACGTCTCCCCGATTGCCTGCGAGCTCCTCCTCCTGTCTGTACGGTAATTTCTCTACTGTGCGACAGAGAGTCGAGTGGTTATGACGCAATCGTTAGCCTATTTTTACAAAAACTGTTTCTACGGGGCCATAATGTAACATAGAAGGTAATGGAGCCCTTTATACATTGTCGTGTATCTTTATAAATAAATAATGGACAAATGGAGTCTTTAAACGCCTCAGATGTAAAGTTATTCGCTGTCAAAGTGACGCCAAAAATGAATGGGAGTCAATGGGATGCTAACAGCAGGTGAAGTTCTGCTACAAGATGGCGGCACGCGGCCGACTTCAACTTCCGGTCGACTTCCTTCCCCCCTGATTTTCGCTCAGTCTGAGTTTCAGAGTTTCAGAGCTGAGCTGCGTGACAACGCTGCCACAAATCACGTGAGTCGCAAGCTCGCAACTGTGTGGGCGTATCTCCGCAAAGTGGGTGTTGTAAACTCGGCTCTGAAAAAAATAGTCTGCAATAGGAGTGCAAATGTAATGTAATGTAATAAGTTTTGCCCCTTTCGAACCTCAGTTTTCAGAGTTTCAAAACTTTTTTTCACCTGTTCGCACATCAGTTTTCAGATCACTATTTACAAGGTTTCAAATCTGGAAAACAAACTATACACTGGGAGAACAGTGACAAATTCGAAACTCTGAAAAAATGATTGCACAACACCGTAAAAAAGAGTGTTGCACTTCTGAACTAGGAAAACTCAAAAACAAAAATTATGTTTGCAGAGATTTTTTTTTTTTTTTTTTTACCACTTTGCAAGTCTGCAAAACTCTGTTTTCAGAGTTTCAAAACTTTTTTTCACACATTCGCACTCCAGTTTTCAGATCACCATTTACAAGGTTTCAAACCTGGAAAACAAACTAATACAGTGGGAGAACACTGACAAATTTGAAAATCTGAAAAAGTCTTTGCGCAACATCGTAAAAAAAAATGTTGCAGTCCTGAAGAAGGAAATCTCAAAAACAACATAATGTTTGCAGAGATATTTTTATTTTTTTACATTTTGCAAGCTTGCAAATGCTCTTATTTTTCGATCTTGCAAAACTTTTTTTTGTAAGATTTTGAGCTTTCGAACACTTAGTTTCAACCTTTCAGAACTTTATTTTCAGTTTTGAATCATGGCAGGATAATAATCCCATAAAAATGTCCCAGAAATGGCCACTGTCAACTTGTGACTGTGCTGATGACGTAATGTGGAGTCTGTGCAGCAGTGATTGTGAGGTAGAGCCACGGTGTCAAGGTCCCATCCAAACACACAATCATAAACTGGTTTAGGATGTTTTCAAGTTTTTTGACTTTTTTGGCTTTTTTCTATAATACCTGGAGAAAACAGGTCTGTTATTTTTTCCATTGACTTCAATGCCACTTTCTCTTCTGGCACACGACTCCCTGGAAATATGAGGTTTTAAATATTTTGTCTTTGCTCATAGGCAGTCAGTTTTTATTTATTTAGTTATGTATTTATTTATTTATTTATTTATTTAGTGCAAACACACAAGGCAAGATTCACATTTGCTGCCAGAATGGCGTAATTGCATTTTCTTCCAGCAGGAGCTTAGAGGGTCATGCTGAGCAACCAAACTTTGAACTCTTAGTCTCTCATTTGGCAAATCCAAGATCATTAATAAACTGTTTGTTCACACAAAAAAGACAATTCTGCCATCATTTACTCACCCTCATGTTGTTCCAAGCCTGAATGGTTTTATTTCTTCTGTGAAAATATTTTGAAATGTTTCAAATGTTTTTGAAAGTATCAACTGACAAAACAACATTGGACATAAATGACTTTGTGTATGAAAAAAAAAAATCCAAATATAATTTAATGATTATATGTTCCACAGAAGAAAGAAAGTTAAACTGGTTTAGTTTAGATGACATGGGGATGATGAAATATGGTGTGTGTGTTTATATGTATATATATATATATATATATATATAATGTAAACTAATACATATATATATACAGGTCCTTCTCAAAAAATTAGCATATTGTGAAAAAGTTCATTATTTTCCATAATGTAATGATAAAAATTAAACTTTCATATATTTTTAGATTCATTGCACACCAACTGGAATATTTCAGGTCTTTTATTGTTTTAATACTGATGATTTTGGCATACAGCTCATGAAAAACCAAAATTCCTATCTAAAAAAATTTGCATATTTATGGAGGCCCAGGATGCTTCGATAGGGGCCTTAAGCTCATCCAGAGTGTTGGGTCTTGCGTCTCTCAACTTTCTCTTCACAATATCCCACAGATTCTCTATGGGGTTCAGGTCAGGAGAGTTGGCAGGCCAATTGAGCACAGTAATACCATGGTCAGTAAACCATTTACCAGTGGTTTTGGCACTGTGAGCAGGTGCCAGGTCGTGCTGAAAAAACGAAATCTTCATCTCCATAAAGCTTTTCAGCAGATGGAAGCATGAAGTGCTCCGAAATCTCCTGATAGCTAGCTGCATTGACCCTGCCCTTGATAAAACACAGTGGACCAACACCAGCAGCTGACATGGCACCCCAGACCATCACTGACTGTGGGTACTTGACACTGGACTTCAGGCATTTTTGGCATTTCCTTCTCCCCAGTCTTCCTCCAGACTCTGGCACCTTGATTTCCGAATGACATGCAAAATTTGCTTTCATCTGAAAAAAAGTACTTTGGACCACTGAGCAACAGTCCAGTGCTGCTTCTCTGTAGCCCAGGTCAGGCGCTTCTGCCGCTGTTTCTGGTTCAAAAGCACACGCCTGTGCACGGTGGCTCTGGATGTTTCTACTCCAGACTCAGTCCAGTGCTTCCGCAGGTCCCCCAAGGTCTGGAATCGGTCCTTCTCCACAATCTTCCTCAGGGTCCGGTCACCTCTTCTCGTTGTGCAGCGTTTTTTGCCACACTTTTTCCTTCCCACAGACTTCCCACTGAGGTGCCTTGATACAGCACTCTGGGAACAGCCTATTCGTTCAGAAATTTCTTTCTGTGTCTTACCCTCTCACTTGAGGGTGTCAATGATGGCCTTCTGGGTTAACCTCTTACCCATGATTGCGGTTTTGAGTAATGAACCAGGCTGGGAGTTTTTAAAAGCCTCAGGAACTCTTTTGCAGGTGTTTAGAGTTAATTAGTTGATTCAGATGATTATGTTAATAGCTCGTTTTAGAGAACCTTTTCATGATATGCTAATTTTTTGAGATAGGAATTTTGGGGTTTTCATGAGCTGTATGCCAAAATCATCAGTATTAAAACAATAAAAGACCTGAAATATTTCAGTTGGTGTGCAATGAATCTAAAATATATGAAAGTTTAATTTTTATCATTACATTATGGAAAATAATGAACTTTTTCACAATATGCTAATTTTTTGAGAAGGACCTGTATATGTATATATATATATATACGCACACAGTTGTGGTCAATTTTACATACACTTTGCAGTATCTGCAAAATGTTAATTATTATACCAAAATAAGAGTCATCACTGACCTGAATACTGACCTGAATAAGATATTTCACATAAAATACATTTACATATAGTCCACAAGAAAAAATAATAGTTGAAGTTATAAAAATGACCCCGTTCAAAAGTTTATATATGCTTTATTTTTAATGCTGTGATGTTACCAGGATGATCCACAGCTGTTTTTTGCTTGTTTGTTGGTTTTGTGATAGTTATTAATGATTCCATTTTTTTGTCCTGATCAGTTAAACTGCCCACTGTTCTACAGAAAAATCCTTCAGGTCCCACAAATTCGTTGGTTTTCCAGCATCTTTTGTGTATTTGAACCCTTTCCAACAATGACTGTATTATTTTGAGATCTTTTTACACTGAAAACAACTGAGGGACTCATATGCAACTGTTAGATTAGGTTCAAATGCTCACTGATGCTCCAGAAGGAAAAACTTGTTCATTAAAGATATATTTCAAGTGGAATGCAAATCCAAAAAGCAAGCTGTTGGATTTGTCGATTGTCCTCGTCTGGACATGTACCACCATGTCATAACGGATCGTGTTGTGATTCTGCATGTTCAGTCACGCTCGTGCTGATGACTCACTGTGTTATGACTCCTCTGATCCAAAGCTCTGATGCTCAGTCATTCATGAGCACTTACATTGCTTACTCGCGTAATTCATTCTAATGGGGGGTTATTGCTTAGCCACAGACTGCTTGGGCATTTTTGTTTTGTTTTTGTTTTTTGGCTTGTTTGCAAACTAGTCTATGGCATTGTCCCTTGACTGTTCATGTGTGGTCTTGATTGAGTTTATCTTTACTGATCAATTATCCCAGCCACCTCTCTCTACTTGACTCTGATTCTGGTTGATACACCTTCCCTGCGGCCATCCTCAGATGACAGAGGTGTAGCCATTTGTATGTGGCCTAGCTGATGTAACAAATGACATCTAGTTTGAGTTCTAGCCGAGGTGCAGCATTCAAATGAAAAACAGCATCTCCTTCAGTTCTCTTTTAGCGTGAACTCTGGGTATGAACTCACAGGGTGCGCAGACAGTGGCAGAAGGTGGACGCCTTCCCTGCGGGCCTTCGGCTGCCCGTCATAAGAGCCATTTTCAGCCAGACCTCTTTGCATATATTTCCATGCATTTGTGATCCTTTTCTCCTCCAGTCACATGATTTCACTGTGGCTGGAGACAGATTAAAAGTGGGGCTTTATTCCCTGGTGCCATTAGAGAGTCGTACAAGACTAGGACCATGAATCATGTTGTACAGGTGCAGCACTAAAATGTTCTTGGAGTGCCTGCAACTACAATTTTGAATGTACTGTATCCTCATGTTTGTGTTGAGGAATAAGCAATAAGCCGCTCTGCGATACAATGATTTTACTACAGGTAAAGGATGTTTTCAGCATGAGTCAGAGTACCTAAGACTCGATAACAACACAATTTTCTTCAATTTGCAATCACACAGTGCACATTAGATGGCAATAAAAAGATTAATAATCAAAGGAAGACTTTAAATTAAGTAATAAAAAGCTTTCTCTTGATCACTCAACTTAATATTTCTTTTAAAATCTGGCATCTATAGTACACCATCTGAATCAAACACATGGATCACACACATGCTCTTGTCCACTTGCTTCTTGGTTTTGAATCCATTTTTGTGTTACTGAAGTAGCAATTCTATTAGATTATATCAAGTAAGTGTTAAAGGCTGCTACCTTAATGTTTGGTATAATTAATTCTTTGGTAAACATTTTTATTCTTCTTAGCATATTTGTAAAATAAAATAATTATATACATAGGCCTACATAAGATTGGTTTCTTTTATCTTTATTTTCCTTTGTCCTTTTTTGTTTATTTCAGTTGTTGCAGTGTTTCCACCAAGGAACAAACTTAAAAATACCCAAAGGTTATTTTTTACAATTGACTTTTATTTAATAATGGTGTCTGTTTTTTGCAATAAAATTGAATCAAACAGTCCTTTTTAATAGTCAATTTTATGATTCATATACAATAACTACAGTTCAAGCAATATTAATAGATTATTGTAGAATTGATGTAGAGTTCAACTTATGTGTGGTCACAGTTATATGGATTTATTGGCTATTTTAATATTTTGTAGCAATCCTTCCAGTCAGAATTCAGAGTCGTTTTAGAAACGTGTTTAAAAATGAAATGTGTAATTATTAACCAGATAGAAGTGTGTTTGGAACCTGTTTAAAAAAAATTTTTTTTTGGTTATTTGCTTTTGCCACTAGTGGTTTAGAAATTACACCCTTTTCCTTTAAATGTCTTTTAAAGGAGAAGAGCATTTGAATCATCTTGGGTGATGCAGTAGTCTTTGACCAGAATTTCATGGCCTGAGTATTTTTCCATTCAGCCTATTACCAAAAAAAAAAAAAACACCCTAGGGTTTATTTTTCTTTTGCTCTCTTTATTTCACGTCTATCACCCCTAATAGCTTCTCTCCATGAGCTGCCACAGGAGATAACTTCCACCAATATATCAAAAATGAAGCAATTAAAATCAAGAAGGAAGTTATTTCAGGGTGGAATTAGGTCCGGTTTCCTGTTAAAAGTCAGTCTGGTGGGATTGAAAATGCAGTGATACCGGCAGCATCTGTTTTTTCCTCCTGGCAATGTCAGATGCAGGATGTGTCATACATCCATGTACACACAGACCCTCGGCTGGCATGTGCTAGACATGAGATTGGTTGGCGGGTTGGCAGCTGGAGAGTCAGTAGTGTGGGGATTTTACCGAAGTAGGTGATGTTGGCTTGAGCCTGATGCCACTCAGGATAGCAGCATCTGTATCAGTCCCCACGCGGCTCCCCTCAGCCTGTCAGACACTATTACAGAAGAGCCGTCTCCCCTGACAAGGCCCGGGAGCTCCTCGCTGGGAAGAGTCTCACTCTAATCAAGAGCAGACTGCCTAGCAGTTAAGGAGGGAGGCTTGAATCTTTCCGCACTCCCCCGCCCCACCCCACTAGCTTCCCCCCACCCTCATCAAAGGAAAACGGCACGTACACGGGCATCCTGGGAATGGGGAATGTCACTCAGTCACACAATGGCTGGTATGTCTCTGTGTGAGGGGGCGCAAAAAATACATCATCTGGTGAGACATGCACCAGATTCTTTTTCTTTTTTTTTTTTCTTGTTTGTGCCTCTCCAGGATATTGTGCCTGATCTGTTTCTATTTTTTTCCCTTCCATGACCCTATTGGCCACCCTCCCTGTGAGCTATCACAGATAATGTGTTTCTTTAAGAAAGCAAGTGTCGAATCCAAATGCGCTAAGAAACAATTGCTCTCTTACTTTTCTAGATGAAACTGTAGTTAAATGAGTATTGCGGGTTCAGTACAAGTTAAGCTCAGTCGACAACGATGTGGCAGCACTTACAATGAAAGTGAAAGGGGCCAGTTTTTTAAACAGAGAAAGTAAATGGTAAATGAAAAAGCAGCGATGCAACAAATTTCGGTAAAAAGTCCAATAATGAATTTTGGCCAAAACAGGAGGGCCAAAATCATTGTTAATTTTGTGACTTAAAAATCTGCCTCAAGTGCTACTGATTGAGCTTAACTCTTAAAATATTATTTTAAATTCTCAAACCTAACCTCACGAGGCATTTCTGTGGTCTGTCAACTGAAGCAAGCAACATTTTGAAATGATGAGAGAACAAATCGCATGTGAATGAACAGGCATCCTTGTGTCCTTGTGCGAGACTCTTCCCTTCACATTCCTCCATTGGTTTAAGGTCAACTCATCCCTTTGGTACGGAGCTAATGATCTGACAGAAAGGCCCAGTTTTCTGTCGTTGTTCCCTAGAGCTGTGTCCACAAACGCTTTGCCAGTCATCCATCACTCCACAGGGCCAGCTGACAGGCTATCTCTGTCTTTTGTCACGAACCACAGGTGTTCCAAGTGTCTGGAACGTTAAGTCTTGAAGTCTTAAATATTTTTTCTTAATGCCACTCGTGACGTCTGAGATTTTAAGATTTCATGGTACGAGCAGCTTTGCGGAAACGGTGGTTGTAGTACCATGGAAGTCACTGGAATTCAAACAAATGATGTCCTGACTTGTTTCTCCGTACCTCAGGGCTTCGACTCCATCTTTGACAGGTTTGTTCTCCTGATAAGGATCAGCTGATGTTACTGATACACAGCTGATAGGCTTTACGTTCTCTTAATGGAAGAGAAAAAACAGGCCGGGCAGACTTCTTGTCTGTGACTGCCTCTGTACATGTCAGATTGAGCTGTGCACGTGTGTGCACGCGATGTCTGTTTGCAGTCACAGCTGCTCACTCACAGTGCACTTTGAGCATCTTTCTGGCCTCTCATGTTTCTCGAGTCGTGCTGTTTCAGCCCTCATAATGTGTCCAAGGGTGGAAAGAAATGCTACATAATGCCTAATGAATCAAATGTTTCCACGATCATATCATGTTCCAGGATGCATAATTAACTCGCTATGCCTGTTTCATCTCAAGCTGTTGTGTATCCACTGGAAAGTAGACAAGTACACACATTTGCTTTTCTTACTCCATATCAAATCAAGACTCCTTTAGTGCTTATCATTCTGTTGGACCATATGTGGGGTTTTTTTACTTGAATTAAGGTTATTAAATTTTTTTATATGTGAGTCTGATTTTTTATTTTTTTTTATTTTTGTTTTTTCTCTCTTTTAGTGTTTTGAACAATAAATACATCAATACACAGTTTGCGGCCACAAACTGTTTAGAACAAGTCATCTACACACAATACAAGGTAGGACACATAAGACTTACTTACATTTACTATTAAGAGAAAACCCACCCATATGTCAGAGCCCATTATCTGTCGAACATATTTATTCATTTGTAATATTTCCACTCCTGAGAAAATTGTTTTATTCTGACACTCTTTAAAAGTTATTTTTTTGTCTAGTTTATCCAAATTTAGTTTTATAATTTAAGGGAAAAATTGTTCTTAAATGGTTCTTTACACTGAAATTTGGTGTATGATTTACTTAATTTACTCCAAAATTGCTTGTAAATATCACAATTAATTACTGTACAAAGAAATAGCCAGTAACATATTGAATTAAATTTGAATATTGAAGTAGAAAGTAGTATTTTCTTTTTCTAATTTTAATAATTCAAGTATGGTATTTTGTCATCAAAATAGCCAAATCAACTAGCATTGCATAAAAAATAAAAAAATGTTGCCTTTTTTTTTCAATAAATTTTAATTTTAACATTTAAAAAACCTTAAACTAATGTAATGTAAACTAATGACTAATAGGCCTGAATGACTTCTGAATACAGCACAAGAGTGACATTTAGGTGGTGCAGGATACAAGTCTCTAGAGTGGTGTTTCCTAATAGGAGTGTTGTCTTAACATGTCAGCAACTGTTTCGGTAGTTTTCAGTGCTTTTACCTCTTCCTCAGAACTGTAGACGCAGTACGCAGTCAGTCTTATCACCGCACCGATCGCTTCTACTGCTCACTGTGTCTGACTTTAATTGCCTGTCTTGATTCAGTCTAGCCCTACTGCTTGAGAAGTTTCTTTGTGTATGCTATGGCAGTACAAGCGGTGCCTAGCATAGATGGATTGACTTGTCAGAAAGAGAACGGCTGATTGTGCTTTTGAATAGATGAATAGATCAACTAATAGATGGACTGACTGATGCAGGAATGAATGGCTGTTTCAGGAAAAAAAAAAAAAAAAAAACTGATGGATGGGTAAAAAACAAGGAATTAATGTGCTGCCACTTGCTTGCTCTAATACTCAGTCTTATAATACTGTAACACTTTTCCGCTAGCTTCCTGCCTGTGATTAAGTGTGAGTAGACATAGTGTGATTGAAATGCTAAAATGTGGTAACACAGGTGTCTCTGAGTGATGTTTGCAAGTACTTTTGGATGTTGTGAAGAAAAAGAGGCTTTAAAATGAGTAAAAGATGAGGGAAACTGGAGCAAAAGCAAGACTTCACTGTTAGTCAGAACGCAGCACCACAGCAACCCCTGCAGGACAAGAAAGGAACTGCAGCACTTCCAATGGTGGTTTAAAGTCAGAGGAACCAAAACACAGTGCTTTAGAATAACAGGTTTTATTACAAAAAGGTTGATTATTGTAAATATTATACATAAAGATTATTATACACAAGCAAACCTGCTCACATGTATACAAATGGCTTTGAAACACTGTCAAATCTTGTTTTTAGAGGCAAAAATCACAGGGAGTAGTATAAGGGGAGTAGACCAACCACTTGTCGATAAATTAATGAGACAAATTAGAACCTCCAGTATTTAACCTGTAGGAGTGAAAGCTCCGCCTTTCAGTTAAAAGAGCCAATCGCCTGTTTGTTTAGTCTAGAATCATCTAGCTGGACCTGACTAAAAAATATTTTTGTATGATTTGAGCTTAAGAGGCATAATTTATGATATCATTATTGTCATTTTCTATTGCTGAAATAAAATGCATTATTGTAAAAAACTTGGCAAACAGTTTTGAAGGTAACAATAATACATTTTATTTTTATAGCACTTTTCTCACGCTCAAAGCACTACAATACAGCTTAAAAGTAGACACCTTAAAAGAGGTAAGTAATAAAGTACAACAATAGATAACAGAAAATCAAAACAATTATACATCCAGATCAACACTGAAATAAAGAAAATTAAATAATCCTTATTAACAATCCTTATAAACAAGTTTAAAAAGATGAGTTTTTAATCATTTAATTAAAGTTGGCAGTAAGATTTCAGACTTCACATATGGAAGTAGATAGGAGGTTGTACTTGTCTGTTATCTACAAAATAGCTAATATGGTGTTCGAGAGATGCCCGCTGAGTGAACTGATTTGACTTAAAGGTACATAAGAGCCAAAATGTGTAGTGTGTCATTTTATTTATTGGGTGAAGAAATTTGGTGACTTCCATTGTGAGTGTTTGTGTGTCTGGCCTCTGTTGGGAGGCTCATTGGATTAGATTGTGTTTGAACACATGCTGTCCAGCCTTATGGCCTTCTCTTACAAGTTCTTTATCTCTGGTCTTTCTACTTCTCCCTATGCTTGTCCCTCTCTCATTGTCTCATGTCGTACAGTTTCCTTTTTTCTCCCTCACTTTGTCTTAATAATGTGTCACTACCACCTACCGACATACTTGATTTGTAATGATCAATCTATTTTTTGTTTTTGTTGAGAATTTGTTACTCTTTACCTTGTAAGAGGCTATTTTTACTTGAATGTAAGGTGTCAGGAAATAGTTACTTAACGCAAAAATGAAAATGTGCTTAAAATGTATTCACCCTCAGGACATATAAGATGTAGATTTTTTGTTTCTTTATCAGAAGAGATTTAGAGAAATTTAGCATTACATCGCTTGCACACCAATGGATCCTCTGCAGTGAATGGGTGCCATCAGAATGAGAGTCTAAACAGCTGATCAAAACAACACAACAATCCACAATTAATCCACAAAGCCAGTATCTTTTGGTTTACATCACAGCCATGAACCATGATTTGCTATTGGCTAGTTATTTGCAGGTGTTATTTGAAACTAAGGGGTGGGGCATTCTCATTCTAGAGATCTGATTGGACAAAAATCTGTGTAATGCAGGATGAATAATGATTTTTAGTCCATATTTGAGCTCTATAGCACATATGTGACAGTCTTAGAATGTGATGTTGTTTGAGTAATTCAGCTGTCTGTGAACAGGAAAGGAGGTTTGTTTTAGTGCCTTTTTTATCACGGCTACTATGAAAAGATCAAACTTTTTTCTACAGTGTAATAGATATATGTGTATCATATCTATCTAAGCATGCTTTTCAGATTTTTCAAGGTCCTTCCGTTTATTGTAATGCTACTTCAGTCCCACTCCTCTGACCTGCAAGTGAAAAGCTGTTTTGTTTTGTGTTTTATAGCTGAAGTGTCTGTCTGCTCTTTTAACTGTTAGTGTGTCAGCCACTCATTACTTGCCCTGAATTTATTTTAATTAACTTTTCTATCATAATCACCGGTTATTTTTCAGGCAAGGATGAAGTTCTAATGCATTCCTTCCCCTCAGGGGGTACAGTTAAAAGGACCAAACTGCAGGGGCTCGGCAAAACAGGCATTTCTGGGGGCATGCTGGGGGCTGGGCAGCCTTTCTCACTATTGCATCATGTCAGGCCAAAAAGATTGATTGAACACGTGAAGCTGTAGAAATATAAAAAAAAAATGAAAAGGTTTAAAAGCTGGTAATATCCATTTCACTCTCCTCCTCCTCCTCCTCCTCTCATTCTTTCTGTGTTTATTTTGAGATCATCTCAGTGCTTTGCTCTTCTGGGATTTCACTCTGTTTTTCTATTCTGGTGTATCGGTTGCGTTTTACTGTCACTCAGTCTTTTTTTTCACTCTCCATCTCAGGTTTGCTAATAGTGGAATATTTTTGTCAAAGAGAACTCAAATCGCATTCGACCTTGGTTGAATGAGGGATTTAAAAAAAAAAAAAAACTAAACTCCACGGCATAAGATCACAGATTGGTCCAATGTTCAAACATTTCGGTTATCAACCCAGATATTCATATGAATCTGTCCATCAGTTCATAAATAGCATTATATAGTAGTTAGTTACAATCCTTAAATTTCCTTGAATCCAACAGCACTGTGTGTAGCACTCCCCTTCTCTGTGTTTCTTCTAGACAAGCTGTCAGTCTGTGCGTTAGTGGTGGGTATTTTTCTCTTTCTGGAAGTTGCAACGGTACACCAGTAGGCTGTGACAAGTGTTTGAACGAGTTATTGAATTATTCATTAAATTCATTTGTTCAAAATGCTAATTTCTACAGCAACAAAACAAAGACTCACAGAATTATTTATTCAACTGATTCATTCAGGAACTAAAGAATGTGTGTTTCTCAGTGACACAATAGTTGTTTTTGCTTTGTCTTCGTTTGTCTATTTTTCCTTGACCAACAAAAGTAGCCCTGTAATAAGAGGCAATATTGTGTCCAAAATGTAAAACCATGTCTGCACAAGATACAAGTTAAGCATGCGGAGTACAGGAGAAATATAATGGGTCATCCGTTTATTGTCAATGAATTGTCGCTTCGCACCACATAAGAGTTCTGTTGGTCGTGTTGATGCGTCCAGGTTTGGAGGTGTTTGACGGAGCGTCCAGTGTAGACAGCCTTTTGCAATCCACTTTGCTGCATTCCATTGTTTTTCTATGTAAACATGCACGAGATACAGATGTGTTTTATTGTTGCCTTCACGTTTTATGTCTTTTGCAGCATCTTTCATATTTTTATAGCATTCTAAAAAAGCAACACTCAAGTTAAAAGAGGTGCCTCTCTCATTTTAAATGCAAAAACACATAGCCCCTCAAGCTTTTACAGCATAACAAAACGCAGGCATTGCCAAGCCGAGTGCAGGCACATTGCTACTCAATATTAACTCGTCTATTGGAATACTTTGGGAATAGTACACTCTAAGTCTTGCTTTTGAATGTCTGTAGTAGCATCTTGGAGTTGTACTGACTGTAAACTTGATTTGCTCTTTTGACAGTTTTGTAATGATATATTTTCTTACCAGAGGATATGATTAATAGTTAATTTTTATAGTTTCATTTTTGTATATCACCCTAAATTCTATTTATTTAAAATCCATTCATCTGTCTTTTTCCTTTTTGCTTTATTCTATACATCCAGTATATTCATATCCTGTAGACCCAGTTTTCTTTTTTTCCCTCCTGTTTCACCCTCTCTATCTGAATCTCTTGCCAGTGTTGGCTCAGAGCTCTCTCAACCTGCATAATATTGCTTCTCAGCCGATAAAACAGGGAGTACAAATCCCGCTCCAGAATCGATGGGCACAGTTATTCCTGTGACCCCTGCCAACCAGCTGGCCACCAGCCACACAATCCCTCAGCCAACACATGAACTGACAGACCACTGCAGCCATGCACTGTACCCACCTCCCCGGGGGCCAGACAGACCATGCCTGCTGGACCAGACACAATGTGTCTCTGTATGTTCAGGTCCATATGTGTGTGCGGTGTGGTCAGACTCTTCCAAAATACCTGCGTGAGGTTTGGAACAGCTTCTTTTTCCACCAGGCCCACTAGTGAGTTTAAACTACCTGCTTCTCATGAGGTCAAACTTTAGCAGGTTTTCAAGAGATTCGCTGGAATATTTAAAAAGCGTTTTGGTGCACTGAAGTAGATTTTTGTCTTTCTCTGTGAATTGTTTTGCTTGTCATAAATCTGGGGATGTACAAATATTAAAATTATGTCTGACATAAATTTAATAAATTAAAACTAGATAATTAATTTTGTTATTACCGCTGTTTTTTTTTTTTTTTTATTTCCCCCTAGATAAATTTGTCAAATCTTTTTATATTTCCATTTTTTAGAAGACATTTTTATTAAACATTTTTGCTTTGATTGTGCAAAAATTATCAAATCTTCAAACCTAAATTTAATTTTAAAAATTATAACCAGTTATAACCAAGCAACCTGAAACTTGCAAATGTTTCACAATATTTTGTGATGTATTCCTTCCTGGCATTTTCTTTTAATCATCTTTTTTTCGGCTGGTCTGGGAGCGTGGGCAGTGTAGTTGGCAGTCTGTATTTTGGCCCTCGGAGCTCACAGTAGCTTTATTCACTTTCAGATCACGCAATTCTTATTCTCTGCTGTGAGCTCATCTAAAACCCCCAGAATAAAGCGCTGCTAAAACATCACAATTGGGCTGTTAGAGATATAAAGTTCAGTTTCATGCTTAATTCTTATTCTTGCATAATACATTACGACATGTATTTTATGTAAACACTTTATTTTATCGTAGGTTTTACTACTGTAGTAATATTAATATATAGTATATTTCAATGTATTATAGCTAATTACTTTTTTGCTCTTATATTTAAATTCTGCAGCTAACACAATCAGAATGTTGTGCTATAATGCTAGTGATCTTTGACTTGAATTTTGGTCCCATGTTTTGCACATCTCATTTTTCTCAAATTTTCTAATGCTTAAAATCTCTCCTTTTTTTCAGTGCAACAATGATTATGTTCCTGTGTGCGGCTCCAACAACGAAAACTATGAAAATGAATGTTTTCTGCGAAGAGATGCCTGCAAACAGCAGACCGAGATCCTGGTGGTCTCTGAAGGATCCTGCCCAGCCGGTACGTTCAGTCGTGTTTGGTGCATATGTCTCTTGAAGGTTAATCCACAGCCTAATCATTTGCCCATAAAATGTGTAACTGTGAGTATGAGGTTATCAGATTGAGCAAGACTGCAATTTACTCATCCCTGAGGTCTGAATCAGACAGGGACTCTCATATCTGTGCTTGTGTTAAACATGTTATACTGTGCTATAGTCAGACAATACCCATAATACTTCTAACAGGCTAGAACCATGTATTATTGCTTTTGCGTAAAGCTTTTGCTATGCATTCAGAGCTTTTTAAGGCACAAAGGCTGTTCCACAAGATTGGATTGTTGTTGTATATGAAAATATAAACAAACTTGTTGTATATTCCCCTTTTTCCTTTTATTTTAATGGAATAAGCATTGCATGTTAATAGCCAATCAAAGACCAAATGATACGAGCAAAAGTGTTTTCTGTGGTCAGTAAGATGTGTATTGCGGAGGCTAAAGCAGATGTTTGGTGCTCTGGGAGTTGCTGAGTCAGACTCCATTAAACAGTGTCTAAACACACTGAAACCTCTAAAAATGATCTCTAGGGAGAGAGAGAATGTCGGAGGCGAATATTTGTGCTTATGGAGCATCCAGAGATTGAAATGTTCTCCTCACGCCGTGTGTGTATGCAGGGAAAGTCATAATTCAGTCCCAGCGGGATCCTGGTTCTCATCTATGCCTGAATGTGTACGAGCATGTACCTGTCTGTAGGTGTTCTGGGAGGTAAAAGTTAATTTACTGAAACATGCTGCAGAAAACAAGAAGAGTGTTTGTCTTTGTCTCTGTGAAGCTTAAAAGGTGCCACTGAATCATCTCTCATCATCTCTCTGTTTGGCTCTGTCTGTCTGAAGGCTTTTCTGTCATCTTTTGCTTTTATTTCACTGTTTACGTTCATGCATTGAGAGTACATCAGACCAGTCCAGTTTAAGTACCTCATGGATATAACACTGAATACAAAAGGTACAAAAGTTAAAATCTATCTATCTGTCTGTCATCTATCTATCTATTGTTATACGTATCTTATGTTCAGCAAGACATTTATTACAATAATTATGAATACAAAAGGTACATATTTCTATTTGAACATGTTTTAAAATGTATTTATTATTTATTCCTTTGCTGAATTACTGTCACATGATGCCCCACAAATGTTCTAATGTTTTTGAATATCTTTTATTATCAGTTTGATCTCAGTTGAACTTCACAAATCCAGCAAACAGCAATATTTTTTCCCCGGAGTCTTTGTAACAGCTTGTTTAAATGAAAAGCATCTCTAATTTGTACTTGCAGACTATAAATGTCTTTTTACTCTCAGAACGAAGATCAACTTGATGTGTTCTTGATAATCCAAAGACAACTTAATGTTTTATTGATAAATAAATTTTTAATTTCACTTAACTTTTGCATTTAAAAAAAAAAAAAATTTTTACTGCCCCCAAACTTTTGCATTGTAAAATTGGAAAACTATAAAAAGTAGAACCTAGTATTCTTACCTGAAGCCCAAAAGACTGCAATTTATTACAATCAAGTAAGTTGTTGTATAGCGCGCTTTTTACGATAAACATCATTAAAAGCAACTTTACAGAAAATTAAGTTTCTACACATTTTTTAAGTAGCTTATCATTTCTGACTGTCAGATGGCAATAGCTGAAATTTTCAGAACCAGCCATTAAAACTCCGTAAACTTTACTGATTAACATGATTAACAGCAATTATGCATTCAAACTTGCTAGCAAAATGTGGTACTTATTATGTTGTCTCTGGGTTGCAAAAAAGTTGTGCTGCCATATTTTTGTGGCAAACAGCTCTTCTCAGGTTTTTTCCCCTTGTGTAAATTCTTTACCACGGGATGAATAGCAAAAAGAGAAACAATTAGAGAAGCAATTCGTAATGCTGTTTGTAAAATTAATTCTTTTAACCCAAGCTAAAGTCTTTAATGTCACTTTTGATCAGAACTGCAGTCCAAAATAATGTGATGCATTATTCAATGGCCAAAAGGGTTGTTTTTCTAGATTTAAAAAAAAAGAGTGTTTTACTTATCCCCCAAGGCTTTTGCAGAGTTGGGTAAAATTGGAAAAAAACCTCCTTTAAAAAATTTGCATCCTAGAGTTTTTCAAAATGTCATAGTACCTTAGGGAGCGTGATGGGGTTTGTAGTAGAAACTAGTTAAGGTCAAACCTGAGCTAAGCCCAAAAGGGCCTTATCTAAGTAATAAGATCTTGTAAATTCATTACCAGTTTGGGTAGCCAGTGACTATGTTCAATCTATTAAATTCATTTAAGTTTATTTTGACTATTTTATTCAGATTTAATAGATGTTCAATTCAGATTTAATAATACATTTTACACACATTATTATGTCAAGGATTAAATCATTGGGTTCTTAAAATTCCTCAATGGTTGTGTAAAACAACACCCTTTTGACCTTGTCAAAATCAGCTCTGTTCACAGCGACTCGTTTCAGTGCATGTCTCTTGAAATGATAATGAGCTACTGCTCACCCCGCTCCTCTCTTCCAGTTTTTTGAGTATTCGGTGGTGCGTTACCATCAAAAACAAAACTAATCCATTGCATCCTCAGTGGCTCTGATGTTGGGAGAAAATGAATGTTCACTTATGTTCACTCTTACATCTACCTACAAATCTGCATTACCTTTTGAGACATGTCGCTACGGCTGCTCAATGAGAAAATGGAGGACAGCATACAACTGACTGAGGACAGGAATATGTTAATACGGGACAGTCCATTAGCAGTCATGGGCGGGGCCTGAGCAGTATGACATCATACTGTTCAGAAAATCTAAATGGCTCTAATGGAGTGAATGGATTTGTATCATTGTAGGGTGGTTGTGTCCACACATTGCTAAGACACACTTATATGCAAACACCATGTAAAAATTAATTTTGCATCCAATGTCACCTTTAAGATTCCTTAATTCATCTGTACATCAATGTTCATCTCAACAAGCTATAAACACCATGTGCCCATTGGTAAATAATGTTTGTTTTTTGTTCACACACACACACACACACACACACACACACACACACACACACACACACACACACACACACACAGAGAAGTTCAAACTGGTTTATTTTTCTAATTGCCTGACAGTTACATTCTTGATTCAGAGACATGTCGCACTCAATCTGTCTTTGACCATCTGGGCAATGCTCTCTGGCCATCTGGACATGAAACACTCAGCTATGGCTTTAATGCAAAGAAAATGTCTAAATCTGTCAAAATACTTTCACCTGTCTATCTGATATGCTTTCACAACAACATCACCTGCATATGTGCATAAAATTATAAAACGTGACTAATATTTACTCTGTAAAGCCTGTCATATACTGTTAATAACGGTCAGAAAACAAAATGTGTACATTCATTATTATGAGCAATAATATGGTAGAAAGAACATTATTAACAATAACAATATTAACAATTCAATGACAGAACAAGCTGCAAATAAAAAATACATATACCAATTCCCAGCCTAAATATGTCTTTGTAAAATTTGTTTAAATTGAATGATTTAATGATTTTTATTTGTGATCTGCATCATGAAATGAATCCTAAAGATGACTGAAATAAATATTTCTAAAATGCCTGCTGTATCATAAATTGAAAAATGTGTTGTAGATTTAGATAGTAAACAGCCTTTTAAAAAAAATTGCATTGCTTTAATTGGGATATTATTATTGGTACTTCAAAATGAATATTTAAAGTTAATCTTACCATTGCTTTAACAATATTCAACAATTTCTCAGCCAACAGGTATACTGTATGTGCATTGTGCCACAGAGGCAGATATTAAAAGCCATTCTGCTTCCTGAAGAGCATGGATAATCCACAAAGGGGCAGAAGACATGTAGTTGATTGTATTAATTAATTTTTTTCAGTGCAAAAGTAAGCTATTTCCTGTGGATGTGGAAACTCCAGATTAATTAGTCACTATAGGTAAATAACGTGAAGAATAACGATGTGCAGTAAACTATCTGAGCTACAATCAAGTGTGTTTAAACTTAATTAATAAATTAGAAAAACATGAATACAAATACAAGTTTGTTATTGGCTGACACCGGAAGCCTTGCACATTTATAAATGGTTCTTATGTAAAATATAAGGTACAAAAGGTTTCGATCATGTTAATCATATAGAGTCATTGGAACATGATGCTTTAAATATGGTATATACAACTTTATAAGATTAAACAGATAAACAGCCTACATTCAACAACTATCCATCCTTGTATTCACTAACTTTCCATCCTTGTATTCATCATTCCTTATAAAACCTGAAGACCTTAAAAGGCAAAAACCACACAGAACCAATGAACCTTTCCTGAAGCACTGGGTCAAAAAAGTGGAAAACCTTTCACAGCCTCAAAAATTCATGAAGTTCCCTAGTAAATCAAAAAGACTATTTCACAGTGAGGCTGGAAGAGTAAAGCGAGACGAACAGTCTGTTTCTCGGCACACTTCTTCCTGTGAGACCGGACTCTGCTGAGTTTGCTGGCGCGAAACAATGGCAGGAGTCTTATTAAGTGTAAGAGACCTTTGTTCCTCATTCAGAGGTATCAGCGGGTTACACATCTCCTCTGCCTTCATCATTTATCAGGAAGAATGTGTTATGAGGTGACTTTGCACTTTTTTTTATCTGGGCTCCCACGATGCAATGGGTTGAGTGAACCTGAGCTCGAGGCTCAGAGGCAGATGGTCTCTGTCAGCAGAGACAAACGCAGCTGTAATTTAACACGCCACGGCCGCTGTTACAGCACACAATTAACTATTTCAAGGAACAGCGTACTTGACCGACATGTGTGCGTCAGGTAACTTATCAGTACTTAATGATAAAACAGGCCTGTTGAGCTGTTTATGTTAATGTTTTGACAATGTAATAGTCATTTCTTGGAATATGATGCATGCTCCCTTCATGGAGAAAGCTACTTTAGCACTACATTGAGTGCAATTATGCAGAAAGGCTATCTTAACCTCGATTTCCAGTGTTGAAAATGAACTGCCTTCTCCTCTCTACAGTTACGCACCACTAAGCTAATGGCCTGCTGCCCTGCACTGCACTGAAAACTCAATATAAGCACATGACCCATCTCCTTAATCGGCACATTATTCACACTGATTTTACAGCAGCACAGCGGTGAACTTGCCACCGTTTGCGAGGTAAATAGCCCACTTATCAATGCCAGAAAAAAGAGAGAAGCATATACTCACTTCTGCGGTTCTTTCTTAATATTTGGCATATAAGATCCTTTTGAAAGTTTCAACGAAGCACAGCAAAGACTTTGTTTTGGGAAAGTAAGCTACAGTCAAATTTCAGTAGACAAGTGTGATGGAGGAGAGGTTTGAAACTGTAAAGGATGGTGAAATTACTCAGAGGGACAAGGGAATAACATGATTTCACCAACCAGTGGACGTGACTGTTGGTAAATGGGATTATAGCTGAATTTAGTAACTATGCCAGCAACTCATGGACTTTAAACAGTACCATTACTGCTGACTAGACTAGAAGTGAAGAATTGTAATTGACAAGCGCAGTGGCACTTTCAACATGCAGAATGGGATTCAGCACCTTGGAGAGCACCAAACACAGGCCAAAATCTGAAGCCTTGTGCAAATATATACAATACAATACAGTAAAATAAATAAATAAATCTGTCCAACAGATTTTTGATAAACTCTCGCTCCAATCCAATCAGTTAAACGAAAGTGACAGACATTTAAAAATGTTGATTTGCCATTTGAGCAATAAATTGTGTTAAAATATATTCAAATATAATACAGTTAGTTACTTTAAATTTAAATAATATTTCACAATATTACTATTTTTACTGTATTTTTGTATGCTTCTTGCATACACCTCCACATAATACTGTAATTATTATGCAATTGCAGGCTGACATTTAAAGTCATCGATTTTTATAGTGTAAACTTTGTCACAGATGTTTACATGCTAAAGGCGTTTCTTACAGGCATAGCATCATTTAATATTAAAAGCCAGGCAAAGGTTGGGAAATATCTATGAAAAAGAGCCAGACAAATGGTGGGAAATATCTATGAAAACCTAAAATATGACCAACTATAAAAATGTAATATGATGTGATATGACGCCTTTGATGCTTCTTCGCTTATTACAATCAATGTTCTATTTCCTGGTGCATGAAGGTGCTCACTTTCAGTTATGATACTGATGTATGAATAAAGACAGAGGAGCCGAGCTGCAACCAGCCTTGGAGAAATAAAGAAAATAGCAGAGTGTGATACACTTCACTTATCTCTGTAGTTCATCTGTCAGCTGCTGGATCATTTGCCAGGGAATTAGCAGAGAGGAAATCAGTGTCAAAGAGTTAGATGACCTGGCACAAGCATCAGAACTGAAGGAAGAATATGTCATTTTATTTTCTTTAAGGATGCTAAAAAATTCTTGCGTTGTATGCTTGATCTAACACACAGACCTACACATGTAAATAGTAGTGTGTGTTTGTTTGAAAATACATATGAATGGTTTTATCTTGCTATCCTTTCCTCATTTTCACTTGAGTGTCTTTTTATACCTTCATATTTAGTCAGAGGGCATCATTTACATTATGATACTTGACTATACTTGATTTTAGAGTCATATTTAAACAAATATTGTGACAGTAACACCTTGAAGCACTGGACGCTTCTGTTATTATGCTCAACAGGAGGTTATAGTTTCAGTGTTTTATTTGAAACACTTATTCTAAATCAGACTGCGATGAATCAGAGTAAGTGTGCATTTATAGTATCTCCCTCTTGCATCATTTGTGCAGCCCACTTTCTGCCTACTTTAGCCAAATGGGTCACATATTCACCTCTGACTAACCCACAGTTCAAGTATTTAAGACCATATCTGTACTGTAAATTGGGATAGTATGCCCAAACTCCAGAGACCCATATGAGCAGAAATGTACATGGTTTATCCATCCATCCATCTATTTTCCAAATTGCTTGTCCTATAGGGTCATAGGGCTGCTGGAGCCCATCCCAGCATCTCAAGACGTAGGCAGGAAACCACGTTGGATTTGTACATTCTAAAAAATGTATTGATCTGGAAAGTTGACAAATAAATGAAATAATCATGAACTTTAAAAAAGAAAAGAAAAAAAGTAAAAAATCATTTATATATTCAATTAATATATATCAATATATAATAATATATATATATATAAATTATATTAAATTATAGAAAATATCAGGATATTATTCTCACATGATACAATTGCTGTATTTCAACATTTATCTTATTGCAGTTCATTTAAATATGAAGATAATTTTACAATTTCAAATGTTACATGTAAACTTTGAATTAATATAAAGCCTTAAAACCTGCAATAATGATAAAGAATTGTTTGATCCATATTGAATTCACTAAAATGATAGAAATTAAGACTTGGAAGAAGAAATGGATGTAATGTCCTTCTTTTTGTGTTTTACAGAGGCTGGTTCAGGATCAGGAGATGAAGGTAAGGCAGACCAACTCAAAATATTCCAATTTTGACACCTGAACTTGTATGCATACTTCTCATTAAATCACTCTGCACTTGTTTACACTTCCCCACAGATGATGCTCGTAAACACACACTCACTTCCTCTCAGCCTGTCAGCAGTCATCTGCTCTCCTCCACAAGCCACCCACTGAAACTGAGATTCAATTACACCCACTCACATATTGTTCAGAAAAACAGAATTATTACACTCCCCACCCTCCCACCCCCCAAAGTGCAATGTCTGACTGACAGTAGAACAGTCTGCGGCTGGAGCTGTATATTTGCATCACTTAAAATGTGTCACTCTTCTTGGATTTTAATCTTTCGCTCTTCCAGTCAACCCTTTTATTCTTCTCTCTTAACCAAACAGGCCACATCCGCTAATTGAGTACTGTAACATCCCCCTGCATGCTTATTGTGGTCTTGTTTTGCCAGCCATTTCCTGTTTACTAGATGTGGTCTGTGCCTTTTGAAAATAGCAGCAGCTTGGTTGATATGTGTGTCATTTGGACGGGGCTATTTTTCCCTGAGGAGGTTTGGGAAATTTATATTTCACGGCACTTTGTGATTTTAATCCTCTGGAGTTTTCAGAGAAATTGGAAGAAATTCTGAGAAATTTTCAGAATCCCATCCGGATAGGAATGTCTGCAATTGGGTATATTATTTTTTCACAATACTTCTCTTTATTTATTTTTTTACTTAACTGAATTTTCATTTCTTGTCATGCTGCCTTTTGGTTTGATTCAAAGATACAGTGAAAATATTGTGAAATAGCATTTAAAAGCCTACTGACACCAAACTTTTGTGTTTTTAAGTGTAACTAAAATTAACACATATTTCATGTGTTAATAATTGTACCTTGAAATCACAAACATTGTTTAGAACAAGGATTTTTAAACTGAAAAATATATGTAGTGTGTAATATGTATGTTTGAGACTATGTTAAATGTAAAACTGTGAAAACTACTATACAAACATTTAAATCATAAATTTTTCTCTTCAGGTTTGCATACAACCCTCTAATAGTGGGTAAAAAATAGATATGTTACAGTATTTTCCAGATAATACTCTAATAGCATACTTTGGCTTCTGTTTAGTAACAATATAAAAGCAAATTATTTTTGCAAACAACATGTTGTCTTTATAATGTTGCACTTCGTATTTTCTTACAAAATGCAAACTGGTGTTTATACAGTAGCTGAGTTTATATTTGGTGTCCATAGCTTCAAAAGTTTGAAAAGCCCTGGTTTAGAAAACTACTCCTGTCCAATGCAGGACTTAATTGATTATGAACTTCTTATTTACTAAGTATGCCAGTTAAGAATATGTAGATATTTTGTTAGAAAAAAAATTGCTTTGTGTTAGTAGATGACAGCATATGACTATCTGCAGACCAGAACAATAGAGAGTGGAGAAGACCAAATGATGAGGGGAGAGGAGAAAATATGAATAGAGAGATGAAAGAAGAGTGATAAGAGACTGAAGAACGTGCAATTCGATAAAATGAGTGGAGAAAGGAAAGGAGAGGGAAAGAGAAATGGAGGGCCGATAAAGAGAAAGATAAGTAAAGAGGAGGAAGAGAAAGATGAGGGTGATAAAGGCTGGGTAAGGGAAGGGAGAAATGATTGCATTTTATGGATGTAACGGAAAGAGAGTGAGAAAGAAGGTCGTTTAGGTAAGCACAGCACTATCGGTGCGATAAAAATCAAATGTATTCCAATGGCTGCAGATAAATCACATGGGTTGCCTACTGGGCATCCAGGCTGCTGGACACTTACAGCGAAGCCGCTCAGGCTGTTCAAGCTCCCTGAGCTCCATGTGACATCATCTGTATGAGAGGCTACATGCAGAATAACACGGTTACGCTTTAGACTAATACAATACAGAGAAAACAGTGATTATTATGCTTGATGCTAAGAGATTAGGCTTTTTCCGATTATCAAAAATTTAATAAGAGTGGAAATTACATCTAATTCTAATTCTAATTCTAATTCTAATGAAGTTTAGTCACCAAGTGATTTTATGTATAATGATTCCCATCAGCATTGCATAACATTGGATTTTAATGACCCCAGTTAGTCCTATATGGATGTACCTTCAAAAACAAATCAAGCACTAATAAAATATGCATTGTATTATATTCAAAATATTTGCATGCAAGAAAAAAAAATTGTGTATTATTAATACAAAGATAATTTTAAATGGTCATTAATAGACCTTAAACAGTTTAGACACCATTTGAATTGAACATGGATGCAAAAAAAGTGGCTGTGACAATGGCATGCATAAAGGTTGTAGATCATGCAATTTTCATATCTCACAACTCTCAAAGCTGTTTATTGAGTTTTTTAATCATGAAATACCTTTTGTCGGCTGAACAGTCAGTATGTTGTTAAACAACAGTACAATTTATTGAACTCACTGTACCTCTATGCCTCACAGCCTTGTTTTCATTCTTGACTAAAATTAAATATGCCGCTACCATGACCTATGCAAAAATATATTGTTTGGAGTTACAGTAGCAGGGACTAATGTGGTCATGCTAACCAGCCAAACATTGACCCCTTGTGTAAAACATTAAATGGTGATTTTGTGGTTGTTGTTGTTTAATTTAATTTAATTGCAGTTCTAATGTTTAAAAACAGTCTTTGAAAAGGACTAGAGAAATCACCTGAGAATAGTCTCATTAGATCTAATTAAGTTCATTTACTTAGCGCTAGTTTTCTCCTTTTGGGATCCATGAAAAAAATATATGGCATGCGGGTGAGTAGATGATGACGAAACTACTAAAGAATTTTTGTACCTGTTTATTTCTATTGTTGTTTTATTTTATTGTATTTATATATTGCTTCTTGCTTTTAATTCAAGAAGCAAACATCTTCTTCAAACACCCGATTTTATTCAGTGATTAATCGCTGTATCACTTCAGCTGCCAAAACTGCAGCAGTACGGCTCCAGCAGCACTTCATTATTTCTAATTACTTTCAAATGTAATCCATTTACTGTGTATCCAGTGCTCTCTTTCAAGGATCCATTATGTATTTAATTTTGGTTGATTTTCTATAATCAATACAGACAACACAGACACAGGAAGCTGTCTTTAAGGGAGTTGGCTTGTGTGCTTTGGGTTTTCGTTGGGTATTTATTTGGTCTTTGCAGCTGCGATCAAAACACATTTGATCTTTCACATAAAAATGGTTGTTAAGTGGTGCCTTAAACTGTTCTAAAATACTCTGCAGCATTTACTGGAGGGAAATTAATGACCTCATGTTACTGAAGTGACGACAGTCAGCTGCACAGCCATATCCGGGTGAGGACCTTCCTCAGTCACCATGGTATCACCATGGTAACAAGTTTAGAGGAATGAGAAAGAGAATAATCTAATCTCCCCGTTTCAGCTACTGTGATAAAGACAGGCGCAGTGCCGTCTGGAATGGGAGGTGAAGACTAAGGAAAAGTGTCTGGCTGTGCTCAGAGTTTGTGTGCTTAACATTCAAGCTGAGTGTGAACATGTGCACTGTTTCTGTACTGCAGTCCATACTGAGTTAGATGCACTGTTTATCAGTATGTGTCACTGCGGCTGGAGAAGGCTTTTAAAACATCACAACAGATATAATTCATAAGTTCATCTGATAAAAAAAAGCCGTATTGAAAAGCTCTTGGACTGGGAAAACCTGTCCATAACCTAGCCTCTAAGAGAGAGTGGCATTTTATCTTGGATTATTAGGTTATATACTATTTCTAAGGCTGAAACCTATTTTGAACCAGTAATTGAAGGATGACAAATTTAATTGTTTTTCTATTAAATTAATATTAACAAATGAATTAGGCTACTTATATTATGGAGAGATGGAAAGAACCAAACATGTGCGCTCCTGCAGACTTTAATGTCCAGTTACGATTTGATTTAGAACCACTTCTGGTCCATAAAGATGGGGTCCTGAATGTTTCTTTACCCTATGCGCTATTATTTAACATGGTAAAATACTTTTTCTAGTTGGTAGTAGTTAGTTGGTAGTACCTAGTAATGTAATTGAGTAATGTGACACAAATGAAAATGGATCATGTTGTGGGCAGACATAAAATCCTGTTGAGACTGCTGAATTGGTCCACAAAAATCGTTTTATTCCATTATGTTGAATGTACATGAACAAATGATGTTTTCTGACAAAGAATTATTGAACTAAACTGAGAAGGAAAAAATCAGTTAATGTAACCTAATTGATTTGTGTGGAACAATATGCATAATTAAATTATGTCAATTCAAACCTCTTTTTTCAGTATCCTTTCAGTATCCAGTATCCACAGCTGAGAGAAAAGCAAAACAAAAAGTGCTTCCTTAATGTACGAAAATTCAAAATAACATTGAAAATGTAAATGACTTCATATTCCACTTTTGTTCTTATCACAAATAAGACATAGATTTGCCCTTGTTGCCTTTTTGGCAAATCATTTCAGAGACTAAGCTATTTTCAGCCCCAACAAGAGGGAAAATGCAATCATTTTATTAAGCATTTACTCATTCTCTATTCGTTCTGAGCTCTGACAAATACCTCCGGAGTTATTAATATAGTCAGGGTCTTTGCAGATGAAATGTAAATCTCAGGCAAATGTGGAAGGCGCCGAATCAAGTGAGACAAAGGTGTATTGGGGGCTATGTGAACCTTCTGCCGCTCCAAAATAAATTTCTGTTTTAATGTGGGTCATCCTTGGGGCAGAAGGGGATTACTATTAAAAATTGATTTTGGGAAATACAATATAATGATATAGGCAGGCTGGGGAGAATGGAAAAGTGGAAGAGAGGATGAACAGAAAACACACTAGACACAAAAGATGAGCCAATCCCAGTAATGGTGGGATTATATGGAGTTTAGTGCACTAGACGGGTCAGGAGACATTGTGATTGATGAGCCATGGCAGGAGGTGGCAAAATAGCCTTAAGGTCACAAGAGAAAGTGAAAGAAAAGAGCAGAGTTCATTTTGGCTTAAATGCATACAGTATAACCAAACAGAAGTCACACACAAAGAGATATTTTAATTTCTTTTGCCAATAGTATATTATATCAAAATAGCATATGAAGATTTACATTCCAGGAGATGAGAAAAAAAATGTAACATATGGAGAAGAAGATAAGACATAGACAGAAGGGAAAACCAAATCATTTACACAGTAACTGGAGAAAATAGTCTTGTTTTTCAGCGGCTGCATCTATGAGGAGTTTTATCTCTTTCCAGTCATGGATCTTCCAGGGACACACTTTTCTTGACAATAGTGAGCTTCATTTCTTGAGTGCCACTAAAAACGAACCGACTGCAGTCTGTTCTGGTTAAAATCAGTAAAGCATCAACCCTCAGTGGGGCAGAAATACTCATCATAACAGCAGTCTCCAGCTCCCAAATACTGGAACTAGCTAATCCTGAACTCCTTGGAGACATCTCGGTGTTTGAAATGTAAACATCTAACGGCTTGGTTGTTTATAGAGCTTTCAATTCTTAAAGGCTCATTTATCCTGGGGTGCATCTGCAAAATTTGCTGAGGTTGTTGGTTTGTTTGACTTTCTTTGAAAAGAAAGTGTAGGGGAGCAAAGAGGAGCTCCGCTGAGCTTGAGTCTGGAGTTTGTGCTGGAGCTGGAGGTGTTTTGAAATGGAAAAGAATTTCACACTTCTTTGTTGATGGCTGGAACGTGGTTACTTTTGCGCTAAAACCATACATACAGCATATGTGATGATTCAATTTTAGCGTTTGTTGTCCAGACTTTTGCAGCTGATTTAGGAGACCACTAGTGATTTTTTGTCTTAGACGCTGTTTATAATTGGTATTTTGGTATTTTTTAGTTCGGTGTTATCTGATCACAAGTGTCTAGCTCTAAATACAGGTACAGTTGTGGTCCGGAGTTATCAGATCACTCAAACTACATAGTGTGTGAGAAATATGTGAGCACATTTATAGTGTAATGCTGCCCATTGGACAGTGAAAGACTGCCTACTCACATTATATCAGTCACTCACTATTCTAAAACAAGGGTTAAACCTTGCTTATATGCTTTAAAGAAAATAACAATCCTATCAAAGAATTTTAGAGAAACACATAAATATATATATATATATTGTGTATATGCATGCACAAGATAAATTGCAGGACTTTTTAGTAAAGGTATCTTTTTAAATAATATTAAATAATAAGGATATTTTTTATGCTTTTTAAACATGTGTTTTAGTGAATGTATCTTCTTTCGGCTTAATTTTTAGCAAAGGTATATTTTAAACTGTTTAAAAGGCTCTTTTGATTTTTTAGCAAAGGTTTATTTTAAATAGTTTATTTTAAGGCTCTTTTTTTGTTAAATGTACTTTTTTAAATTATTTCTTTGTAAGGATATTTTTATGTACTTTTTATTAAATGTATATTTTAAATAGCTTATTTTTCATACTCTCTTATAGTTTTTTTTTTGTAGAAAATTTATATTGTTTAATTATTTTTTAAAATAGCTTTTTAGTAAAAGTATCTTTAAGTCGATTCACGCAGTTCTAATGTGTGATGGTTCTCCTCACTGATGTAAGATTTCTATGTAGGAAAATCTCTTGTGAAAATGCTTTCATTTGTTTTCATTTGCTTTTCGTTTGTGCATTGGCTGTTGGGTGTTACAAGCTCCCTGGTGTGCACATGTTGTTAAAGGCCAATATCTAAATTTGGTTTAGGTCTCTGAGCAACGAATCCATATCCCTTTGATTTGAGAAATGACCTTTAACTTGAAACAGAAAAACTAGTTGTTGTTCTACTGAGGTGGAGAATCTCATTCATTGTCAAATGAGTTCATAAGATCCACTTCACGGAAAATAACATTGCTCTTTTATAAATAAACAATCAGAACAAAGTGAATGAAACATAGCATTTTTATGTAAGAGAACATATTAAACTAGTTCTGTCATATTTTATGCAGTCCTCTCTGGAATAGGCTTTAGCTGCTATCTCTTGTTTACCAGCAGCTTGCATTGCTCTGCTGATTTGGATCTTTTCTAAAGATCAGCGGGTAACACTGGATTGAAAGATTGGCACTGTGGTGCCAGAGGGATTAGTGGGGCTCGATGGCAAAGACTGGCACCCACAGCGCTGGAACATCTCAGCTGCTCTCTGTGCCACCCCACGGTGTCTGGGAGTTTAGATGGAAAGACAGGGTGCCAGAATCTTGCTGCTTGGACAATCACAATCCACTGCAGCAGGGGGTGTGCTGGGAGAATTTATTGGGGAGGTTAAAGAGTAATTAATATATTAGGTAATATGTTATACAATATATGTAAAATGTTTTATTTTGGGCATTAAAAACTTTATAAGTTGACTTGAACAGTGCTAGCTGATGAAATGAACTGCATGCTTGTTCAAATTACAGATTTATCAAGACATTTTTCCCCATTCTTCCTAGTAAAGAATTTAGGAATACACTATATAATGGAAACATATTGGTCATTGGCTGACAATATAGATTTTTTTTCTTTTTTTTTTTTGTATATTGCTGTCAGCATTTTATGTAGATATTGAATATTTAAATTTTGCATGCTCATTTCCTCTATTTTTAAATGTACATTTCCTTGCCTTCATCTAATGCTTAATTCAGTTTAATATTTGAAAACACTACTAATTTAATATCACTGTTAAATGCACGATTTAAAAGAAAAAAAAAAAAACCTTTTTCCACTGTAAAGAACCTTTAGTTCAAGTCTGTTATTTTTCAGCACAGCAGTATTATGAAGGAGTTAAATCTAGCAGAAAGCTGTCAGGGAGCCTATCTTTCTTTTTTCCACAGCTAGGCATGTAAGAAATCCTTACAAAATGTTTTTATTTTTAATATGGGCCATCTTATGGTCTAATATGAGATTGTGGTTTAGGGAAGGTCATCCAGTGGGTTAAAGCACTAGCTGCGGTGGCCACTAATGCAAAGATCCCCTCATCAAGGCCGGCTTCTTAGCTTGCAGAAAGTGACACTTTATTGACTGCCCATCGACCGCTTAGCTGCTGAAGATGTTTTTTTTTTTTCAGTCTCTTTTTCTCTGTCTATTTGTGTTTTTTTTCAGTCTCTCTTAATGTCTCTCATCCTTCACCTGTTTTCAAATGCTCTCCGTCATTGTCAAGTTTACTTTGTTGTTTTTTTTCTATCGTTCTTTCTTCTTGCTACATAACACAAATGCCATTTGATGTTCTCTCCATCATATTTACTTCTCATTTCTCATCATCCTCAACTCTTCATCTTCTCTCCTTCCTCTGCACTCTTCTTCCATTATATATCTGAGAGCGGCTCCATCACAAGTGTTATTATGGGTGCCATCAGGGGCAGATCATAGTCAGAGCCAGAGATAAGCACACGTATTGGTTTGTGTGTGAATGTATGAGACTCTGAACCTTGCAGCACTTCTCATGGGAGGATAATGGAAAGCTTTAGACATGGTTCATCTGTATCAAATGCAAGTGAGATGGTGTTTATGTATTGGGTGTACCTCTAATGTACAGTATGTGATTCAATTGTAAGAGTCTCTCTGAGTGGTATGTTAAATGTCTATATATTTATTTTACACGGTTGACCCTTGTGCAGTCTAATGACCCAGAGTGAAACCAATTCGTAGATCTTCTGCTGGGTCTTTCAGCACTCAATGGAAGACTTTCAGCGAGCAGCACTTAATCTGGTCAAAGCTGGAAAAAATGAAGTTTTAAGCCCTAATTCCTTTCCTAATTCTTCTTCCCTAATCCCTCGAAGAAGGGCAGCCCGTTTCAGGCCTCCTTTCCTGAATTTCACACATTGGCTCTTACTTCTCTTGCCAATTCAAACCCTCATCTGGCTTTCAAAGCGCTCTCCAAAAGCTGTCAACCAGTGGAAGAAAATGGCCTCGGGAGCACTTCACAAAATTAGACACCTTCGCTCTGCGCCACCGTCGTCAGTGGATTTCTGTAATTACATGCGCAAATGGGTCATTGGCAAAGTCTTCTATGCTGTCAGGTGTGGATACAAGAGGCAAAGTGCCAAACAGGTTTTACGACATGCTTTTCCCAATAGGACCAGGACACTCAAACAACCTTATTTGTGTGAAGTAGGCTGTAATGAACCCCATGTGGTGAAGGCTTAGTTGATGACCACATGATTAAAGCATTGAGCGGCTGGTACCATATTTATGAAAAAAAGATCCTTTTGTTTTTCGGGAAAAATAAATAAAAACAATAAGATTTAAAAAATAATTTTGCACTCAGATACCCATAGGCAATGTGTTGAAACCAAACACCTATAAGACAATTTTCATCACTCTGAAGATTCTTTTGAGAAAGTAAGAAGATTCTGTGGCTCATGCATAAAACTTAAATGACATTCATCATATAGAAGCGACATCATTAGTTTGTGGAGATCAGTGGAAATCTGAAGATTCTCTTTCAGGCTATCATCTTTCCGCTGTAAGCATTATGTTCCTACATTTTCTATTGATGCAATGTGTCCCTTCCATCTGTGGAGATTCACTTGGCCTTTGTGTCCCTTAAGAGCTCAGCATGTTCTTGTGTGGTGGTCTCTTCAGGGGTTGTGGATGTAGGCTTTTCTTCCATTACATATTTGTTTTTTCCTATATGCTAATACAACATTGCATTGTAGTAATGCATCTTCAAAATGCAAAATAATATACATGGTGTAATTTGTAATTTCGAGTCCATGGAGAGCATTTTCATGTGTGTGTTTTCATGATTGTTTAAGCAAATGCTTAACTGTGATGTTCTAAACTCCTTCCATTTCACAAACTGTGTGTGCGTTTGTGTTAATCTGAGCTGCTTTTCACTAAATGACCAAGGAGTTACTGTATCATCCATCCATTCATTCATTGTGTGCATTGTGATGAATACCACTCAAAAGAATCAAATGGATTTCATTTCCATCTCATGCTCATGTATGAAACAATACAATTTATCTCAGGGAATTTGCAAATGGGTTAAAACGAAAAAAAAATAAAAAATGTACTCTGCAGAACAATCATGTTTTATAAGCAAAGATACATTTGATAATATCTAGATAATAAGACTCTTGAGGTTTTCAGAGAATATGTCTTAAATATTTGCTTTATTACTTATTACTCAATACTCAGAAAAAAGACAATAAGCTAAAAAAAGTATTAATTTATTCCTCTGTTTATTTATATGATATATGTTTTGAAAAAAAAAAAAAGCTGACGCTTATCTGGTGCCTTTTTGCACACATGTGGAAAACGATAGATTCAGGCCACAAATGAAGAAATTGTTCCTACTACGTATTAATTTGTTCCAATTTTTTAACTAAAACTAGGAAAACATTTTGTGTGTGTGTGTGTGTGTGTGTGTGTGTATATATACACACACACACACACAGATTCTTCCTGTGTGAAGGTGAGTTTCCATACACTGTTCAGGAGATGGGTGGCTTCATTCATCATCTGTCTGACAGCCCATGTTGTGCCCTAAATCCACCCCCACCTTTCTCCTTAGTTTCTGCACAAGTAGGTTTGTCCCATTAAGAGCCATTTTCTTGGACACTTACCATCTGTCTTCTGTTCATTTGAGTATCTCCTTTCCTTCCACCATTTAAAGCAAAACCTATTCCTCTGCTCAGTATGTGTTTGGATTGCTGAATTTTAATGTTTCATAACCTTAAATGTCTTTGCGTTATACATGAAAAGCACTTAAGATTCATCATTAACAATAACAATAACGAAAGACTTTAGATTTTTGTAGCCATTATCCACAAAACAGCTACATTTAATCAATCATTGACCTAGGGTTTTCACACACATCGTAGATATACATATACAGGATCCGAAGCAGGATCTTTTTGGCGGCGGTTGTAGATGAAAACAGAGGGGGTTGGTGATCGACTGTGTTTCTGGTCAGGGAAAATCAGAAGTCCATCTAACCGAGAGATGGAGATAACTGTTACTACCCCTTCCATCCGACACGTTTCTCATTTCCAGACCCTTGGGTCCATGCAGCCACATATCAGAGAGAAGCTGGGTGCTGGGTTAATCAGCTCTGCTCATGATGCTGGACAGGAGATGTGTTTAGAGCAAAGCTTGATCTATTAGTGCATGTTTGTGAAATTAAAGTTAGTCATTCCGTTCACATAAAAAAAAAAAAAAAAATCAAAATAAATCTTATACTCAGTTTATTTTACTCTTTTTCATTGATTTTCTTGTATTTTTTATTGTTTGCCTCCCCGATTGTTAGTGACTCTTTCTGCACGTTACATCGCTGCGGCAACAGGTGTCAACAGGTGACTTTTTTGAGTGAGTGTTTGAATCGTTCTCTCAAGCGATTCATTCAAAATACTGATTTGTTCAGGAACAAATCAAGTGACTGTCTTTAAGAGAGAGGCGTTGAGTCATTCACTCAAGTGATTCATTCAAAATAATAACTCACTGAAGACAAAACAAATTACTATGAGTGAGTAATTGAATTATTCACTCAAATGATTTGTCAGAAAACAACAAAACAGCAGCTGATTTTGTAACATTTTGATACCAAGCTACTCATTTGGAACTTTTTTCACTGGCAAAGAAAAAATGCACAAAATAACTACCACTGTTGTGTCTAAAATGTAAGTTAATATTAACTTTGTTAATAGTATTATACTGTTAATATTACTTAATATTGACGGTTCATTGAACTGTGGTATTAAAGCGGTTGTACTGTTGATCTGAAAATTTGGAACAACAGAACTTTTTTTCATGTGATATTGCTGAATTAAAACAGTTTGGGATTCAAAAAACATAGATTTATTTAATCTTTGATCTGTGAAAGGACACAGTGTCAGTGCAAAGCTTTTATTTGTAGTTGTCATCTAGACCAAAAAGAGAATCAGTAGAAAGACAAATGGCAAAACAGTAACACCTGTGACTTTAACATTGTTCTTTGCATGGAAGTGCAGAATACTTTCTTTCTTTTATCTGTCTGCTTTTCTTTTTTCATCTCTTTGTCTTTGCGGTGTAAGTTTTAAAAATAGCACCTCATAATGGAGGGTCAGGATCCAAAGGGGAGCGATGATCCTCTGAGGAGGAGATGTAATTTAAATTCCATGACGTACGGGATTGCTTTTCCCCGTCCACTGATGAGGGCAGATATGCGATAGCGAGGGGCTTTAAGCTTCGGCTCCTGGGAGGCCTCTATCACCAGGGAGCAGGAGCGGCAAATCAGAAATCATCATGATGAAATGAGGGGTGAGACTGAGGAAAGATCAGTGGGGGATTTGAACTTCTCATGAGAGCCAGAGACAAAGACTAAATGAGAATTGTCTGTCCTCTGTCTCTCCATCTATTTATGAATATTTGTGTGAGAGGAAGAGAGAGATGGAGAGACGGACTGTGAATCAGACGTTTGATAGCTTATGTTGTCTTGTCTCATCTTCATGTATCCAAGCAGGGAACGAGGGTTCGGCGGAGAATGGACAGAAAGAGACGTCCACCTGTGACATTTGCCAGTTTGGGGCTGAGTGTGATGAGGATGCTGAAGATGTCTGGTAAGCACAAAAACAGCCTGTAGAAGAACTACTATCACAAAAACAGAATAAAAAAAGAAAGATGCCATGCCAAGAATTTTTTTAAAAGTGTATTTAAACAAAAATTGGTTATTTAACCCTTAAATGCATGGATTTTACAATGACTGTCATCATCAGAGCACATTTTCCCAGTACATTCAGCATCTGGCTCATAGTTGCAATCTTAGTCATATTCTCAAAACATTTTTCAGTGACTTCAAAATCAATATTTTGATCTGCTTATTCACCACATGCACCATCAAATGACAATGAAATTAAGGTGACTGAAAATTTAGTCCAAAATATATATGACCTCAGGTTATGTCAATCACATTTACACACTGCCTCTGAAATATTCGTCCATCATAAAAATAAAAAAAAATTGGATCGGGTTAGATTTTTTCAATTTTTCGCATCCATAGCAAGCATTTTGAGGTGTTTTGACAGTTCAGAGCCACCGTACAAGCGAACGCCAAAATCCAGAATGGCGATTGTCAAATTCATCCACTTCGTCTCGCAGCACAAAGCACTGTATATAGATCCTTGCACACTGAGTTCACAGAAACTGGTAGTCTTCTTTTTAATATGTGGCTCTAGTATCACTAGCAAAAGCATCAAAATGAGCCAAGGACATCCTGAAGTAAACTTTGAATCGCCCGTGATAATCCCGCTGCTCCTGAGGGGGAACTCTCTGTCCTCTCTATGTCTCAGGAGGTAGGGGTAGTGAACGACCAGTACTCTCTTCCCCTCTCAATACCGACAACTGAGGTGCTTGCTTTGAATGCTTTCTCTGGACAGAAGCAGGCTGACTGTTTTAGATTGGTTGGTGCTGTCAATGGCATGATATGGAATATGGGACACAATATGAGATTTACTTTAACAAATCTCAGTTCTTTGATTATGAACTTTACAAACTTGCCCAAAATAAATGGGCCAATTATGACAGTTTCATCTTTGCTTAGAATGGCCGCGTAGCTCCGGCGCTTTAGCAATGCAAACTCATTAATATTCAATAAAAAATAAGCAGAAAACCTCAACATCCACTTTGTTCCTCTAACAACATCTTTATGCTATGTTCAATGAGAAATTGTTATCATTTCTAGAGAATCTATTTTAGTTGTAAACATATGAAAAAATCATGACTCACATGATATATTTGAAATCCACCCGTGGATGTGGAAAGAAGGTTTTCGTTGCGCTGGGCGCCAGTGAACAGCTCAAACTGTCAGCAAGAGTGAAGGAGACTACCCTTTAATCTTAATAGAAGAAGGCCTCTCTTCCTCCCTCCTGCCTATCTCTCTCAGGGCGTCTGAAGGGAATTACATGTCAGCCTTTAGATTCACTAAAGATTCAGCAAGCACTGGCTGGAGAGCTGGAGTGTTTGGAGGCATCAGAATGAAACAGCCCAGCATCTCCCTCCTCAGAGATATCAGCACGATTTGAGGCATTTATGCCTGAGTCCTAGGGATGGTCCCATGACAGGCCCCTCGCTCTGATACACTTGACTGCAGATGACTCACTCACCTCAGTGTTCCTCTACCAAAAACACTCTACCTCTCTCAGCAGCCCTTCTTTTTTAGTCTTGCTCCATTTTTCCATCTTCCTGTGTCATCTGAAAGGATTACTGAAAAAAAAATTAGATGAGAGATTATAAAAAAAATCAATGCTATAAGCTGCATTAATAACATGTCTGTGTGTGTTTGTGCATTGATTGAGTGTAGTGACAAGCACCGGATTTGGCTGTTAGGACCCTAGTCCTTGGATGTGTGTAATAGAGAGAGAGAGAGAGAAAGGGAGAGAGAGAGAGAGAGAGAGGAAGTAATATTGATTTCAATATGCACTGCACTGAACTATTTTCAATTATATTTTTAGTATGAAATGAGTTGTTTATTTCTATTTTTCACACCTTGTATAATTTTTTTCACTGAGTTTGACACAATGCATTCTTGGAATGTCTGGAATTAGAGCTGAATTTGGTCAGTATTATTGATATACAGTATATAAACAGAGATAGACAGACACATAGATACTGTAATCTGGTTATGGGTGGCATCAGTGCAGTGTGAATTAGTCTATACATAGACAGGCAGACAGATAGACAGACTTAATTATAATTTTAGGACATTTTAAATTTGCAGACAGAAAAACAGGAATCATGATATGGCCTAATGTGATTTATTAACATTCAAAGGCTATGATTCGATTAAATTAATGTGAGCGCTACACATTCAAAGTCAAAATGCAGCACTGTTGTGGATGGTTGTAAGAGTTCATAATATATTTCCTTGCATATTATATCTGATATATCCTTTTTTAGTGATCAGCTTAAAGTAGTAAAGCATAGACAATTCAAAATATGAATCCAAGGCTGGTTTATATTTAAATATTCTGTATTATGCATAGCTTTTTAGCATTTCGGTTGCACAATAAACTAATAATATAATCGTGGTTTTAATTGTAAACTTTTGTGGCTTTTCTCTGGTCTGCCCTGTAACAGGAAGAAAAGATTTAAAAAATATTATTTAACACTTTCAGTATATACATTTTACTAGTATCAAGTAGGTTTGATCTTTGTGTACGTACAGTATTTATTTTATTTGTGCAGGTCTTAAAAAGGTCTTAAAGTCTTAAATTTAATTTTAAAAACTCAGACATACAGACAGATATTGGATTTTGTCAGTACTACAATGCTGTGCTTAAAGAAAAGCAATAAATTCGTTATTTTGCCAATTATAGTAATATATACTGAATTATATAGTGAATGTTAAATAATGTTCTTATATCCTCCTTGTGGTGGCATGGTCCATGGAGGAACCATCAGATTTTATACTAAAATATATGTTACATAAAAATAAAAAATAAAAAATAGAAAACAAGCATAATACGGAACTTTTATTATAAACAAGCTCGAAATACACTAGGTCTCTTATTTGGATGGATGGATGGATGGATGGATGGATGGATCTAAATCAAACTTTTAAAACACGGGGATCAAAAAGTCAAAACTCCTCAACTATCCTCATCAAACTATCATAAATACCAAACCGAGACTAATTCTCACAAAATACAGACTCAGTCATCATAATCCGGCCATTGAAAGAGAGAGAGAGAGAGAGACTAAAGTGTGCAAGGAAAGAGCAGCTAGACAGACAAGAAGCCCACAGGCCATGCTGGAAAAGTTTAGATAACAGAGAAACCACATGGCTCTTACAAATCAATAAGACATATCCCCTCACTCAACAAGATAAACACACTCACGCACACACAGAGGCTACCATCCAAACAACCAGAATTTTTAGGAAATCTCAATCCTTCGGTTGGACTTACTAGCACAGCCATTATTACTTGATTTGCTATTGGACATTTTTGATGTGTGTGTGTGTGTGTGTGTGTGTGTGTGTGTGTGTGTGTGTTGTTGATGCAGTGCATTTGCACTGTGTGTATGCCTAGAGAATGTGAGAGGCGACATTAAATATTCATGCTCTCAAGACACATTAGCTTTTATGACCACTACAGACAGTCATACTAGAGAGCAAGTGTGTGTGTGTGTGTGTGTGTGTGTGTGTGTGTGTGTGTGTGTGTGTGTGTGTGTGTGTGTGTGTAAGAGAGAGAGCATTACCGATGCTTCACAATAAATACATCTCAATATCATTGTGCCTGTTGTTTTTATCTCACATCCAACGTTCCCGGGATGTATCTAAATTACTATGCATTACAGATCTCAATTAGCAATGGCAAACAATCAAAGATATTAAAACAGATATTTTTATCTCATATTTGTAGTCAGTTTATATTATTCCAGTTGTGCCAGAATACAAAACGACTCCGTACATCACTAAAGCTCACTGGCAGGGTGAAAATATTAAAAACAAAGTTGAAGAAAAAACACAAATACACAAAAATAATGACAGATTTATAATTATACTGTCATCTGTTTGCTGCTGCAAGAAGTGACTGGGGACGGCAGTTTAACTGTCATTTCTGCTCAGTATGTTCCTGCCGTGGCACACAGACAAAACATAGACTTTAAAGAGAAATTATAGTAGAAAAACTTGAACGCAGAAAATACAGACTTAATAAATTCTTGTCAACTCCTTTGAGAAATGTTAATATGCCAAATACACTCACAGAACATACACAATGAAGACTAGTTGACAGGTTTTCGATTCTCTCAGGTAGAAATGAATGACCGGTTCACACACGAACACAAAGGCTATATGTGACTCAATGCGTCTTTGTCTCCTTCTCAGAAGCGTATCACCTTTCATCTGCGCATATGCACATAAGCGCTCATTACCGCCGTTAATGAAGGTATTTGAATAAGAGCAGCCATTAAAACGAGCGAAGGAACATCAAAGTGTCAGAACTCATCATTTCTCATTTGAAATGGAGCGTTTTAATATTTTCCACTGATGTGTTCGCAGTGCTTTGGTTGCTAAGCCAGTCTTCTGTGCTAGTCATTAAGGCCCTGAGATGATAGACTCAAGAATGTGCTATAGATTGAAAATCACCACAGCATCCAGTTCGATCCCATCCACATTCATTCTTGAGCCTTCCCTTCTAGCTTCACGCAGATACGAGAAGATGAAAAACAGACTTTACTCATTACATTTGCAATCTTGACAAGCTTGTAAACATTTATAGAGTAGTCACATCATAAAAGCGTTGTTGGTGTTAATCTGTTTCTAATGGTAATTCATCCAGCCTCAAGCCAAATGGGCAATTATGAATGTCAGTTAATGTTTATAAGAGGTTGCGGTTCCTGCTGATGCAGACCTTTTGTAAAGGGGCCAGTATTTTTTACCATTGTAATCTGTGTATGTTGCAGGGCTCTTGTCGCGCAGCACACCTGTGAAAATGCTGAGCTTAACACACTCATACATGATAGAGAGGTGTACATTAAGTCCGTAATGTTCTCCCTTTGCAAAACTGGCTCTTACGAAAGCAATTTTATTGTAGGCATAAAAACAAGTGTTCATTTGATTGATTGAATCTTCCAGCAACAGAATAAATGAAATACTTAAAACTATCCTTTCCTGGCAAGTATGTTGTTTGTGGGACAAAATTTGCTGTGTAGATGTTATTTATATTTTTCTTTGTTGTGTTATATACTTAAAAAAAAAAGAAAAGAAAAGCAACAACGGTTTTCAACATTGATAATAATAAGAACTGTTTCTTCAGCTCTTAATCAGCATATTAGAATGATTTCTGAGGGATAGTATTATATTTTTAATATATTAATATTTATATTTAAAATATTTCACAGCAATATTTTTACAGTGTTTTTGATCAAATAAATGTATCCTTTATGACCTTCAGAGACTTAACATGAAAAAAAAATTCCAAACCCAAACTTTTGAATGATAGCATAGCATAAGTTCATTTGCTGCATGCAGTTTGATTGATTTTTTGATTATTCTTAAAATCTATATTTAATGTGATGTTTTAAAAAGGTGGTGTACCACAAAATAAAGTCTTTCTATTGCGTTTTCCTCACAGACTGTATGCAAAAACAAACCAATGTGACTAGCAGTTTAATTCAAACTGATGAGCTGCCTCTTTTTAGTGAATCAAAACATACAGCGTGATCAGTGTAAGCCAATTCACAAAACGAGTGACTCTTATGAGCCTATTCTTTTAATAATTAGTTCAAAAAGAGTTATTGCTTTGACTCAATCTAAAACACTGTCCTTTATAATCATACGAACACAAAATTAACATCATAACCCAAATGAATCTGTTTTGTGAATCAGAATTGAATCAGTAAATCTACATTGTTTGCCATCCCTAGAGCTGTGGTGAAGTGCCTGGATTGAACCCCACTGTTCATTTGGCTGACCAGCCTTACAATCTGCTTTGTGACATTTCTCAAATCTGATTCCTTCTCTTCTCCCCATCATTTCCTTTCCTTTTTTTCCTAATATATTAATAAAATCTGGTAAAGGGCCAAAAAAAGTTGCATTATTTCCAAAGAGGCCCTGAAAAATATTAATTGAATAGTGAAATGTTTACATCATTATCAGAAGTGAAACACCAAATCCCCTTCAGCAATTACTTTGAGTCCCCAGTTTGGATGTCTGAAGAGTTATTCTAAGCTGACAGCTTGATCAAACAAGGTCTGACACTTGTTTAATGATCTTTTTCACGGTCTTTGATTTGTCAGTAATTGGCATTTACTATGCGGTTTCTCACAACACAGGTGCGTCTGTAACATCGACTGCTCCCACATCAGTTTTAACCCCGTGTGCGCATCAGACGGCCGTTCCTATGACAACCCCTGCCAGGTAAAAGAGGCGTCGTGTCAGCGGCAGGAACGAATCGAGGTCAAGTTCCTGGGTCACTGTCAGGGTAAGAAGAGCAGATTAACAAACATTTATAATTGTTTTATATAATTTCTTCCATTGTTACATGATGCCTTCTTTCAATTCAATTTGCATTTATATAGACAACAACAGAGAACACATGTAAAGATGTAAACATTATAAATCACTATTACATAATCAAGTTCATTCATGTTTATATGATCATTAATCTCTGGAATATAGCAATTTCCCTGATATCATCTTCGAAATTACAATGAAATGGGGGGAGTGTTGTATTATGTAACCAGCAGATCTGTTCATTTTAACATCTGAATTCATTCCTATCTTGTAGGCGACATGATTACAGGCACCAAAGCAGGAGATGGACAATATGCCAGGACAGATTACACAGGTGGGTGGGTGTTTAATTCTAAAAAGTCGATTTTACTTTTAAAGTGCCCTTGAATTGTAGCTGTTCTGATCCACTGTGTTTGAATTATAGAGGAGAAGCCTGAGGTTTCAGAGGTGGCAAGAGGGCTTTACATCCCCTGCCCTGAGCACTATAAGAACTATTGTGTTCACGGAGACTGTGAATATCCCAACATGCTCTCAGCACCGTCCTGCAGGTACACACACACACAATGTTTCGCACTATCCTGTCTACAAATATAAATTGTGAATAAGTGTATGTGTGTGTGTGTGTGTGTGTGTGTGTGTGTGTGTGTGTGTGTGTGTGTGTGTGTGTGTGTGTGTGTGTGTGTGTGTGTGTGTGTGTGTGTGTGTGTGTGTGTGTGTTTGTTTTATTGTGAATGTAACACTGTATCACAGATCTTCATCTCCCCCTACTGTTCAAACCAAGAAAGTTCTGCCTCATTAAAAAAAAGTTTTCCAAACACCCCTTTTTTCAGTGTTATTTTAATATAATTGACATATTATTATAGTTTTTATTAGCTGTTTGAATATGTTTGTATGCTATACATTTTCATTTTTAAGTTTTAGCAATTTTGTTTTGTATTTTTTTATTTTTAATGTCTGTATAGTTTTTATTACTTTTAATTATGGTTAGTTATTTCAGTGCTTTATTTAGTTAAATTTGGTTAAACGAAATGAAAAATGGGGTATGTTTTCTTGGCCACTAGTGGAAATAAAATATGTTTAAGTTTTATGGTTTTAGCTTTAGTTAGCTATATTAACCTTGGTCTTTCATTGGTAGTACAAACAGATGGTGCTGTCGAGAAAAAAAAAGTCACTGTTTGATTGTTAATTTTTTTACGGAATTCAATCTACAAGTCATTTATACAGATTAAACTGGGACAGAAGAAGGTATTAAACAGAAATACTGCACATATCAGCTTATAAAAATAATTGGCTGTTCAAGTTGTGAAACTCATATTAACAGTCACAGATAAACAATAGAAAAGAACCTAGAGAGAAATAATAATACAGAACAGGAGAGGCTCTCTGGCAGGTGCTGCAGTACAACAGCAGGTGTTTCTGAGGCACGACTTTGAGAGTGAAAAACACTGAAGTATGTGTATGAACAGAGATATTACAGAGAGAGTAGACTCTTTAAAACAACCTGAATAAATCAACAGAGGACTAAAGCACACGCATCTAATCTAATAAGGATATAACGCTGTGTTTCTTCCTCTTTTCTTCAGCTGTCACTCAGGATTCAGTGGTCCACAGTGTGACACTAAGGAGTATAATGTGCTGTATGTGGTGCCTGGCTCTGGAAAGCTCCGCTATGTCCTCATCGCGTCTGTCATTGGGGTTCTGCAGGTGGCCATCATATGTGTAGTGGTGCTGTGTATCACCCGGTGAGTATAAACACACACCACAGCATTATATCACACACAATGTGCTACTGCGAAGCAAAGCAGTGGACAGCTACCTCCTGGGTAGATCACACACACTCACAGCTCTTCACAGAGTGAGAGTTCCTGCCAGCAGGAGTCTGCAGAATAACACACTTTACACTCCATGAAAGGTCATTGTTGAAGGGGGTGTGTGCACTAGCAGCACTAAATAACTCACCCATCTCCTGTAATATTTACTTTACACATCAGCAAAGTAAATGTGTTCACGGATCATGAAAGATTGTAGAAGTGACTGATGGATTGTTAGACCTCAGACAGTCTTCAGTCTATATACACTACCTTTCAACATTTTGGGGTCAATAATATTTTGTTTTAGAAATAAATAAATACTTTTATTCAACAAGGACACATTAAATTGGTCAAAAGTGACAATAAGGACATTTATAATGTTAAATAATTGCCATTCTTAAATAAATTTGTATGGCCCAGTGAAATATATATGTTAGGAATCAATGTTAATTTAGCTCCATTGTCAGTATTCATTTATTTATTCTTTCCTCCAGTGAAAGAAACAGCCCCTTTAGGGCAAAGAGTCTGTGAGCTGTTTCAAGTCATATCAGTGTGATGAATACTGATGCAGAAGAATGCATGATACATTCTTTTAAAAACTTCCAATCCAAACTCTAAGTAGTTATTTTTATAGCAAAGGCTTTTTTTTTTTTTTACTCTGAAATATGAGGGTTTTTTTTCCTTCCAGGCACTGTTTTGATTAAAAATAACGTAGAGCTGCCTGGTGGAAGCAAGTTCTATGTATAATAAGGATGTACTTTTGCTTCCTTCCTCTGCAGGAAGTGCCCACGGACTAACAGAATCAACCGACAGAAGCAGAACACAATGCACTACAACTCTGAAAACACCCTGCGCGCCTCCACCCGCCTCATTTGAGCCCGTGAGCAGAGGATCATGGGAAACGTGGTTTGGACAGAGGACAGGAAATAAGAAACTTGCTCTCCGTCCCCACAGAGACACTGCATCCTGCTGGATGATGGGATGGAGGACGATGGTGCAGATATATCGGAGGACGATGGGTTCTACACAAGATGCCTTGCACCTGTGGCACAGGACACAAACAGAGAATTTTAGGACACCATGATAGGACAAGTCCTGTTATTTGGTTATGTATGGGTAATATTTCCAATAGTTAATTTGTTTGTCTTGATGGGGTCCTTTTTCTGTAATGTAAATAAATAATTTATATCACAAAGCACAGTGTGTTTTTTTCTTTTTCCTTATTCTTTTGTGGATGCCATGACTTTTAAAGGATCTAACTTTAAGGTATATGGTCAGTTTCAGGGGTTTCAAGAGAGGTGATTCAACAATTTATTATAAATAAAGATTAATTTTGCTGTTTTTAATGTTTGGTGTCCCAGAGACCCCAGTCATGTAAATTATAGTTTAAAGTTTGATATCAGCAACATTAAAAATAAATAAATAAAAATAAAACAAAAAGATATTCAGAAAGGACACATTCAATTGTGACACTTAATACATTTCTAATGTTGCAAACATTTTATTTAAAATAATGTTGTTCTTTTGAATGTTTTGTTCATTAAAGAATCCTGTAAAAATGTGTCACAGTTTCCACAAAAAATATTACGCAGTGCAACTATTTTCAGCATTGATAATATTAAGAAATGTTTCTGAATTTCTGAATGTCTCTGATTTCTGAAGCATCATTTGACACTAAAGGCCACTTTGCCAAGAGAGGAATAAATTACAGTACATTTTTAAACAGAGAATGGTTATTTAAAATTCTAATAATATTACACAATATAACTTTTTTTACTGTATGTTTGATCAAATACTGTATATGTAGCCTTGGTGAGCATAAGATGTTTCTTCAAAAACATTAAAAATAATAGGGGTAATTTTCAAAAATAACCTCTTATTTTCCTCTCAAATAAGAATGTTATCCAATATAGTTTTAATTATCTTTGTTTTCTTTTGTGGTCAATTTTACACCAGCAAAAAGCAGAAAAAAATAGACAGAATATACTGACCTTTAAAAGTCATGTGGAGGACGGAACCCTTTAGGACCAAGGAATTCCGGACATTCCTTGTCTGCAGAAGTTCTTCCTATTTCATCCCCAGACCAGTCCAGTGGAGTCCCTACACTTCCTGTCTGACAGTCGGTGTTCCGCAGGGGTAAGAGAGAGCCTTAATGATACTGAGTATGCATTTGTATGTTTGTGTTCTGCTTCCACTAAGCAGACCCTTTATATATATATGTGGCGGGGGGGCGTGGTTTAGCGAAGTCTGCAGCGGGAGAGAGAATCAGGAGACGATCGGTAAGTGAGTGGTTTGGGCAGAGACGAGCAACACCTGTCTCTTGTTTCAGTAATTGGCGTGGAGAGAGTATAAAACGCCAGGAGAGACAGAAGCGAGACAGAGAGAGACGGACTGCTGACGTGACCTCAAACCGGAAGAAGTCACCCGGAAGTGTTATGTGATCGTGTCGTTGTTGATGCTAGAGTAAAAGTCACCGTTGGTGCAAAGTTTATTTGTGTTAATAAAATATACGTCAGCAGTCCAGCCGACCCCTTTGTCCTCTTCCTTTCCTCCCAGGAACTTACTACACTGGTGCCGAAACCCGGGAAAGGAAGAAGGAGTGCCGCCGCCATGCAGAGTCCCTCCTCTACGCCATTTGCGGACATCATTTCATCCCTCGCGGCCCTGCATCAAGAGCAACACCAGGCCCTGCTGGACTTGAGAACGGATCAGGAGCGGCGATTCCACGCCATCCTTCAAGCCCAGCAGGAGGACCGCGAGAGGTTCCGGAGCTGGATCGACCGGGAGGTTCGCGCCGAGGCCACGGGACCGCCCGCGGTACCCGCTCACTTACCCCTCCACAAGATGGGAACACCTCATCGACCTCATGGTGCTGGAGCAATTCATCGCTCGGCTCCCGAAAAAAACAGCCGAGTGGGTCCAGTGCCACCGTCCCATGTCACTGGACTCGGCCGTCCATCTGGCAGAGGACCACATGGTGGCGTGCCCCGGGGTCGGCGAACCCTTAACGTCTCTCTCTCTCTCTCCCTCTCTCTCCTCCCCGTCTCTCTCTCGACCTGTCCCTCTCCCTAGGTCCCGTCCACCCGGTCCTCCTCGTGTCCCGCCCCCGGGGGCTGATGGCTGCCGGAGGGGACAGCGCTTCTGTTTCCCCGCTCTCTCCACGCCAATTCTCCAATCCACTCCCTGCCACTGGGGCGGCGGGGAGGTCTGGGCTGGCCTGTTGGCGTTGTGGGGACCCGGAGCATTTTGTGGACAGGTGTCCAGTGATGGAGGTGGGGACGATGATCCGGGTCCCGGATGTCCCACAGGCCACCCCCTGTCAGGCAGGAGAGTACCAAATACCTGTGAGTATCAAGGGGGGTACATATCCGGCCTTGGTGGATTCAGGATGTAACCAAACCTCAATCCATCAAAGCCTGATTCAACCGGGGGCATTGGATACAAGCCGCGTGGTTAAGGTGCGGTGCGTACACGGGGATGTGGTGGAGTACCCAGTGGTCCCAATTATTATTCAATTCAGGAGACAAAAGCATAGTGTGGAGGTGGCGGTTAGTCCCCACCTCCGGCATCCGATAATTTTGGGAACAAATTGGCCCGCGTTTACTGTTTTATTGGGGTCGTTATGTGCGGATGCCTCTTGGGGAAAGAAGGCACGGAAGGAGGCCGCGTGTGTGCAGGTGGGAGAAACTGAGCCAGGACCGCGGGGTTCTGCTTCAGGGGAACCAAGCGAAATCCGGAGACTTATTCTCTCGGAGCGTGATGACTTTCCTCTGGAGCAGTCTCAGGATGAGACATTAAAACACGCTTTCCAACAGGTCCACTCCATCGATGGCCAGCCTCTCCAACCTGCCCACCCGCTCACCTATCCGTATTTTGCCATTTTAAGAGATCGGTTGTATCGAGTGACCCAAGACGCTCGGGACAAAAGTGAATACAACCCAGTTGTTGATTCCGAAGAGCCGCAGGGAAATGCTTTTCCATGCGGCTCATTCTAATCCTATGGCGGGCCATTCGGGATAGGCAGCAACACTGAATCGCCTCATGACCCGTTTCTTTTGGTCGGGCATTCACGACAACGTGCGCAGGTGGTGCGCGTCTTGTCCTGAATGTCAGTTGGTGAATCCACCGGCCGCCCCAAAAGCGCCTTTGCGCCCCCTTCCCTTAATGCAGGTCCCCTTCGAAAGAATTGGTATGGACCTCATCGGGCCATTAGAGCGATCTGCACGGGGACATCGCTTTGCATTAGTCATAGTTGACTATGCAACACGATATCCTGAAGCAGTGGCCCTCCGCAACATTTCCGCTAAGAGTGTTGCGGACGCCCTGTTTCGTCTTATCTCCCGGGTGGGGATCCCGAAAGAGATCCTCACCGATCAGGGCACGGCGTTTATGTCACGTACGTTACGCGAACTGTACGGATTATTGGGCATTAAATCGATTCGAACTAGCGTCTATCACCCACAGACCGACGGCCTGGTCGAACGATTTAATTGCACACTTAAATCCATGATCCGTAAATTCGTTCAAGAAGACGCCAAGAATTGGGATAAGTGGCTAGAGCCCTTGTTATTCGCTGTGCGAGAGGTCCCACAAGCCTCCACGGGGTTTTCCCCCTTTGAGCTTCTCTATGGACGCCAGCCCCGAGGGGTGCTGGATGTACTGAGAGAAACTTGGGAGGAGGGGCCATCTCAGATCAAAAACGAAAATTCAGTATTTGCTGGACTTGAGAACAAAACTCCACACTTTGGGGCGGCTATCAATGGAGAATTTGTTACAAGCCCAGGACCGCCAAAGCCAGCTATATATCAGGGGAACTAGATTACGCAAATTTGCACCGGGAGAGAAAGTACTTGTATTACTCCCAACGTCGAGCTCAAAGTTAATGGCTAAGTGGCAGGGACCGTTTGAGGTCACACGACAAGTCGGAGATCTCGATTATGAAGTAATACGGTCCGATAGGAACGGGGCACGTCAGATCTATCACCTCAACCTCCTAAAAAAATGGAATGAGGCAGAATCAGTGATGTTGGCAACGGTGATTGGCGGGGAGGAGGATCTCGGACCAGAGGCGAATGTCAAACCACAATCCCTCACTCTGGCCCCAGGGGGAGATCACCTCTCGCCGTCCCAACTCACTGATCTAAGGAAATTACAGGCCGAGTTTGCCGACGTCTTCTCGCCCCTACCGGGCCGTACTAACCTGATTCAGCACCATATCGAGACCGAGCCGGGCGTGGTAGTTCGCAGCCGGCCGTATCGCTTACCTGAGCACAAGAAAAAGGTAGTTCAGGCTGAATTAGGTGCAATGCTTGACATGGGAGTAATAGAAGAATCCAATAGTGATTGGGCGAGCCCGATAGTTTTAGTTCCGAAAACGGACGGCTCAGTCCGGTTCTGTGTGGATTACCGCAAGGTGAATGCTGTGTCGAAGTTCGACGCGTATCCAATGCCGCGGGTTGACGAGTTGCTTGATCGGCTAGGCACGGCTCGTTTTTATTCGACATTGGACTTAACAAAGGGTTATTGGCAGATCCCCTTGTCTCCATTATCCAAAGAAAAGACAGCTTTCACAACGCCGTTTGGATTACACCAGTTTGTCACCCTTCCTTTTGGGTTGTTCGGGGCGCCGGCTACCTTTCAGCGCCTCATGGATAAGATTCTGCGGCCCCATGCTGCATATGCAGCTGCCTACCTGGATGATATCATTATATTTAGTAATGATTGGCAGCGGCATATGCAGCATTTGAGGGCTGTCCTGAGATCGCTGAGGGGAGTGGGACTCACGGCCAACCCAAAGAAGTGTGCGATTGGGCGGGTGGAAGTTAGGTATCTGGGCTTCCACTTGGGGCATGGGCAAGTGCGTCCCCAAATTGACAAGACAGCTGCTATTGCGACCTGCCCACGTCCCAAGACCAAAAAGGAGGTAAGGCAGTTCTTGGGGCTGGCGGGATATTATAGACGGTTTATTCCTAATTATTCGGACCTCACCAGCCCTTTGACTGACCTTACTAAAAAGGAGGTGCCAGATACGGTCCAGTGGACGGAGCCGTGTCAGCAGGCCCTTTACCCAGGTAAAGGCTGCCCTGTGTGGCGGGCCGTTGTTACACTCTCCTGATTTTTTCTCTCCCTTTTCGGTTGCAGACGGACGCGTCGGACAGGGGGCTGGGTGCAGCCCTGTCCCAGGAGATGGAGGGGGAGGAACGGCCGGTGCTGTACATTAGCCGGAAGCTCTCAAAGAGAGAGGCTAAGTACAGCACCATAGAGAAAGAGTGCCTTGCCATCAGATGGGCCGTCCTCACCCTCCGCTACTATCTCCTGGGGCGAGAGTTCACCCTCTGTTCGGACCACGCTCCTCTGCAGTGGCTCCACCGCATGAAGGATACCAATGCGCGGATCACTTGTTGGTATCTGGCTCTACAGCCTTTTAAGTTCAAGGTGATCCACAGGCCGGGTGTTCAGATGGCGGTGGCCGACTTCCTCTCCAGGAATGGGGGGGGGGGCTGCAGGCCGGATGGCTCCCCGGCCTGAGTCGGGCGGTGGGGGTATGTGGCAGGGGGGGCGTGGTTTAGCGAAGTCTGCAGCGGGAGAGAGAATCAGGAGACGATCGGTAAGTGAGTGGTTTGTGCAGAGACGAGCAACACCTTTCTCTTGTTTCAGTAATTGGCGTGGAGAGAGTATAAAATGCCAGGAGAGACAGAAGCAAGACAGAGAGAGACGGACTGCTGACGTGACCCCAAACCGGAAGAAGTCACCCGGAAGTGTTATGTGATCGTGTCGTTGTTGATGCTAGAGTAAAAGTCACCGTTGGTGCAAAGTTTATTTGTGTTAATAAAATATACGTCAGCAGTCCCGCCGACCCCTTTGTCCTCTTCCTTTCCTCCCACGAACTTACTACAATATACTGTATATATATATATATATATATATATATATATATATATATATATATATATATATGCAATATAATTCTTGAAGCTCTTTATAAAAATAAATAAATAAAGCAATGGAATGGCATTTAATATGGGTGGCTAAAATACTGTTCTTTATGGCCGTCAAGATCTGAAGAAAAACATTTCATCCATCTGCTGCTTTTTTCATCTCTGGTCAAAAGGTCCCAGAGCTAAAAGAAAGAAATCTGTCTGCTATCATTCAGCTAATAAAGACTGAAGTCTTTTTTGTTCTCATTATTGTGATGCCACAAATCTCTCACCAATCACCAAACAATTTGCATTTACCTAAGAGTCAAACTGAAGAACCTGTTGCAAGCGAAGTCATCTAAGTTTCAAACAAAGGTAGCAATTATATATGATACAGGCATAACTTTATTGTGCTTTGCAGTGACATGTCTTTGCATTCTTGGGAATTTTCCCATAAAGCTGAAACACAAATCATGCAACACAATATGTGAGTGACATCTCAGTAACAGTAACAAATAATATGAAACTAATAAGAAAGATGATTAAGCAAGATTAAGAAAGACGACTCTCATAAACAGAATCAACAACAGGATGTTATGTAACTGACAGGAAACTACACATTACTGAGATGTTTTACAGTATCATCCAACTACAGCATGCATTCATTTAAGTGCATTCATTTACTGAAACAGTGTCACATGTGGTCCAAAAATATAATAATTTGTACCTCTCATGCACTTATTTTCTCTGCTCTCATGTTTTGTGGGTAAAGGGTTTGGTGGTCTCAGCTGGGATTTTGAAATACCAGTGCCAAACCGCAAGCAAGTTTATTTCTTTATTTCTTTATTTATTTTTAGTGCAGTGAGTACCTTCTACCTGCAGAGGTCAGGCCTCACTTTGCAATGGCTGATTATGAAATAGCTTAAGAAATTAGAAAGCTTTTTTAATGTATAATTCACCAAAACAATGTGAATTCTATTGTCATTTACTCCCATTCATGTCAGTCCAAACATGTATGACTGACTTTCATTTATGGAACATAAAAGAAAATATGTTGAGAAATGTCTCAGTGTTTTTTGTCCATACAGTGGAAGTCAATGGTCACCAAAAAAGTTTGTTTTCCACCATTCTTCAAAATAGTCGTTCCACAACATAAAGAAAGTCTTACAGGTTTGGAACGATGTGAGGGTGAGTAAATGATTTTGAGTGAACTATCCCTTTAAGTATAAGTGTTTTTGGCCTGACATATCTGTTTATATCCATGTGTGGATGTGGGGTCACTTGGGTGATGGTTTTTGATTTGTATCTATAGTATGAGCACATTACAGGAGAATACACATACCCCACCAAACTACAACAAAGGAAACATTAGCAGTGGTTTCTGTGCTTATGTGTGCTTGCAGGCAGCCTAAGGGAGGTAATCAGCTCAGTCTCAGGAAATGAACAGATATGGGAGATAAAGATTATTTTATGTTAGATTATTGTCCTTGTCCTTTAATAACACTCCCAAACAAATATCTAAGTTATGCATATAATTCTGTGCTACTGATTGTCATTATCCAGAAAATGACCTCTGGTCGGCTTGTTTATCTTTGATATGAGCGCCACACCAGATTTCCAGGTGATGTGTTTACTTTCATGGTCACGGATCTATGAATGAGGTAGTGTCTTTCCTTCTCTTTGTTCATTCAGATTGTTTATTTAGTTTTATTTGTTTGTTAAGATTATTGGTCTGGAGTGGCTTTAATACCTGAAATAAATCATAAGACATAATTTATCCCTAATGCATTTTATTTTTAATGCACTTCAATTTATGATTATGATTACTGTGAGCTGTCTGCTGGATGGCCTTTGTTTATTGTACTTCCACCCTGTACAATTAGCATCAAATGTATTGTAAAATATGTTGCTTGTTCTATTTGTGAATAATGTGATGAGGTGTTTTTTTTTTTTGGGGGGGGGGGGGTTAGGTTTTTTTTTTTCCAGTTTATTTTATTTTATTAAAGTTTTTGGTTTTCTTTGTAGTTAACTGTAATAACCCTGGTCTAAGCTGCTCTTTTCCATATGATAAAAGTGAATGAATACCATATTTTTAAAGCTTCAGTTTCCATCTAGTTTCAGTGTATGGAAAAGAGCGGCATGGACATCTTTCAAAACATCTCTTTTTGTGTCATATAGTTTTGGAGCAATATGAGGGGATGAAAGCAAATGATAACAGAACCTTCATTTTTAGACAAGTTATCCCTTAAACATTGCATTCATGCAGTGTGCATGTGTCTGTGTGTGGTTTGAGTCTGGCATGGTGCCACTGCCACAGATGAGCTCAGTTCTCTGTTCAAACACTGATTTTCATTTTTCCCTGTGTGACATTTCCCCAGTCTACCAGACAGCTGAGAAGAGAAACGCCAGCAGAAATTCACGAAGAAATGTAGAGACGTTCAGGTTAATTTACACAGAGACAGATACACCAACATCCCCTGACACAAACACTCCTCTTGCTGGTGTTGTCCAAATATTCATACGTATGACAAACATTTTTAAAACCATTACTGATTGCAAATTCAAGCTGGTCAAACAATACTGAAATTGCATTGAGGAAAAATGCACACCTGCAGTAGCACACTTTCACACTGACACTCTTTACTCACATTTCTCTGATGGGCTGAGCTAAATACCACGGCAACCAGGCCCCTCCCCTGGGTGTGTGGGGAGTTTTTAAGTGGAGTGTTGGGAATGTTGTTTTTAGAGAGGCGCAGAAGGCAGGAGAGTGTCTGTGAGAGACAATTTAACCCTGTCATTCAAAATCACCAGTGTTGACTCCAGGATGAGTGAAGACGCAGAGCGAAGCACAGCTACCTTACCCAGGGAGGAAAGCACCCCGACACCACCAGTTCCAGATGCCCATGATGCTCAGGATCTCCTCATTCCGAGCTTCAGTCCCGGCTCGGTGCCCTCTTCCCCCGCCCACACCCTTTCCCATATGGGCTCCAAGTCCCTGACCAGCCCCACAGCCCCTGGCGGCCAGGTCAGTGCCATCACGGTGGTGGCTCTGCTCAACAAGCTGACGGTGATGATCGAGACAGTGCAGGAGAACCAGCAGAGGATGGAGAAGAAGCAGGCCGAGCTGGAGGGGGCGGTGAGGACGGTGCAGGGTGATGTGACCCAGCTCACAAAGAACCACATGTCCACGGCCAACAGTGTGGCCAAGCTGCTGGAGCGCTCGCGCAAGACTGGCCTCAATGTGAAAGAGGTGAGGGAGCGCCTGGATAGACAGAGCAGCCAGGTGAAGCGTCTGGAGGCCAACCATGCCCATCTGCTCAAGAGGAACCACTTTAAAGTGCTCATCTTTCAGGTGAGAAGAATGAGATCTTTCTATACTCTTAAGGAGCCTTTAAAGCCTTAAAGATGAAGACATGTAAATATGCATCTGAATCTGTTTTTTTCACACTCATGGACCCTTTAAAAGACAAAAATAATGGGAATATGTGGAGAATGTAAGACTTTAACATGGCCATTCAAAATTAATAACTTTTCCAAGACCGTTGAAAGATATTGTATCAGGGATTCCACAAACTGTTTTCAAAATAAGAAAGGTTTCTTGAGCACCAAATCAGCATATTAGAATTATTTCTAAAGGATCACGTGGCACTGAAAACTGAGAAATGGCTGTATATAGTTTAAATTCCATTTAACTATATTCAAATAGAAAAACACATATATACATGCAAACATCATAAAAATGTGTCTGAATGAGATTTATCTACACTTTAGGAAATGTTAATGGTTTAAAAAACTCTATTTGGCTGTAATATAGTTAACAAAACAGAAGCAATGAAAGCAATTAAAGCAATACTTTCACTTTAACACATGCTTTTGCATTTTATTTTATTTTTTATTTAGAGGAGTAAATGCACAGTGTTTTAAATATTTTGTAAAGGTATGTACAAAATAACAGCAGAACAGGACACGTGTGCAGTATCTTCAGTGAAACTAAAGTGCATGGGAATTCTTCCTGTGAATACAGCTGGGATGAAATTTGAAGTTTGAAGTTTGTGCAGATTGCAGTGAAATGGCAATGTGTGCATGTGTAGGAATGTGTATTCTTACAGTATGCATGTAAACAATAGATTCTATGACTAATCTTGAGGCCCCGGCAAGTTCTCTCATTTTTCATAATTTCTTACCATAAAGCTCAAAGATCACTTTGTTTACAATAGGCTTGTTTGATTAAAAGCCTCTCCTTACAAGTAAGTGTAAAACAAACTGAGATTGTACAGTTGAGTCTTCTGGCTAAACCAGCTTTGTGACCTGTGCTTTAGTTTCCTCTAGTCTTTGGTGAGGTGTTTTTTTATGTTCAGGTAATGTAATTTTACACACTCAGGAAGTACTATTATATTTTATGCCGGTTGGTTAATGTGAAGGGTGCGTCGTGTTGATTTAAGCAGCTGCGTCAGGCTCATGCTTTTAGAATAGTATTCTTATCTGATTGCCCTGGAGCGAGCAACATGCAGCTTTACATGCTGGGACAGTGATCTTTGACTTGTAGAAGCAGGTAGAGGCATTTCTTAGGGGTGTTAGAGTTCTGCTTTTCAAAATGCTTTCTGGGAATCAGTTTTCCTGAGGCAAATGTTATTCAATAGAAGAATGAGCTAAATGTCAAAGTGAGTGTCAATAGATATAAAAACACAAACTTATATTTAGCTCCTTTGAGACTCATATCCTGATCCCTCATGAAGGCATTCACTAGCATAAAATGTCTCAAACAGATTCATTTCCCATAAGAAGATAATTTTATTGTCTTTTTTTATTCTTTTTTTTTTTTTTTTTTTTTGGTCAAAACACTTATTTCTTCATTAAAGCTTTCTGAAGCAGGCTGGGGTTAACTATTTCTAAGACTTATCTTAAGTATGCAAATTCAAAATGATTTACTTTATAAAAAAATTAAAGAAATTGCATTTTTTAAATAAGAGCATTCCATCATTGTAGAGAGATTTAATTATCAGGGCGATGATTTTTGACTAATCCAGCTGTCAGAGAGGAAGGCCATGGGGCTGAACCCCAGTCTTAACTGTTCCCTTTGAGATCACTAGCAGCAGGTGATTTTCTAAAGTGATAATCAGCCTGTATTCAGCCTGTTAAAACACTCTGATATGAGTGCAGGTTTGCTGCAGGAGATAATGTCTAATTTGGGAATGAATTTCAAGATAAAAAGTAAAGTTTTGCTTGTAACACACATGAACACACTAGCACTCCTCGTGTGTATTGTGAAACTACTGAAATACACACTTTTTAAATATAAATTAATGAATACATTTATACAGCAAGGACCCATTAAGTTGATCAAAAATTGCAGTATAGACATTAATAATGCTATTAATGCAATTAATAATTTCAAATAAATACTGTTCTTTTAAAAAAAAATAATCATCATCATCAAAGAATCCTAAAATGTATCACAGTTTCCATAAAATATTAAGCAGTACAACTTTTTTCCAAATTGATGATAATAATAATGATAATGATAATATAAAATATATTAAAATAGAAAACAGTGAAATTGTAATATTTCAGTATATTTTATAATGCATTTTTAATCACATAAATGCAGCTTTCTGAGTGTATAAAGCTACTTTGAAAAAAACATTAAAAATCTCACTGACTCCAAACCATTGAACAGTACCATATATATTCATATGTTTGCAATGTATTCACACACACACACACACACACTCAGAGAGGGTTGAGTGTCTGAAATATCAAAAAAGGGTAAATGTGACTTTTTATCTCATAATTGCAATTGCGTTTTATTTGGAACTTGGAACTTTGTTTGCCCTAATTGTGACTTTGTATCTCAAAGTCAAAACACACTTTCCCATGTGAAAAAGTGCCTCAAGGAATGACAGAACAGCACAGGTATGTGCTTTCTCTCTTTGTGTTGGGACATTGACATATGTTTGGCATTATAGCTGCAGGTGATGTTTCATATTTTTTGCACTTCAATACAATATGACATGACAATGATCTTTAACTCGCTTGATTCGTATCTTTTTTTTTTTTTTTTGTTAAAGGAAAGTGATGTACATGTCCTTATACCACAGGCCATTAAAACATTGGTGTATTGTTCTATGGAACGACACCATATTGAAAGTAAACATGGAATGCAAACACAAGGGAGAGCCATCTCAAATCCATTCGCTCTCAGAAGTTTGCTTTGGAAGAGTACTATTGCTCTTTGGATGTGCATTTGCTTGTTTTGTTTCGTTTTTTGGCACCTGATGATGCTCACCCGCATGTGTGGTAATTATAAACTTTATGTGCACCGTACAAAGGCATTTGGAGATGGAAGGTGTGGTTTGAACACACAAGGCCCCTCCGAAAGAAAGAAAGAAAGAAAGAAAGAAAGAAAGAAAGAAATATTCAAAGAGTTAGATTTAGGGAGTAATAAAGTAAGAAGTGAATTTGTGCGTTAAGTAAAAGAAAGAAAGAAAGAAAGAAAGAAAGAAAGAAAGAAAGAAAGAAAGAAAGGCAGTATACACATTGAGTTTGGCACTGAAATTGTATGTGTGTGGGAGAGAGACAGTCTGGTCAACTGCCTTGTTTCCCTTAACAAGCACTAATGATCTGCAGTAATTACTGCCCATTAAGGCCTCTATTTGTTTATGTTTAATGCATCACTGCCCTTTCTGTGTTCTGAAAAGTACATCAGTGTTGATTCTTGAAAATTGTGGTTCTACGTGCTGAGGCTCTTCACTGCAGCTGACTTCGGCCTTTTTGTGTTTGTGTCGCCAGTGCTTGTGAAAGGATCATTAAATGTGTTCACAGCAATAATCTAGACAACTGTTCATAGTTGATGCTGTTTTTGCTAATCTATATTGGTTATTAATGCATGTTTTCCATAAAAAACGTTCTCAAAACATCTGACAACTGTCATTTTTTAACACCTTTGTAGTCGCTCCGACTCCCCTCATCAGTTCACCCTCTGAAATCCTGTTGAACATTGTCAGGGTTTATTTTGGCCCAGAGATGCCATGGAACCCTTCATTGGGATGATGTAAGTCTGCTGAGATCCAAATAATGCCATGTATGATTGATCAATCAGTCCATCGGCATGTGTTTAATTGTGCATTCTGTTAGTTTGGCATAACATAGATGTTTAATCCTCAAGATCAGTATCTTCAATGAAAGGTAAAAACAAATATTGGCATGCAAATGTGAATTGTGGGAAAGTGACAGACTTTAGGGGTGGGAGAAGGGAAACAACCTGGTAACCAGTGTTTACAGGCCTTCCCATTACGAGAAAGAGCTTTTTATAACAACGGAGCTATAACAACGGAGCAGATTCTGATTAGACTCAGACTGATAATTCTGCACAATAACACTGGGTTATACAACACAACACATTCTTTCATCAATCAAAAGCATGATTTCCTTTTCCAGATTTGTATCCATTTCATGCAGTGCATGCACACAGTTCGGTTTGTTCAACAACAGAGAGCATTCATCTGAATTTGACTGTGTTGATTTGATCTCATCATTGATTATATTCTCTGACACTGAGAGAAAATGTGTTTGCTTATTGTGCTCGGTGTATGTCAGAGATTTGTTCTTGCTGTTTTAATCTAAGAATATACTGATTCAAGTTGCAATTATAATGTTTTATGAATTCTTCCATGTTTTTAAGCTCAGGTAGGAATACAACGGTTGATGTCCTTTTATTATAATTCCTGTGCCGTTCCCTGAGCTCCACCCTCAACCAACAAAGATTCACCTCAAAGGAAATCTGAGAGAAAGACAGAGTTGGGGGGAGAAAGAAAGACAGACAGACTGACAGAAATAAAGAAAGAAATAAAGAAAAAGAAAGAAAACTCTATGAAAACAAAGCATGACAACTTCAAGGCCAGGGAAGAGATTGTGACGGGGGAGGAAACAGCAGAGGAACAGAAGAGATAGAATGAACTGGATGAGAACAATGGAAAACAAACTGAAGCAACAAAAAGTATGAGAGACAGAGAGAGAGAGAGAGAGAGAGAGAGAGAGAGAGAGAGAGAGAGAGAGAGATCTTCTCTGCTCAGGCATGTTTCGGCTCAATGTGCTGGATTTCTGGTTTGACAACTCGACTCCTCCCTTTATCATTGTACTAACATACAGCTCGCACATACGGCTGTTTGTTTTTTTACAACGTTCAGCATTACTTGATTCTGATTGGTAAATTGCAGCATTCTGCACTCAAATATTTTTGTATAATGACATCCAAACTGTATATTTGACTGTTGCCCCAGCATATATTTGACTGTTGCCCCAGCAGCCTTCAACTTTGTGGTAGTTTCATATCTCTCGTATCACTGCAAGGATAATATACGGCTTCCTTTTTTCTACTCATATTTTCAAGGATAAAAAAAAAAAAAGTGTTGTTTCACTTTTGTTGAAACAGAGCTGATATGGAATTTCAGGAGAGGTGTGTTCATATAATCCTGCTAAATGCGCTTTCCTGCCTCCTAGCCACGATTCCTCCAGCATCCAGCTCAGTAATGTTTGTGAAGCATCAAGGTTAAGTGGGGTATGACTCATCCTGCACCAAACAGATGTTTGTCCAATCAAATGTTTTGAGGATTGAGAATGCCCCATCCCTGGTTTATAAATACCACCTGCAACTGACTATCAAGTAGCAATGGTTCATTAAAATTAAAGCCTGTTGGCTATTTGTTTAAACAGACAAGCCATTTGATATGCCCAACCCAAATGTACAGTTTAAATAAGAAATATGTCAAGGGTGAGATCTGAAAAGTCAAGCCCTGTGAAGATGAAATGATCCAGACACACTCATTCTGCAGGTATTATTGGGCTCACTCAAATAAATACAGTCTAATTAGAAAAATGATACTTTAGGAAGCATGACTAATCATGTGATTATTTCAAGTGGCCAGACAGACAGAGACAATGAAGCTTTTTAAAATAAACCTGAGAGAGAGGGAGAGAGAGAGACAGAGAGAGAGAGAGAGAGAGAGAGAGAGAGAGAGAGAGATGGAATCAGACCCCTCTTTTAGACAGCTCACTTCTCATCAGCTCAGACAATAATAAATAAGAATTAGATTAGAAGCAAAAAAATAAAGAAAAAAAATATTCTTCCATTCTGCAGGGCAGTAAACTTCTGCTATGCTTAATTCAGTCAAAGACAGTTGAAAGCCCACAGATGGCCTTTAAGTATAGTTTTCCCATAGTTTTCACCACAATGCTGCAGATCAGAGGCTTTGATAGCACATTGCTTTGCCTGGCATCTCCCTGAACTGTGTTCAAGCCAGTTGGCTGTTGCTTTCCACTTATTTTCTCCATCTGGAGAAAAGCCAAAGATTCCCTGAACTTCTTCCACACATCATAAACAGGTAACGGATGAGTGAGCACATCTTTGTGGGCTGTATGTGATGTGTTTTATGTTATCAGATACTTATTAATGTGTTATATGTTATATAATTAAAGCGGGGTTAAGTTAGAGAAAAGGGCTTTAAACATGAAATCCAGTCATTATTTTAGTTGGACATCATTTTACTGACAATCAAAATATGCAGATGTATAGACTTTTTTCTGAGTTAGATTTGCATGGGAATTGACAGTTGCAGAATTATTTTCCTAGGATGAGAAGAAAAAAATTCAAAGACAATGTACTGTGCCTTTGTTGTTTTATTGTGTCAGCTTTGTTTTTTCATGGCAGAACAGTGTTGTTATAGAGTCGTCGTCGTCGTCGTTGTTGTTGTTGTTGTTGTTGTTAATTGAAAAAAGGTGAAATATAAAATATAAATAATAGATAAAAAATTTAAATAAAGTAAATAAGAAATATTGCTTTGGTATAGCTAACTAAAAAAAAATACAGGTTGAAATGTTAAAATTAAACAAAAAAAAACTAAAACTGAAATAAAAATAAACCTACATAGTATTTTTAAATCTAATTTAAAATGGTATATACATAATATATACATTATATAAATAATACTAAAATACCACTGCTATAGTGTTTGTATTTTATATTAACACATCATGGTTCTCCTTTTTGAATACTGTAGTGATGGTCTTTGAGAGCAGCTCCTGACATCTATTCATGTCTGTCTCAAAAAAAAAAAAAAAAAAAAAAAAAAAAAAAAAAAAAAAACCCACACACACACTTTCCCTGACCAAGAACAAATGCAATACTGCTAACATCCAGCAGTGACACATCCTTTCTTTGTCTCTTTTCTAACAGTCTCATCCTCATCCATTGTTCTTATATTTGTCTTTCCTCTGCTTCTTTCCCGTGCTTTCCACTGCCCTTGTGTTGTCTGTTCAGGCCTTACGAGCCTGATTGAGACACACACACACATACCATTTCTCTCATCTCTTTCGATGTTTCCTCTCTAAAAAGTCCAGAGGCCTCCAGCGGGGCGCATTAATTATCCAGGCTCACATTACACACTGAAGCAGGGGTATCAGCATGTGACACAATGTTTTCAAAAGTTCTCCCTCTCTCTATCCTTCAGTCCCCTCCTATTTCTCTTCCTCTGAGCCTTGCAAGTCATTGTGTATTTAGATAAAGGTCAAAATCTGAATGGCAAGTGTCTTGATTTATCACAGTGTCACAAGATACAAGGCTGAGAAACAAATGTTAAGAAAGGTGGATACAGAGCAGGATCAGAAAGACTGGAGCAGCTAGATGAAGAGTGAAACTAACAAAACAGAGACAAAACTGTTTTGGGTTTCAGCTTGTGAGAAAAATGTCACTAGAATGATATCATTCCCAAAGGATTTTGTAAAATATTTATCATTATATTAATATTAGTTTTACTTCTTTTAAAATTTGTTTGTACTGTTGATACTCTTAATAAAGCCTTCAGATTGGGGTCAACCTACTGTGTGAAATTTCCCAGGCTTTTGGAGATATATTTCATATGTGCACTTTTCATCTGACAAGACCCTCAAGGCACAAACTAATTAGATTCGAGCTGAATCAATTTCAATAGGGGATCGTTTTACTGAGTTATAGTTTGTCTCGCTAAATCCCTTCTGTGCAGATTCTGTATATTACAGTTCTTGTACGGTTGGCTAAAAACATAAAATAAAGGTGCCACCTGAGTTTCAATCTATTATTAATTATGAAATAGAATACAAAGGTAGCCATAACCAGGTTATCACAAATTAAAAGCTAATAAATTTATAGAACTAACCGAACACAGCCAACTCCCAGCTCTGGTTTCCATGTAGCTCTTGATCGTGAGGGGAGTTACTCTGTATGTTTGCTCATGAAGAAACTGGTTAGCCCAGAGTCAACACTGGTTTTGACTGGATCTTTGCCCTCAGGGTGATACTGGTTATTCAAAGGCGAAATGTTAAAGATGAGTACCATCCATTTGGGAAAAAACAAAACACATTTAACACATTTAAAAAAAAAAAAAAAAAGAACCTTTGGAATATATTCTTCTCATATTAATCAAAAAAGATTTCTTGAATGTGAATATGATGTTGTTCCATTTTATAGCGCATGTAATAATATAAATTGAATGTCCGACCACTGAGAGTTCGCAATGTCTAGAATGTTGCATCTTTATTACAGGTTATAGGAACAGGAACAGTTCCTTTTAATTAGTGAAGCTTAATGCTGAACACAGCTAAAAGAGGGATTTCATACTGAAATACTGACATACAGTAACAAATCTGCCATTTAGATGTTTAGAGCTTGGACAGAAATATGGTACGTGCTCTGAATTACTGGGAGTGTGCTTAGTGCCCTTATGAGGGAGCAGCTTAGCGTGCAAAAGCTCCATTCGTCCTGCTAATCCGCCCTTCCCTGAGGGTCAGATCTTCAATTTACTCCTTAAGCGTGAAGCATAACCCTCAGCAGCCATGCCTGAGGTGTGTGTCTGGGGTCTGCGTGAATGAGGGGAGAGCAGCGATAAGAGAATATTCTGCACTGTCTGTGTGTCAGAAAAAGATGTGGCATAGCACACCTGTAGAACATGCAGGTATTGCATACCTCAGCTCATGTGCACGCCACACAAAGGGTGTGGCATATTTGGTGATCTTTTTTGTTGTTGTTGTTTATTTCAGAATATTGCATTTTGCAAAAGGTAACATTTGTTTATATTTATTTGTATACATGCATAATCTATGCAGTATACCCAAAATATTGATCTATTCTGTCCTCGCTGTCTCTGTGTGTGTGTGTGGTGTGTGTTTCTGGTATTCCACGTTATGAGGAGCAAATGTCCCCACAAGGATAGTAATACTAATGTATTTTGACCTTGTGTGGATTCTTTTTTCGTCCCCTTGAGGAAAACAGCTTATAAATCATACATAATTATTATTATTATTATTAAATTTTTTTTGAAAATGTAAAAATGCAAAAATGTTTTGTGTGAGCAGTAAGTTTAGGGTTAGGGTAAGGGGATAGAAAATACAGTTTATACAGCAGAAAAACCATTACACCTATGGATAGTCCCCACAAAACATGGAAACCAGTGTGTGTGTGAAAGAGAGAGAGAGAGAGAGAGAGAGATTTGAGAGGGTGTGGCATATCTAGAGTTTTTTGTTTGTTTATTGCAGTGATTAAATGATTGAGTAAATGTTTAATTTTGCATAAGGTAACCTTAATTCATATTTTATCTATGTACATGCATAATCTCACCATAAGAAACAAAAGCAAAGAAGAAAGCGATAAAAATGATTGCATTAAACATATATTGAGCTGTGCAGTATACCAAAAAACATGACTTAGATTGCTAACAAGATTTCAGTTTGCATTTTTATAAAAATTTTTAAAGGAATTTGGCGGGAAGAGTAAACCTTAACCTTTTTTTTTGCTTTGGAGTAACTCCAAGACAATGCCTCCACATGCCTTGGGTATAGCTTGTTCTGCAACAAACAGGTTTTCAGCAGATTGCACAATATAACTTAAAAAACACACACACACACACACACAAACTGACTCATCTCTTTGTTTTGTTTATTTGTACAAAAGTAGTGTGTGGACTTGAAACAAATCTTTACAGTACAGTACGCTGCTAGCAATGGCAAGGTTGTGGGTTCGATTCTTACAAAATGCATGAACAGCCAATGTTAGTGGCTTTGGTTATCCAAATCGTCTGCAAAATGTAACAACGTGAAAAAAAAGCACATTGAATCTTTCAGTTGCTAAACACATTTTCTTTCTCTCCAATTTCAGGAGGATAATGAAATCCCCTCCACTCTGCTTACTAAAGATGGCCTGGCCTCCACCTCTCAGGATGAGATTGCACCATCTACACCAACTCCGCTCACTGATTTAAACCACTCTCAAGATGAAGGCCTACAGACCATCAGCCTCTCCTCAGATGACGGCGAGGAAAAAGGAGCAACGAGCCTTCTGGCAGAGGGTGGCGATGAGTCCCTGGATTTGCATGAAGAGAGTTTCCCAGGTTCGGGAAGGGAACATCTGGAGCGCTCTCGTGCTGACAAGTTCAAGCGCTCCAGTCTGAAGAAAGTGGATAGTCTAAAAAAAGCTTTCTCCAGAAGCAGCATCGAGAAGAAGATCAACAAGATCGTGCCTCCAGAACAGCGCGAGAAAATCAAGAAAAGCTTCATCCCCAACCACCCGAAGAGCTCCTCTTCAAAGAGCTCGTCCTTCCGCGTCTCTCCAGCGTCCATCAACGTCAAGAAGGTACGAGATGGAGATGCTGACTCCTCCCAGCAGCCTGGGAGCTCACCCAGGAACCTCAGCCCAGTGGAAGTTCCCAACATTGGGGGACCTGATGGTGAGCTGCCCCTGGCTGAGTTACACTCCTCAGTTGAGAAAGCAAATGGAGATGATCATCACAACCCCTTCACCCCGAGCAGTGGGGATGGAGAGGTGCTAGTTTCAGATGAGGGTGGAGATCTCAAAAACGGTCCATCTGCGACTCTGGCTGAAGAGGAAGTGGATAATGAAGATGATGACACTGATGATCATGAGGAAAACGGGAAGGAGGAAGAGGAGGAGGAGAAAGATGCCAGACCTGCAGAAGAAGCATCCGTGTCTCCGCCATCAACTGCAGCTACTGTTAAGCTAACTTCTTAGATATAGTTGTGTTTCTAGCCCTCTGACTTCAATCCACTTCTGAGACTTTGGGAAGTTTATTTACTCACTTGTGCCACTGGTATCTTGTCCCCAAGCTTGTGTAATGTTAGCATGTCTGCTGAAATAACATATTGGCCTGAATTAACCCCAAATATAATGTAACTATAACCTATTGTGTTAAGTTCAGAAATTAAGCATGTTCTTGTAGGAGGAAATTCCATTTAGATTCCATTTCAAATAGATTCTGAATAAAGGCCCAGAGAATGGTACAGCAGTTCAGACCACTGTCACCACAATGATACACCGAAATAGCTATATTTTCCTGTGGGAGCCTGTGAATACTATGAAATTGACTGAACTGAAATGCCTGAACCCTCACTCTCTATCGTTTTTTCTTTGTGTGTAGGAGAGGCAATGTGTTTGCCAATCTGTCCTTTGTTATGCTGGAGTCCAGACTCTTTTCTGTCAATGTACTGTACATAAGATTTAGTATTAAATCACTTACAAAAAAGTACTATGGTAGTATTATGGTTTTTGGAAGCAGAACTTAATTTTTCACACAAAGTACTTTAATGCAAATACCATGGTATTGTTTGGAGTACAATGTAGAAACCATTGTATATTGATATGGTAACCATGAAATATATAGTAACAAAATGGAACGTCATTACTGTACCACCACTGTACTTTTATACAGTATAAAACAGACACAAGAGGTGATATGTTGACAAAGTTCTCAAGGCTTGAATAAGTAGATGTCTATGAGGACCGACAGCAGCGCTTGCCATGGTGGGAAGCGTTTTTACAAATTTTCTGGGGAAAAGCCAGCACAATTGACTGCCATCTCCATGGCAACCTTGCCCACCGCCAACCACTCTCCAGTTACTGCTATAGTGCACGCCAAGGGCACACATACACAGCTTGATAAATACAAATGTAAAGTGAACCAGAAGTATTTGTGTGGTCAAACATTCCATGTTTCTGATGTGATAACTTCATATTCCGCTAAACACTAACATTGTTCAGATGATTCATTGATGAAATACTCTGTACTCAGACCTGTAAATATAAAAAATTGCTGCCGGATAGACTTCTAAACTAAAACATCTTCTATCCATCTCACACTAAACTACTCAGTACAAATATTGCTGAGACACAGGAAGGTCACTTTAGTGTCTGCGATTCCAGTGGCGTGCACATGAGCTGAGGTATGCAATACCTGCATGTTCTACAGGTGTGCTGCCTGCAGGCCTCTTCACCGCCCCTCTCGGACCACACTGCTCCATGCTGGTGTTATATATCATGCTGCGGCAATGATGCTCAACACTGATAAAGCACCTTGGTCAGCACAGCAGTCATGCTGTTTTAAGGTGCTACATAAATAAATGACCTTGACCTTGTTTGGGTTTGGTGGATTTTGTTTACAACAATGAACAATTATCCAGACAACATTTATGCATTTATTAATGCAATTTAAAAGTGTGAGAAGCAAGGTAGATTTTGAGTGCCTCAAGTTCTGTTGCTCTTCACTGTTGTAAATGCGGGGTATGTGAGGGAAGATGAATAGTCGGTCTTAACAGAAAACTTCACGGTTTCATTTTCTACATCAACCACATGTGGGTTTGGCAAGCAAACTAAAATCTCTCTGGCTCTCAGGTACACTGAGGGGTCAGGTTACATGTACTCAGGGGGCGTAGTTTGCGGGGTGGCTGGGGGGGAACCCGCCCAATAACCAAGAATAGAAAGTACAACCCCCCAATATTTATACCATGGTTAAAAGAAACCTAGGATCAGGCTATTAATCAATTATTTAAATCTCGACTTCGTCGCTTTTATAAAGGCTTGTAACTTCACCTACGAACCGAACTGAAGCGCAGTTCTTTTAATTGTGCACGAGCGGCGCGCGTTCACCAGTGCACTGCACTCGAAAAGTGTGATCAGATTTGCGCGAGCCATTCCTATCGCGAAGTTGATGGTAAAATGTGCGATCTATTTGAATTCTATTGAGAACTGGCCATTTAAAATGCTATGGATAAAGTCGAACATTTTTGAAAAACGGCACATAAACTGAAAAGACTGATGAAAAGAGGAAAAAACATAATCTTGCACCAGCACTAACACAGGCCTATATGAAAAAATTTGATGTAGAATATAATAGATAATCTGTTAAGGGAATAGATTTTCCCTAGATTTATATTACAACTGTGGCATGTTGTAGCTGTTGTTAAATGTGCAGGTTGTTGTTTTCATAACAAATGCTATATAGATTAAAAATAATAAAAAAAGTAATTATTGGCCTGATATGAATAATAGGCTAGCCTTAATTATAAGAAATTCTGTTAAAAACTACATTTTCCTAAGAGGAAGCACATGTGTAAATGTGTTCTAATGATGAGTGATGGAAAAACCTGGTCTGAGATGGAATAGATTAAATCAGTAAGAGCCCGATGAACTGTTAATAATTAATTAAAAATTATTAATACTAAGAAATATACAATATCAAAATAAGAAAATGTTAAGTTAGACTGGCTTCCCATTAGATGTTGAATTATACAGTGCCTAAATAATATAAAATAGGCTACATTATATATCCTATGCAAACAAGTATTTGTAATTTACTGCTGCTGCTATTAGTATTATTATTTATTTAATAGATCATTTTATTTATTTATTTATTTAGGCAATTTTCCTCCTTGGCCTCCTTGTGGAACTGGACCTTTACAATTGAATGGATTATGCTGTCTCCACCTTGTGGCCAAATGCCGTCAGTTCACGATTTCATCTGCTTGATGCATCTTTCCTTTTAGACGATTATCAAACATAAGCCCGTAAAACTAATTATAGTTATTTCGTAACAAAATATCAATATTTTATTTCGTTACTCAGAACCTTATCCGATTGTGATTTAAAAAAAAAAAATCGTATTCTAATGCTTCGCTGAAAACATGCCGGCTTTTCATTACATTTACGTAATAAATGCTTTTGCGCCAATATTATCGCCTCATGAAAGTTTGTTTGAACACCATGTGCTAATAAATAGTGTTTTATATATTTATATATTCTTTTTTGTTTATAGTAACGTTAACTGTCTGAAAAGTTTGAAATCGATAAGAAAAATTTCTACATATGATTGTATTTTAAGTGAGCTATTTATGTCAAATATAGCTATAATTGTGTAACAATTTAAGACTATTTTAAACACTAAAAAGTTCTTGTCGTGAATTTTTTTCAGATTGTAGTTTTATTTCGTCTTTACGACACTCAAAATGGCGTCACGGTGGCCGAGAGGTTAAGGCGTTGGACTCGAAATCCAATGGGGTTTCCCCGCACAGGTTCGAATCCTGTTCGTGACGACTTTCCTTTTCTGTTGCTGTAACCCTAAAAACTAATTTATACAAGTCAGTTGTAACTTTATTTGTGGAAATTTACAACGATCTAAATCTTGATAGTAAATCACTCATGTTTTCACACCTCGATTCGGAAAGCACAACACTGAACGTGATGAAGCAAATGCTGTGCATATATCTACAGTACATGGCCTTTAAAAGCTTGTTGGATTTCCTTGATGTTAACGCCAAAGCAGCTTTAACTGCACTTCATTGATATATATATACAGGTAACAGGACCCAACCCTTAAAATACAGCAAAACAGACGACCTGGGACTGGGTATTGATTTGGGTTACATCATCACCTCAGTGATCCCTGGGGTGATGACGCAACCCAAATACTTTTGGAAATATTTAGGAACGTGTATGTGAATCATATTACACAACGCCGACAATCGTGCAAGGAATGGTGTGTGTGGTTATTTCCTATCCATGTGGACACATTCTTCACGGTGTCCAATCAGATTGAGCTCAATGTAACAAGAACACGGTAAAAACCAACACTTGTGTCTCTAAAGCTTTCGTTCCTGTGCGATGTTTATGATACTGGACAATGCAGAGTGAATCGTTTGTCATGTCTTTTCACTCAAATGTGCGTAAATTAAAATCGCATTTGTGGATTTAAGGCCAAATACACATCTTTGAACACCCCCGCGGAACAGTGGGATGGTACATCCGGTAGAATTTAAAGAGCCGAGCACACGCGAGCGCAGAGCAGACGCTTTGTTAGTGAGGGAATGGAGAAACAGCACTGTCAAATAGAGATTTCCACTTATTAGTGACCGGGTTTTAAGTTATCTTTCATAGTAAGCTTGCAGTGCTGCACATGTAGAAACATGCTAATAATTATATCAGTTTTAAAGGCCACGAGGAAGTTTCGAACTGCTCATAACGCACAGGATAGTTAGTTATCTTGGCTGATATCCGTTTTTAGGTTGACTAAGTCGTCGCTTTAGCCTTTGAATGTCGATTAGACACCAGATGAGTGATTTTCGTGTGGAGGGTGAAATGAAGAGACGCGTTATTGTTGAGTTTGACCGGCGGTGTGTGTGACTGAACCCACCGACACGGGTTTAAACGCAACCGGCACGTTTAGATGTAAAGAACCGTCCATTTCAACAGCTGTTTGTTAATTTGACGTCGTGTGTTGTTAGTGAAGGCTAACAAAAAGACCGTGACTCGGTATAAATCAACCTGGATGCTAGACATTTTAAGTACTGAACGACTTAAAAGCGAAGTCTTGGGAGTCGTAGGTTTTCAGGTTTAGGACAGGATGAAGTCAAACATCTCTGTCTGCAAAATGAACTGAGTGTTTTATACGAATAGTTTTAATCGTGGAGGAGGAAAAACATTTCCCCCTTTTAACTTTCACTCCTTTAGCTCGATGGTGGAGTGTGAAAACAGACGGCCTCAAATGTTACGCTAGAAACACCCCAGCCTTTGCAGAAGGGTCTTGTAAACGGTTGATTTGCCAAGTAAAGTTTATCTGGCGGATAAAACAACCCACTCAGGGCACAGATTTAGCTTTAGATCAAGAAATCCTCTCACACAGCTGTGGGTTCGCTAGCCGGTGTGCTAGCCTCCACCTCAGCCCTCAGAAATGTCGATTATCTCCAACGAAGCTGTGATCTTGATTAAAGATGTAAAGCCCGGATTGAAAAACCTTAATATCGTCTTTATAGTTTTGGAAATCGGTAAGTGGATTCACTGCTGTGCCCCTCACTACCGTTTATTAGCACGAGAAGAGCTAATTCCTCACAACTAACATTGATGATTATCAGGTCTAACGTTGCGATTGACGTCGCCGTTGCAGTGTTCTTGTAGCTTTGATCGTTAATGTTATCTGCCGTAGTGTAACGCAGTTGTTTGTGTTTTAGTAGTTTTGTAACGGTTGAGATTTGACTTAACTTTGCCGTGCACGCGCAGGTCGGGTGACGAAGACAAAGGACGGGCACGAGGTGCGCTCGTGCAGGGTGGCGGATAAGAGCGGCAGCATCGCCATCTCTGTGTGGGATGAGCTGGGCAGCCTCATCCAGCCCGGGGACATCATCCGCCTCACGAGAGGGTACGAACCTCCTCCTGTCTCTCTGTGTAGTTTATTCAGACATTTGACAACCCGATAGAAGCATCTATCAAACAAAAACCGGCAACTTGCTCTTTCAAAAAAAAAAAAAAAAAAAAAAAAAAAATTTTATATATATATATATATTTTTTTTTTTTTTTTTTTTACAGAGATTAAATATGCATTAAGGCTTATGACCATATTGCATTGTGTACAGATGTTTGTTTCAACTTGGAAATATTTGTGTCTGCCTAGGTATGCTTCAATCTGGAAGGGGTGCCTTACACTGTACACTGGACGAGGAGGAGACTTGCAGAAAATAGGAGAGTAAGTATTAAATATTATCTCCCACAGTACATGCTGCATATAATAATTTGTCACATTCATCATTTTGTGGTTTATCAGCATTGGGCAATAAGTACGTCCATTTGGCAGATAAACCCAAAATTAACCCTTGTGTCAGTTCTAAAATCTAGAGTCAGTGGGTAGATATTTCATTATTTCTGTAGCTATGTATACTTTATGAGAGTTCAGTAAATGTCAAAAGTGATTTAAAAATAAGGGTTCCTGCGACTATGGAGAAACAATGAAATCTCAGTTTTAATATCTCCATTTCCAAGTCTGGGAAAATAATGCCAGCAATGCCAAGGTCATGTTTGATTCCCAGGGAATGCATGAACTGATAACACGTACACCTTCAATGCAGATTGCTTTGAATAAATGCTTCTACCAAAGTCGTGCATGTAAGTGTCATTAAAGGCATATTTATTTTGCACTGTCTTTCACAGATTCTGTATGGTGTATTCTGAGGTTCCTAATTTCAGTGAACCAAATCCAGAGCTGCTAGCACAAGCTAACCAGCAGAACAAGACGGTGGGTCCAGTCTTCCTGTTTATGCAAAATGGCACCTCAGTGTGATGCCTCAATGAGTATACTTCCTTTTAAATTGTTTGCATGTGTAAATTTGCTTCAGTAATTGTGAAAACATAGGCTTTGTTTTGCGTTCTACCTCATTTCAAAGTCTTTGTTTAGAACAGATAAATAAGAATGTAGTAGTAATTTATGGAGAAAACATTTGGTTTCACTTCTTCTGCACATTCAAATACTGAGCCATTAAACTGCATAAGAGGAGGTGCTGGTTTATGACTAAAGTCAACACAACGGTGTCTTATCTCTTGTGCTCTCAATAGGGTAAAGAACAGCGGGGGAATTCTCCACCGAATCAAAATACAGGTACTCTTGCACAGACAGGTGAGCAAATATGGCTAGTACTTCACATGGTCTGGCCTGTGAAGGTGACAATGCTGATTTTTGTAGTGGTAGGTTAATGGTTTGGAATCTGATCTGCTAACGAAGGTTGCAGGTTCAATTTCAGAAATTAGATTTACTGAGATCTCACTCCTGTTTGTACCTACCATTGGCATATTGTACATTGCTTTTGATAAGTGTCTGCTTATTGATGAAACTAGAGTAATAGCTGTAACACTCATAACGGTGTCTCTATGTTGATCAAGTCTGTCACCTTTGTTTTAACTATTTGTCCAACAGGAAATGGTATTGTGCCAGTATTTCCCAATAACAGTGCTGCACCTGTGCCTCGGGATCCCAATTTTGGGGCTCCAGGAAGACCAAACGGGCGTGTTCCAGGCAATGGGCCACCCTCAGTAACTGCAGGGGGACCCCCTGCTCCACCCAAACCCACAGTTACCATTAGCAATGGCAGGGACCCAAGAAGGGCTTCAAAGAGATGAGACGGATGAGAACTTCCATGTTCCCACTCCTCCCTAAAATCCTTCCACAAACCAATACACAAAACAATGCTGCCAATCAAGAGAATACGAGGTTCAGCGCTACTGTTTTGCCAACTGTGCTTTTTGCTTTGTCATTTGCCAATATTTGCATAGTGCGATTTGTTATCACAGAAGTTTAGAATTCAACTTGTTACAGTTAAAGTTTGGCATACTCTTTGCCTGTTGAGTGCCGGTTCAGTGGCCCACCATTTATTTCCTTTCCCTAAATGTGTTGAGCTATACACCCTACTTGAACACTTGATGCACTTTCTTCTATTAATTTTTATAGTGAATGCATTGTCATGTGATTCAGGAATGATTGACTGCTGTTGCAAATTGGGGAATGAACTTCAAAGTGACTAACTATATGGGTTCTCCCCACACCTTTGGCCAAAAAAATTACCAGAAGTGACCATGTTAAAGTTAAGGTAATAGTTTGATTGAACACTTAGGATTATTTAATTAGGAATAAATCAAGAACAAAATGTTGGGAAATTGATCCTGGCTGTTGTTGTAATTGTTCTTTTTGATCTTTTGAGTGCCATTTACATTGAATAAGACTGTTGCCTTTATGCGGTGAGATATGACTACACTGAAATATTCAGCATATTCTAATACTGTAACACCTTTTGTGTATGTTATATAGACATTTAATGTTATATCTGCATATCAATTTAGGGACTAAATCATGCAGCTAATGGTAAACAAACTTGGCTTACTGCCACCCCCCACCTCTGGAAGAATTGTCGCTGGGACGGCGCAGTGACTGCTGCTTACATAGGCTTGTAATGATGATCAACAGAACTGAATGATTAGGCTCCTCCTGAACCTATGTTTGGAACTTTTGTTTTATAGCAGTTAGCCCAACAGTTCCAATACACTTTAACATGTGCAGCGCGAGTGATGCTAATGCATCTACCCAAAGTGTTGCTTGCACAGGGTAGAGTGTTTAATGCTTCTGGTAAATAGTTAATGAGTTAGAGAACCTGCAAGGTGGTTTGAAAGATTTCCTAGTTTGTGGTCCAGCACCTTTTTTTTTTTTTTTTTTTTTTTTTTTTTTTTGTTTGCTGAAATAACTATGTCAGTATATTCATTCATTGTGCCAAGTAACACGTTACTGGGGATTTTTACACCCAGTTGAGTTGATTTCCTTGAATATAGATATGGATTTGGTTAGATATGGTTTAATAAGTAATTTAGTAGTTAATATTTTAATAGCATTGCTTTTCATTTAAATATTTTCCCCAGTTCTTGTGTTTGTGGTTAGTTTGCATGCACTATTAAATTATGAGCCAGGGGTTTATTGTCAAGAAAAACAGCTGTGTAAAATGCACTCCATTTATGTTTTTGTGAGTTGCTGGGTTTGTGTGTGTGTGCTTGAAACATCCTGAGCTTTAAAGAGGATTACAATCAGTGCGTTATATCATTGATATGATTACAAGCTGTACAATTTTGATGTGTAGTGTTGTGATTTTATATGGGAAGCTATAACATTATCATATAAATGGTCACAGCAGTCCAACTTAAGAAAGTCAAAACTGTGGCTTCAGTAATAGTTTTGCACCTGTTTAGAGTGTCCCATATTTATTTTAATCGGTGTTAAATGTGGACTGCTTGAACTCAGAGGAAGTGTATATGATTAGTGGTTTCTGTAGCCAAGACTTTTTCTGTGCCATCTTTTTTTTTAATCTGACAACACTGACACAGGATAAGTGAAATGTTTAAAGGTGAAAAAAAAGAACAGGTTGAATCTCGTTTAAAACCCCACATTACATTTAATTTGACAGTCTTTATGCATGAGACTGTCTCTGACAATATAGTCCTCTTCCACATGAAAGCATAAATATAAGGTCAGCAATCCCATGCTTAGGTTTTATAATCAACTCCGTTAAGCACATGTTTAGAACATGTTTATCAGAAGTCTTGTTCCTATGAACAATATCACTGAAGTCAGTCTCGGCAGCTTGTGAAATCAGTGTTCCCGTTGCTGTCTGTGATTGCTACCTTGGATATTATTGTAATAGTATGTGTAATCTAGTATGTTAGCAATAGGAGAGGGTTCCTCCCTTTCTCCCTCGAGCACTAAATCACCTAAATATCCCAGATCTGACATCCGTAACTCTGAATGAGATCATCAAGGGGTGGTCAAACTGCTCTGACCTAATTACCCTTTGTATAATTATGTACACCTATGAGCAGAATATCATGTGATGAACAAGTAAGGATAAAGACGCAGTGTGAACCCAAATTATGGCATTAAAACCTTTACATTCATGAAATTACCTTTAGCACAGAAATGCTTCAAAAGAAGCAATGAAAACTATATACCAAGCAAGAAAGAATTACATATTACCAAATAACATTTAAAGCACTCAATATAATATAGTTACTCCAAGCTTGAGTATTTTTGTCCTATTTGATCAAAACTCAGTTATCAGAATGCAGACCTTTTTACACAAACCTAAACTTACTGACACAAAAATATATCTGAGATGAATCATTATTAATCAGGTGTTTCAAGATTTTTCAAGATAAGAGTTAACTGAATGTTGAAATTCACATTGTCAAAATGAATACTATTAAAAGTGACTATAGAGTGAAAATTCTGTCATTTACTCACCCTTATGTATTTTCACATGTGTCACTTAATTCTGTGGAATTCTAAAAGATATTTGGAGATTTCCTAGTCTTTTTATCCATACAGTGAAAGTTTAAAACTGTTTGGTTACCACCATTCTGAAAATGATCTTTTTTGTGTGTGTGTGTTCCACAGCAGGACAAAAAGACACACAGGTGATGGAGTGACAGGAGGGTGAGTAAATGATGACAGAGTTGTTATTTTTGGCTGAAATATCCCTTTAAGCATTGTTCACTGTACATCAACTACTGTAAGTTGTTGATGGCTCAACCATTGTCTTCTAATTAAGCATTGATTAGTTTGCAGTTAAGCACAGTAAAGAAATCTTTTAGCTTCACATGTGCACATGCTGCAGCTCTTTCCAGCACTCTCCAATGCCATTTGAGAGTGCTCCCTCTGCCAGTCTCTGGCACTCACTATATATATATATATATATATATATATATATATATATATATATATATATATATATATATATATATATATATATATATATATATATATAAATATATATAGCGCAACATATTCATGTATATGTATTACACACAAATATAACAAATAGTGCAAACACTTGGAATTTAGATATTAAAAAGCATGATTTTTTTAAGTTGAAAAATTTTATTTTAAGCATATACTCTTTACATAGAAGCATATACTATCCATTAAAAACTTGTCTTTCTTGGAGAAAATGAATTGGATTTTTACCTCTGTAACCCAACTGTTGTGGTCTGATGATTTATTATATGCAAAATCCACCTTGATGTTTCATTTTTGTTCTATATTTTGTGACTGTAGATTTTAAAAAATAACCTGTAATTCCATATCTCCTCGTGGGCTGTGGGCCTACATCTGGCTGGATGGCTGACATATCCAAGACCTTTTTGAACCAGCCAATCGCCTTTCTCCTCTTAGCCGGAACTCGGTGCTGAGGAGAATCTGCCCAGCCAAACTAAAAGGCACTGGTACCTGTGACTCGTTCCGTTAGAGATGTGGCTAATGCTACACAAGAAGGAAAACAGCAGTGCTTTAACGCCGAGGTACAAACAGATAAGAAAAATTACTTGACATTCACATTTGAAAGGCAAAAATCTAAATTCTTAAAATAATAATAATAATAATAATAATAATAATAATAATAAATAACTAATGCTGTTTGTGCTGTTTCACCTTTTTCTTCAAATGTATTTATAGTTTGACTCCTAACCCTAAGGTTGTGGCTTCGAGTCTCGGGCCGGCAATTATTTGTTTGAGGTGCCCTTGAGCAAGGCACCGAACCCCCAACTGCTCCCTGGGCACTGCAGCATAAATGGCTGCCCACTGCTCCGGTTGTGTGTTCACGGTGTGTGTTTGTTCACTGCTGTGTGTGTGCACTTTGGATGGGTTTGGATGTCACGTCACTTTTTATTTTGTATTTTTTTTTACTATTTTTATACTTTACAAACTGGAGATTCAGAAAATGCATTTTAAAATGTTTTGTTTGCATGCATGGCCACATACCCTGGGCCTCTTTTCTACAATCTTCAAGGCCCACCTCCTCCCCCAGTGGATAGAGTGCACCAGATCCACTGCACCCATGCATGGGTGGATGCCCTCATGGACATTCATGTCAATCAGAGAGCATGCACGCTCACAAGCCGACAGTACAGCCTCCCCTGAAAATTACGACAATAAAGAATGGCCTCTTTTATGCAATCACTTACAAAGCAATTGTTCTCATCAACTGGACGTTTATTAAAAAGGTCTAGAAGGATGAGCAGGCAACTCACTTATTAGGTCAATGCATGCAACAATAGTGTGACAGAGCGGCTGTAGTCAACATCATTGAAGATGTTCAACACTGTGATGCCTGAACACTTTTTTCCTTATGAGGGAAACTAAGTGCAATGATATGTAACAAAAAGATGCCTAATGACTTAAGAATAATTTAATAACCATTTTGAATTGGTTTGACAGACAGTAATTAAAGGCAAATTTAATAGCTTCAATTCAAACCATTCATGCCTGGTCTCACCGTGCGTGTCAGACTTGGGTAAAGTTGGTTTTATATTCAGACATTCGGACTTCCGCGATCAATAACTTTGTTAACATGCACTTAAAAAAGCCACTTTCGGTCAATTATCATTACCGACCATGATGAGCACAATTCAGAACACATTATTATGTCGAACTCGACGTTTTAAAGAAGCTGATAAACACGCTTACCTCTATGGAGTTTCGTGACGTCATCGCTTATCTGAGGGACTATCTACAAATTACGTGTTTCTATTAAAAATAAATAAAAACTCAACTGTTTTTATTTTTTTGCCTCCAGATGAACAAGAACTGTGTTGATTTGTTGGTTTTAATAATGACATTATTTCAATAGGTTTTGAAAGCATGGGCCAACTTCTCTGAAGCAAGTTGGAACATCTGTCTGGACCCTACAGAACATACTACAGCCCATGTCTTGCTGTTTTATTCACCTCTGTTTTTCTGATTTTAAGTATAATAAAGACTTAACAGTGTAACAGTGTTCTCTAGGTGTTGAATGAAAAGAATGGGCTAAACTATCTTTTATGTTTTTCTGTTTTATGTCATCTTTGTTTAACATTAAACACAATTCATGTGCATTGATTGTTTACATTCCTGCAGAAATATCACTTTGCATGGTACTGAATCTGTCAGATTATTGACAAGTACTCAGAACTCATGACAGCAAACACAATGTTGATTTTGGGTGAACATTTCTAAAACTATGGCAAAACTTTCTTCAAGATGGTTTATAAAGAATTTGTGCTTCACATATATATTAAATTTGTACCATCACTGTTGTTTTTATGGGTTACCGCAATGACTTTTCTACAATCCACTTCAACGGCTTTTGAAAGAAGGAACCTAGTGCTAAGTTGCAAAATATTTATTTGACCATAAATGACATACATCAAGTGTTTAATGTAAGTATTAGTGTTAAAGATGTTCAAAAAGTACAGTACCATCACTGTATTCAATTTGTCTATTGACACACCTTCAGTTATAACTTTTTAAAAGAGTCTCAAAACAAAACAAGTTGCTAAATAATTATTTGACCCTCTTCATCATATCAGGAGTACTGAAAGTACAAGTATTTGCTCTAAAAGATACATTTGCAGCATCCCTGTATTATACTGTATGTTTTTTTTTTCATAGAGACATCCCCTTCAGTTCAATAACTTTTTTAAAAAAGGCTCACACTGTTACAAAACATAAATCATTATAAATATCTATCCTCTATAACATATCAGAAGTCTTGAAATTACAAGTATTTGCTCTAAAAGATACATTTACAGCATCTGTATTATTACAGGTGCATCAATAAATTATAATTTTGTGGAAAAGTTCATTATTTCAGTAATTCAACTCAAATAAATTCAATGCACATAGACTAAAGAAGTCTTTGGTTCTTTTAATTGTGATGATTTTGGCTCACATTTAACAAAAACCCACCAATTTACTATCTCAACAAATTAGAATACTTCATAAGATCAATGAAAATAAATAAATAAAACGTTTTTAGTGAATTGTTGGCCTTCTGGAAAGTATGTTCATTTACTGTACATGTAATCAATACTTGGTACGGGCTCATTTTGCTTTAATTACTGCCTCAATTCGGCGTGGCATGGAGGTGATCAGTTTGTGGCACTGCTGAGGTGATATGGAAGCCCAGGTTTCTTTGACAGTGGCCTTCAGCTCATCTGCAATATTTGGTGTCTTGTTTCATCTCAACAAATTAGAATATGGTGACATGCCAATTTCTTTTATTCTTAAGAATTCTAATTTGTTGAGATAGTGAATTGGTGGGTTTTTTTTGTTAAATGTTTTCCACAACATTCTAATTTATTGAGATGCACCTGCATGTTTTTTCTTTATAGAGACACCTTACAGTTCAATAACTTTTTACAAGAGGCTTACACCGTTACAAAACAAGTTGCTAAATAATTATGTGACCTTGTAGAACATATCAGAAGTGTTGAAATACAAGTATTGGCCATAAAACATTGATTTTCAGCATCCCTGTGTTTCTTCATAGACACACCATAACTTCACTTCAAGTTCAATACCTTTCCATAGAAGGCTCACACGGTTACAAAACAAGCTGCTAAATAATCATGTGACCTTGTAGAACATATCAGAAGTCTTGAAATAGAACTATTTGCACTAAATTATACATTTATAGCATCCCTGTATTCAATGGGATTCTTCATAGAGACACCTTCCAGTTCAATAACTTTCCAAAGGAGGCTCACACCGTTACAAAACAAACTGCTAAATAATTATCTGACCCTCTACATCATATCAGAAGTCTTGAAATACAAGTATTGGCCATAAAACATACATTTGCAGCATCCCTGTATTTCTTCATAGACACACCATAACTTCACTTCCAGTTCAATACCTTTCCAAAGAAGGCTCACACGGTTACAAAACCAGCCGCTAAATAATCATGTGACCTTGTAGAACATATCAGAAGTGTTAAAAGTACAAGTATTGGCCATAAAACATTCATTTTCAGCATCCCTGTGTTTCTTCATAGACACACCATAACTTCACTTCAAGTTCAATACCTTTCCATAGAAGGCTCACACGGTTACAAAACAAGCTGCTAAATAATCATGTGACCTTGTAGAACATATCAGAAGTGTTAAAAGTACAAGTATTTGCCCTAAATTATACATTTACAGCATCTCTTTATTCTATGGGTTTCTTCATAGAGACACCTTCCAGTTTAATAACTTTCCAAAGGAGGCTCACACCGTTACAAAACAAGCTGCTACATAATTATGTGATCTTGTAGAACATATCAGAAGTCTTAAAAGTACAAGTATTTGCCCTAAATTATACATTTATAGCATCCCTGTATTCTATGGGTTTCTTCATAGAGACATCTTCCAGTTCAATAACTTTCCAAAGGAGGCTCACACCGTTACAAAACAAGTTGCTAAATAATTATCTGACCCTCTACATCATATCAGAAGTCTTGAAATACAAGTATTTGCTATAAAAGATACATTTACAACATGCATGTATTATATATAGAAACCCGATTCCAAAAAAGTTGGGACACTGTACAAATTGTGAGTAAAAAAGGAATGGAATAATTGACAAATCTCATAAACTTATATTTTATTCACAATAGAATATAGATAACATATCAAATGTTGAAAGTGAGACATTTTGAAATGTCATGCCAAATATTGGCTCATTTTGGATTTCATGAGAGCTACACATTCCAAAAAAGTTGGGACAGGTAACAATAAGAGGCCGGAAAAGTTAAATGTACATATAAGGAACAGCTGGAGGACCATTTTGCAACTTATTAGGTCAATTGGCAACATGATTGGGTATAAAAAGAGCCTCTCAGAGTGGCAGTGTCTCTCAGAAGTCAAGATGGGCAGAGGATCACCAATTCCCCCAATGCTGCGGCCAAAAATAGTGGAGCAATATCAGAAAGGAGTTTCTCAGAGAAAAACTGCAAAGATTTTGAAGTTATTATCATCATCTACAGTGCATAAAATCATCCAAAGATTCAGAGAATCAGGAACAATCTCTGTGCGTAAGGGTCAAGGCCGGAAAACCATACTGGATGCCCGTGATCTTCGGGCCTTTAGACGGCACTGCATCACATACAGGAATGCTACAGTAATGGAAATCACAACATGGGCTCAGGAATACTTCCAGAAAACATTGTCGGTGAAAACAATCCACCGTGCCATTAGCCGTTGCTGGCTAAAACTCTATAGGTCAAAAAAGAAGCCATATCTAAACATGATCCAGAAGCACAGGCGTTTTCTCTGGGCCAAGGCTCATTTAAAATGTACTGTGGCAAAGTGGAAAACTGTTCTGTGGTCAGACAAATCACAATTTGAAGTTCTTTTTGAAAAAAGGGACACCATGTCATCCGGACTAAAGAGGACAAGGACAACCCAAGTTGTTATCAGCGCTCAGTTCAGAAGCCTGCATCTCTGATGGTATGGGGTTGCATGAGTGCGTGTGGCATGGGCAGCACATCTGGAAAGGCACCATCAATGCTGAAAGGTATATCCAAGTTCTAGAACAACATATGCTCCCATCCAGACGTTGTCTCTTTCAGGGAAGATCTTGCATTTTCCAACGTGACAATGCCAGACCATATACTGCATCAATTACAACATCATGGCTGCGTAGAAGAAGGATCTGGGTACTGAACTGGCCAAGCTGCAGTCCAGATCTTTCACCCATAGAAAACATTTGGCGCATCATAAAGAGGAAGATGCGACAAAGAAGACCTAAGACAGCTGAGCAACTAGAAGCCTGTATTACACAAGAATGGGACAACATTCCTATTCCTAAACTTGAGCAACTTGTCTCCTCAGTCCCCAGACTTTGCAGACTGTTATAAAAAGAAGAGGGAATGCCACACAGTGGTAAACATGGGCTTGTCCCAACTTTTTTGAGATGTGTTGATGCCATGAAATTTAAAATCAACTTATTTTCCCCTTAAAATTATACATTTTCTCAGTTTAAACATTTGATATGTCATCTATTTTGTATTCTGAATAAAATATTGAAATTTGAAACTTCCACATCATTGCATTCTGTTTTTATTCACAATTTGTACAGTGTCCCAACTTTTTTGGAATCGGGTTTGTATATATATATATATATATATTTATATATATATATATATAGATAGATAGATAGATAGATAGATAGATAGGTAATATTATATTTATGAACCGTACAGAATATTGTACTAAGCATTAAACCTGAAATGAACTTGGAATTTTTAATTTCAAAGGAAAACTAGGCTATGTTTGTATTTCATGGCACTGTCCATGGTCCTGAGGTTACCTGCACCTTAACATTTCCATAATTTTTCAGTGTCAAATGTGTTTGGCCAAACTTTTCCAGTAGTGGCACATCATCTCCGTGCAATACAGGACTCACATACAGTACACATACACTCACTGGCCACTTTATGAGGTGCACCTTGCTAGAGGGCTGGACCCCCTTTTGTCTTCAGAACTGCCTTAATTCTTTGTTGCATAGATTCAAAAAGGTGTTGGAAACATTCCTCAGAGATTTTGGTCCATATTGACATGACAGCATCATGCAGTTGCTGCAGATTTTGCTGGCATCAGGTATAAAGCACTTTGAACAAACAGTTTATTTCCATGTTAGACACACAGAGATTACTTATAATCTCATCTACATTCTAATAACTGAATTGTCAAAACAGGTGTACTGCTCTGTATGTGGAAAATCAGAAAAATGCCAAACAGAGGAGCAAAGCACCTGGGTATTCACTATGCCATTTCTGCCTGTTGACTACATATGTAAATTGAAAACAAGCGTTTTCACAACTACTTTTAACTATTTCTACAATTTCTAAATTTATCTAACAACATGTCATATTTCCCTTCCAGATTCAATGTGATTTGTTTCATGTTCGGTGCCTCAACAGTAATGTGCCACCAGAAGAACAAGCATGGATTTGTGATTTGTGTTGGTAAGCTCTTATAGGAGCTTATGCTGAAAGTGTGTTTAAACAGCAAGAAATGTGTCTTGCGTATTTGATATGTTATGGAATTACTTTTGTAGTGTTTGGTTTATGTTTGATATGGGTCTATTGGTGTATGCAAATTTCCAATGTGCTTATGTGTTGTTCTTTTTCATATTCATTAATACAACATATTTCTTTAGGCAGTAGAGTATAATAATTCCAAGTCATTTTTTTATATATGTATTTTTTTGTTTTTGCATTGTATTCATATTACTGATAATTGTTGTTAATACATTTTAGGGAAAGACTTTGTCTGCCTGGATCTCTCTCTGCATCACATATTGTTGTAGTGCATGATGTCTTCTGCTGGCCTTTTAAGTGAATGCAGTTTGTAAATTATTGTGACATTAGATATGTTGATAGTTCACTCTTTATTCATTATCTACAAAATACTTAAAAGACCTAAATGTTTTAGGTCTTTATTTTTTTTTTTTTTTTTTTTAGCTTTATGTATAGCTGCTTTTCAAAGTCAACTAAATGTAATAAATGAGCCAATCCCCATGGTGTAGTGTGCCCTTTGGAGTGTGCTTAATAACAAAGTGATTTGGGGTTCACTTGGGCAAACACTGGAAAAGTATGGCAATGTTAAGGTGCAGGTAGCATCAGGACCACGGACAGTGCCATATATATAATATGATACATGGATGTTGTAAATGTATCTTTTAGAGCAAATACTTGTACTTTCAAGACTTCTGATATGATGTAGAGGGTCACATAATTATGTAGCAGCTTGTTTTGCAACATTGTGAGTCTCTTTTAAAAAGTTATTGAACTGGAAGTAAAGGTAGGTGTCTCTATGAAGAAATACAGAGATGCTGTAAATGTATAATTTAGAGCAATTACTTGTACTTTCAAGACTTCTGATATGATGTAGAGGGTCAGATAATTATTTAGCAACTTGTTTTGTAACGGTGTGAGCCTCCTTTGGAAAGTTATTGAACTGGAAGATGTCTCTATGAAGAAACCCATTGAATACAGGGGTGCTATAAATGTATAATTTAGTGCAAATACTTGTATTTCAAGACTTCTGATATGTTCTACAAGGTCACATGATTATTTAGCAGCTTGTTCTGTAACGGTGTGAGCCTCCTTTGGAAAGTTATTAAACTGGAAGGTGTCTCTATGAAGAAACCCATTGAATAAAGAGATGCTTTAAATGTATAATTCATGGCAAATACTTGTACTTTTAAGACTTCTGATATGTTCTACAAGGTCACATAATTATTTAGCAGCTTGTTTTGTAACGGTGTGAGCCTCTTTTAAAAAAGGTATTGAACTGGAAGTGAAGTTATGTTGTGTCTATGAAGAAACACAGGGATGCTGCAAATGAATGTTTTATGGCCAATACTTGTATTTCAATACTTCTGATATGCTCTACAAGGTCACATGATTATTTAGCAGCTTGTTCTGTAACCGTGTGAGCCTCTTGTAAAAAGGTATTGAACTGGAAGTGAAGTTATGGTGTGTCTATGAAGAAATACAGGGAACGGGATGCAGCAAATGTCTGTTTTATGGCCGATACTCATATTTTCAGGGCTTCTGATCTGTTCTGCAAGGTCACATAAACATGTCGACACTTGTTTTGTAGCGGTCTGTGCCACTTGTAAAAAGGTATTGAACTGGAAGCGCAGTCATGGTGTGTCTATGAAGAAACTTTGGGATGCTGCAGATGTCTGTCTGATGGCCGATACTCGTATTTCAGGACTTCTGATCTGTTCTACAAGGTCACATGATTATGTAGCAGCTTGTTCTGTAACCATGTGAGCCTCTTGTAAAAAGCTATTGAACTGGAAGTGAAGTTATGGTGTGTCTATGAAGAAACTCTGGGATGCTGCAAATGTCCGTTTTACGGCCGATACTTCTATTTCTAGTTTTCTGGTATTTTGTTATGTTTTACATGGTTATTTAGTTGTTTGTTTTGTTGTTTTGTTAGCGTCTTTAAAGAAGCTATTGAACTGGAAGCGCAGTCATGGTGTGTCTATGAAGATACTGTGGGGATGCTGCAAATGTCTGTTTTACGGCTGATACTCGTATTTCAGGGCTTCTGATCTGTTCTGCAAGGTCACGTAAACATGTCGACACTTGTTTTTGTAGCGGTGTGAGCCTCTTTTAAAAAGCTATTGAACTGGAAGCGCAGTCATGGTGTGTCTATGAAGAAATACAGGGATGCAGCAAATGTCTGTTTTACGGCCGATACTCGTATTTAAGGGCTTCTGATCTGTTCTGCAAGGTCACATAAACATGTTGACACTTGTTTTGTAGCGGTCTGTGCCACTTGTAAAAAGGTATTGAACTGGAAGCGCAGTCATGGTGTGTCTATGAAGAAACTTTGGGATGCTGCAGATGTCTGTTTGACGGCCGATACTCGTATTTCAGGGCTTCTGATCTGTTCTACAAGGTCACATGATTATGTAGCAGCTTGTTCTGTAACCGTGTGAGCCTCTTTTAAAAAGGTATTGAACTGGAAGCGCAGTCATGGTGTGTCTATGAAGAAACTCTGGGATGCTGCAAATGTCTGTTTTACGGCCGATACTTCTATTTCAAGAGTTCTGATCTGTTCTACAAGGTCACATGATTATTTAGCAGCTTGTTTTGTAACCGTGTGAGCCTCTTTTAAAAAGGTATTGAACTGGAAGCGCAGTCATGGTGTGTCTATGAAGAAATACAGGGATGCTGCAGATGTCTGTTTGAAGGCCGATACTTCTATTTCAACAGTTCTGATATGTTCTACAAGGTCACATAATTATTTAGCAGCTTGTTTTGTAATCGTGTGAGCCTCTTTTAAAAAGGTATTGAACTGGAAGTGAAGTTATGGTGTGTCTATGAAGAAACTTTGGGATGCTGCAGATGTCTGTTTGAAGGCCGATACTCGTATTTCAGGACTTCTGCTCTGTTCTGCAAGGTCACCTAATTATTTAGCAGCTTGTTTTGCTACAATATGAGACTATTTTGAAAAGTTATTGCACTGGAATTTGTGTCAATGGACAAATACATAGTGATGGTTCTTTTTGAACATCTACACTAAATACTTGTAAATTACAGACTTGATGTATGTTATTTTTTGTCAGATACATATATTGCTACTTAGCACCTGTTCCCTTCTTTCAAAAGCTACTAAAGTGGATGACGTGACATTGAGGAATCCCATAAAATCAGTGATGGTCCAAATTAAATATATATGTGAGGCACAAATTCTTTGTAAACCATCTTAAAGACAGTTTTGCCATAGTTTTCTAAATGTTCACCCAAAATGAAGATCCTGTTTGCTGTCAGGAGTTCTGAGTACTTGTCAATAATCTGATGGATTCAGTACCATGCAAAGCGATATTTTTGCAGGACTGCAAACATTAATCAATGCACGTGAATTGTGAGAGTTTCATGTTAAACAAAGATGTCATACAATAGAAAACCATAAAAGATAGTTTAGACATTATTTTTATTCAACACCTGGAGACCACTGTTAAGTCTTTATTATACTTAAAATCAGAAAGGAGGAAAAAAAGGTGAATAAAACAAGATGTGGGTTGTAGTATGTTCTGTAGGGTCCAGACAAGATTTTCCAACTTGCTTCAGAGAAGGTAAGCCATGCTTTCAAAACCTATTGAAATAAATCATATGTCATTGTTACAAGCAATACATCAACACAGTTCTTGTTCATTTTGAGGCAAATACATAAATAAAAAGTTGTTTTAACTGTCATTAACTATGTTCAGGAGATTACACGTGATTTCCCACTTGTCTGAATTGTTACTACATTACAGTTCATGTACGTTCATTCTTTTTAAATTCCTAAACATCTTTTCAAACACCATCATTATAATGCCATTTTTATTGCGGCTAAAATAAATTCTACAGCATTACAAGTAAGTAAGTGTAAGTGATAACAATGTAAGTGATACTTGCTGGCACATCTGTAGTTGGCTACAGAATACTTGTCTGTTCGCACACAATGAAAAAAACTCGAAATTTTTAGACGGTCCCTAACGAATTTCCAGCACTACATTGGACATTCAGCAGACATTCGCTTCTAAATATGCCATAAAAACAATATTTGGCCATTTTGATCGATTTTGAAACCAATGAATTTGGTTCACAATGATGTCGCTGATTAGAATATGCCAAAAAAAAACTTTATTGCACATATAATTTGAAAGTTATTGAACGCGGAAATGTGGGAAAAGTTGCGAATGTGCGAATATAAAACCAACTTTACCCAAGTGCGTGTCAGTGATGGCTGATCTAGCCACTGTCTCCGCCAGGTCTCTTCTCCGAGCTACCGAGATGTTTAGGAGACATGCAACCAGCTGTAGACCCACAGCAGACCAGGACATCCCTCAAGAAAGGAGAAACACATTACAGCTTTACAGGCCCACAGACCCCAAACCAGATTATCAATTAATCAGATTCTCAAAAAAAAAAAAGCTTCATTTTCTTGATAACGCTTTATACCTTACTTAAAAACATTGACTTGAAGATTACTACATTACACAATGTTTAACTGATAAAGCTGTATTTTTTCAATTAGTTAAGAGAAATAGCATGAACATTTAAATTATATTCATTTTATGAATCTTCACGACGAAAGGTAAGGGTTGAAGTGTTGTGCAAGTTGATCCACGCTCCACAACATTATATTGATCAGTTTGTCTAACAATCCATAGTTTATCATGCTCGTAGCTCCTACAGAGAGGCAGAGAAGATAATTTACAAATATATTCATAACTGACTGAAAAACAAACAAACGTCGTACTTGTTTTTCAAGCACAATGTCACTTGAAGGCGTGAGACTCCAGAACAGCACACACGCGTTTCCGCTAGCGATGTCCGATTCATGAACGAATCGTTCTGAGTCGAAACTTTTTAATAACTCAGTTGAACCGTTTCATGGTCTGAACGAGGTAAATTTAAAATGTAGGTTATTGCGAAATTAGTAGGTTATTGCAAATTTGTTTATGACTTGTTTATCACCACCAAAACAAAACAGTTGGTTATAAACACATTTGTAACAAAGGGATGATAAAATTAATTTAAGTGTGAATGTGTGAGTTCAAACTTTATTAGCTGAATGGCTGCAACAAATTAACACAAAGTCCAGTGACAGTATGATAACGCATACTGTAAATAAATTGCTGAATTCGTTTTTGAACCTATTCTTTGACGCAAATTGTTCAAAAGAACCGACAAGAGTAGGGATTCTTGTCAAGATTCCACCCTCCCAAATTTAAAAAAGAAAATTAGAGTTTTGGAAATTGGATTAAACATAGTTCTGCCGCATCAATCACTACAGTGTTCTATGCACGCAGTCAATCCAAACGCGTTATGTATCAGCGCTGCCGCTGTTCGCCCTTGCGTCTGGACTCCGCGCATGCGCATCGTTGTCACGTTTTGACGCTCCAGTAAAATGTCACTACGCGGTGTTTAATGCAAACAAATTATACGCCATACATATTTCATTATTCTGAACCTTTCGGTTAATTTTATGCTTGAATTTAACGGCTGAATGCCCACCTGATTATCCTGAACGCGGGATCATGTGGCGTTATTTTTTGCTCTGGGTTTGCAGTGATGGTTTTGAACTTAATGCCGCGGGTCGTGCAGTCGCCGCTACATAATCCTTTTGCTTATGGCAAGTATCCGATCAGTTGTGGCTAGCTATAGCGAGGAAAATGACCGCCGCGGCGGGGCTGTGCGGGCCCGGGACATCTGCTGCTGCGCCCGGGCTGCTCCGCCTGACTTCAGTCCCCGGTTACGATCAGAACCGCGTAAATGATGTTCTGCTCTTAAGACCTGCTACGGAAACGCAGAGACGATGCGACAATGAAACGGAGGACCTGCGGAAAGGAAATGATCACGTAGTCTTCTTTCCTGGAGACATTCAGGTTGGTGCATGTCATCAGTCCTGAATCTGTCATGGTACCACTGACTGCACGCCCTGGTTTAAATTACATTTAAAAAAGAATGCGTTTAAGAGCTCAGTATAGTCAGGAATCAGATAATGCTTAAGCATATTTATATTTGATCCTAAATATGCCCATGCTAGTAATAAATGGTAGTGTATTAAACTGTGAAGCCCCTGTAAGATACCTACCTCTTGGATTATTCATTAAAGTCATTTGATACAGTTTACAATAATAACATTAACACTGTGAAATATAATTACAATTTAAAAGAACTGTTTTCTATTTGAGTATATTTTGAAAAGTAATTTATTACTGTCACGTCAAAGCTTAATTTTCAGCTTACATTACGCCACTAGTCTGTGCCAGTTGTGTGGCATAATATTTTGTGAATACCCAGAGACTTTTTTCAGTATTCTTTGATGAAAAGAAAGTTCTAAAATACTTTTAATTATTTAATGCCTCCTTGCTGAATAAAGGTTTTATTTATTATTTTTTTAATGACCCTAAACACAAGAACACATGCTTCACAGTTATGAATAAAAGGATGTCACATGTCTGAATAAAAGGAAAAAAAAAATATTTTAGATAAATGAAAAGACTTGCACGTTTAGTCCTGCTATTTTCTTCTACAAGAATGTTAGTAAAACATTGAATATACTTGGAAAATAAGAAATAAAAAAAATAGTGACTTCATAGAAATTAAAAAAAGTTTGTCATGGAAGTCATGGAAATTTCTATAGCGAATACATTTTTTGTAATTATGTGCAGCTGTAAAATCTTTAATCAGTGATAAACAGTTCTACATAAATGCAATCTAAAAAAAAAAGGTATACATCCCCTTTTCATATGCAACTTCTCATTCTCATCCACCATGCAGAACTTTCACCAGGAAATGGCCCTCCAGCCTGACGCTGCCCCATGGCAGTCCTGGAGTCTGGAGCGTGTCGCCCTCACCCTGAGCCATCGTTTCCCTGGCTGCCATATCTGGGTCATCCGCGCATCCCAAATGTATCTACACAAGTTCAGCTGCTATCAGAACTTTGTAGAGAGTAACTTATTTGGAGCACCAGAACACTCTCCAGACTACGGAGCTGTTCGCCACCTGAGAGCACTCCTGGGTCACAGCATGCAGCGGGCTGGCCTCCCAAACCCTTTACCCCCTCTTAGTGGTACATCCACCCCTGGCCCTCTGCCTGCAAGCTTCACATTGACCATAGTGGGCTTCAGTAAAGGTTGTGTTGTTCTCAATCAAATAGTGTATGAGCTGGCTGGAGCTCGAGCAGATCCAGAACTGAGGTTGTTTCTGGACAGTGTTTCAGATATGTACTGGTTGGATGGAGGACACCCTGGTGGCAATGAGACGTGGGTAACTGATAAGTGTGCCCTGGGTGAGCTGGCCTCCAGTGGGGTGGCCATCCACGCCCATGTCACTCCATATGAGGTATGCGACCCAATGAGGGCGTGGGTTGGGCGAGAGCACCGGCACTTCATAAAGACTCTGGAGGACCTGGGGGCTTGTCTAAGCCAGAAACTGCACTTTGAGGATGAGCCTGCATCCATTGAGAATCACTTCCGGGTCATTCAGGAGTTCTGACTGTTCTGGATCGGTGCTTTCACAAGCCTTAACATGGAATGTATTCTTTGCAGAACAGGCAGCTTTGTATTGCACTGATATATCAGTTATTTAAAACTATGGGTTTCCAGGATTTGGAAGAATAACTCTATGCTGCCTACAAAACGCTCATAAAATACAAGAGAAAATTAAAGCTTAATGACCAACCTTGTAAAACATTTAGTCTGACATTAAGTCTACTTGTTTGCCTGTTGCAAATACCTACATCAGCTCTGTCTGATATAGTATATTTATTTTACGAAGTCTGTTTGAAATGCTTTTGTAAAACATCACCTCCCTTATGTTCAAAGAGCTCTCATTTCACACAACATAGAAAAGAGAATTTTGAAAGTGCTTAATACAATTATTTAATTTTTATGTTGTTAAATGAATTAGCGTGGATTTTCATTTCAAGTATGTGTGTCCCTTATTACAACTAGAACTATCGAATGAAAAAAAACTTCTTATACTTAAGGAGTATTAATCATGCTAAATCAGTCTTACATCAGCATATTTTTTTCTCACATATATATATATATATATATATATATATATATATATATATATATATATATATATATATATATATATATAGTTTTCTATATATAGTTTTCTATATATAGAGTGTGTGGAACGTTCTATCTTTTTGTTTAATATTTGGTATTTATTTTATTTGATAGTCAAATAAAAAAATCTAAGGATCTTCCATTGTAATCAGATGTATAGAATATATTTTTGGTTAGATGAAAAAAATGATTTAAACATTTTATTTACTGACTCGTAGTGAAATGTTTTATCGACTGCGCAGTGGTTGGTTGAATCTCAGAAGACTCTAGGTGGCGCACTTTATTTGGATTGTTCTCATTGTTTCACATACAAATATGAACGTGGATTTTGCAATATCCGCAATGTAATGCAATAAATGTACTTCCTACTTCAGTCATTCCAAGCTGATGTAATTAAATAAAAATGCTGAAATGTTTCAGTGATCTGTTTAATTAGAAATATTACATTTAAATGAGTACATCTATCTATATGCAAATTAATCTATAGAGGGGGGGGGGGGTGGTGTTTAAAAGCATGACAATACTCTATCCTACTCTGTATCCTCGGATATTGATAATCAATATCCTTGAACTGAAAGTGAAAAGCAATTTGCTTAACATTTTTATTACTTATTAGTCATGGAAAATTCAAGGAGGAAAACGAACAAAAAATAAAAAGTGTCAGATGATGTGTATATTCAAGTCTACACGTGTCAGAGCTAGATAAATAAATCAATGTCGTTGCAGAAGGGATGCTGTCTTATTTTAAAAACAAAATTGGAAATGATTGCTACATTAAGGGTACATCCTTTACAAATCTATAATCAATGGCTTTATTAGAATTTGTGTAAATCATATGAACATCATTTATTCTGCCGCATACAACTCAAAATACACAGTTTTCATCATGAAATGAAGTATCTTCCTATCAGTTTTCATTAATCCTGCCTAACACAGTAAGAGAATCAAGAAAGTTGATCCCTTAATTGTCCTTACAAAGTTTGTCACAAGCTTTCTGCAAATACCAGTGACTGCTCAGAAATGCTCTCCAAAGCCTGGCCTATTCTCTATTGAATTCTAGCTTCAAATACCTCATGGAACCTTTAAACATTATTGAGGCTGTTTCCCAGGCAAGGAATAGATTCAAGTTTCCTTTAAGATGACGGCATACAGTGAGCACACGATCGTGACAAGAGCCTCTCGACTTAGGAGACAATAGCCCTATTATGATCGCAGACTGGTGACATCTCTGGGAAACCGTAAGACCCTTAGCACGCAAACACACGAGCTCTTCACACCTCTTTAAACAGAGAACAATAACCAAAGGGCTCGACCTTAAGACTGAATTCTGCAATTCTAACATTTCCAGTTCTAACAGCCACTCAGGAAAGCTGTCAACAAAATATTACACAAATAAACCATAAGCTGTTCCAGTTGTATTTCTACACACTTTCTGATGAGCAGACTACTTTCCACCATAACATTCATTTGCCTTCATTTCACAATTCACATCCTGTACTTTCATCACAACAAACATGCTTCACTATCAGGACATAACCATATCATTTTGACAAAAACAGCCAACTTTGATAACCCATCTTTTTATGCCCTACATAATCCAAGGCCATAAATAAAACTTTTCCTTTTTAAATCCCACTGAATATAATATATACCCCATTACCAAAAGCACATACAAATAATTTACTTTAAATACACCAGGCCATCAGTTTAAAGTGTGTACCAGTATCTCAATTAAAACAGGATAACCAATAATAATAATACATCCACATAAATGTGCTGCACTGGTATTACAGAAGATGAAGTCAGGCTGTACGCATAGAGGAAAAAATGCACAAAGGCACTCAAGAAATATACAGTGGTAAACAGCAGTTACAGCTAACCCTGAGAACTAGGCTCGGAATGAACGAGTACTGAAACCTCCAGCAGTAAATAGCATTAGCTTCAAAACACCTGTACAAAAAAAAAAAAGGTAACAAAACCCCTGAGTTACCTCGGATTGGTGCATAGATCAAAACTGTCATTTCAAGAATATGTACATCATTGACCATCACAGGCCCTGAGATATTAGGTGCCTGCCATGGGGGAATGCTAGAATGGTGCTTAACAATAGTTTATTATACAATATGTTGGCAGTAAAAAAGGAAACATTTAAAACAAGAATGATTTTAAAATCAACAGATACATTTGGTTTACTATATCTAATGCTGTTACATTTATTTTCACATATTTTAGTGACACAAACACATAAAATAATGGGTTTAAGTGCTTCCCTTCTTTTCTTTAGTCATTATCTAGGAGGAAGTTCTATGACCAATACAAACACATATTTGTGTAATCCAGGGTGTGTTGTGCATGTTTGAGTTGAGTCACATTTTTATGGAGCCCACTAATGTGTCAATACCACAAGAAAGAAGAGGATGTAAGACAAAAAACACACCCATACACCGAGGGCATTCCTGTACTGAAGCTTTTTAAAGGAGACCATCTCACTAGGTGTTTCAGAATCAACACAGTCTAATCATACAAACTCTTTCTGATGTTGAGACACAACGAGTAAAGATTCTCTTCAGTGAAAGCAGAATTAAAAAGCACCGAATGCCCTGCCGTCTTTTTCAAATCCCTTATTGTGGAAAATTCCTTAAGTGCAGTTATGGAAATAGTGTTGAGATTAATATGGGCTTAGATTAACAGAAAATAAAATCGATACAAAATGGCAATTAAAATAGAATATATTCAAATTAATAATTTAAAATCCAAAGACGCCAGGAAAAAGCATCTTGAGACAGGACAGCAACATAGATACTTAGATTCTCACTATTATAATATTAATATTACACCAGATTTGGCCCTTTTGTAAAAAGATCATCTTTGGTCGGGCAAAGGATGGTGAAAACAGCATTAGGACAGAAGCATGTTTGCTGGTGCTGTGTGGAGGCCACCAAAAAGGCCAAAAATGTGACAATGCTATTCAGTGCATGTGCATTTCCCTTTCGGATCAGCATAAGTGGTCACCGTCGCCCGTGGCTGACATGTCCTCCTCAAAACGAAACCTCTTGGCGTGCGGTGAGTCTGAAATGTTCTCTTTGTCTTCAGGATCCTCGGGTGGTGCGGACCACTTCCCACTCCTTTCCCGGGGAGTGCGAGGGGTAACTGGGATCGGATCAGAACCTGGACAGTGGAGCCACAGCCAAGGATGGGTCATGCAGTCAGCTGCACTGGGACGATCCCTGATAAAGAAGACGAGAATTCTTGTAAAGGACTTTGAATGGAAACCATTCTGATACTATTATGCCGAAACCATCAGTAAAGAGCAGTAATAAAATCAAAGTACATCATTTAGTTTATGACAACAAGTGCAAATCTACCATCTGAACTCTATTTAGAACAAGCAAACCTTTTTCCTTCTTTTTTTTTTTTTGCTTAAGAGTCCACTTTGACCTCATTTAATCTCAGTTGCTTTCATGCTTAAATGTTTTCTACAAATGTGCGAATGTTTGAAGACAAAAAGAAACTGATAGCTGGACTTTATACTTTGTGATAACCTATGGTTATACAATCCATGGCAAAAGAAAAAGTCAGTATTCAGGAAGTACTTTGAGCCATATAAGAGTGATCAGTTCATTTGTAAGCTTACTGAAATTACTTCATTTCTAAAACTCTTTAATGCATAATTAAAATCGTATGACCCAGAATTATTTAAGTGGAAAAGGGTTTCCAATAGCACTTATCACATGACTCTTCATCCCAAAGCAGTAGCGTACATTATTTTGCTCAGTACTGAGCTTGGAAAACAAGCTTAACTTCCTCTAACTGTTAGTTAGTTAGTTGGTTGCTCAGACTCACTCTGGTGTTTTGACCAGCAGTTTCTGGATGAAGTCGACAGCCAGCTCAGACACCCTTGAGAAAGCCTCGCTGCTGTAGTCCACGTTCACCTGGGATACGTTTAGGAAGGTCTCCTGTTTATCGTCGCCAACGAAAGGAGACTCTCCTGTCACCAGCATATAGGTGATCACGCCCACACTCCTGATGTCAACACACACACACAATCAGTTTGAAACCATCTTAAACAACCAATAAACAAAACCATATTTGACACCAAACATGGAATATGCTTTGTGTTTATAATTCATAATGATCCCAAATTTTTAAACAGTAGTATCTTTATGAGCATTCAGAGTTTTCCATGAACTATGAGCATAAATAGGAATGGTCTAATGACCACTGAAATTTCCATGACCTTCTACAATTTTATTAATGTCCATGACTATTTCAGGTCTGGATATCACTCTGTGGGAACCTTGTATACTGAAACACCTGATGCAAAATATTAAGACTTACCAGAGGTCTGTTGCCGTGGTGATTGGTTCATAGTTCAAGATCTCAGGGGCTGAATATATCATAAAAGGCAAAAATTAATCACCAAATAAACCACTCTCACTAAGCATGAACTCTTCTGTTGTGATGAGCCCATAAGCTCAGAGCTATGTTTGAATTTGAAGATGAATGGCACTGAATAAACCTTACCAACATACTCAGGGGTTCCCAGAATCTCTCTGAGCTCCCCAGCAGAGCCCAACCTGCGGGCCAAGCCAAAATCCACTATCTTTATATCCCCCAGTGGGCTCAGACTCGTCAGGAGAATATTCTGGGGCTGAATGAGAAAAAAAAAACATTGTCAACAAATAAAACTAATGTGTTCTAGAAGAAATACAGATAATCTAATATAAAACTTGTCCAAGAAAGGCAGCCGAGCATCTGACCTTGAGGTCCAGGTGGACCACGCTGCTCTGGTGCAGTAAATGAATTCCCTCAAGCATCTGTCTGATCAGACGGGTTATCTGACCTTCAGGCAGCAGCTCCTCTGATACACAGTGGTCAAATATCTCACCACCCGCCGCACTGGCACACACACACATTCACAGTTATTCTTAGTACTGACCTCGACAACCGTTCCAGGAACAGGAACATACGATTGATATATCTAATCAAAGCACTCACTATTCCAGCATTAGAACGAGGTCGTGATCGGTCTCATATACAGCGTGCAGGTTCACCACACGGGGGTTGTTCTTTGACACCTGTAAAACAGCGATCTCATGAATGACCTCCGCCCTGCAGTCACGACCTCGTCGCCGCTTCTTGATGAACTTCGCAGCAAAGACTTTCCCAGTGGTCTTTTCCACACACCTCTTCACAACTGCAAACTTCCCCCTGATGAAAACAAACAGAAATAAAAAGGAATGGTAGGATAAAAAAATGGAAGCAGAATGAGACTAATGGAAATTTTTGAGGTATAAATAAAGTACCTAAAGTTCTAATATACTTATATATATATTTTTTATTTATTTATTTATGATGCACTTTAAAGATGTCACATGCAATCAGTCACACCTATAGCAGTTGTCTCATTCACACTAAAGCTCTTACTGACACAGACAGTTATTAAATTAGTCAAACCCTCCATTAGATGTTGTCTTGTCATAGTTTAATATCAGGTTAGATGACTGATGTCGGCCAGTCTTTACTCTAAAAACTGCAATTACTGTCACAGCATGAACAGGTGAGACATTAGGATACAAGTATTTGCTCAAAATCAATCCCACAATTCTTTGGACCAGACTGTGGCATTCACGCTGTGTTCTTCACCTTGCCTTTCATGTTCATAAACAATTTTTGTAAAAATATAGTATCTTAGGATGTATTATACTGTTTGTAGAGACAGTCAAAATCTAAATTGTAACAAAGTATATACTACTACCTATCAAAAGTTTGGGAAGTAGGCTCACCAAGCTAAAAAAATAATAATAATACAGTAAAAACTGTAATATTGTGAAATATTACTACAATTCAAAATAACTGTTTGAACATATTTTAATATGTAATTTATTCCTGAGATGGCAAAGCAGATTTTCCAGCAGCCATTACCCCAATCTTTAGTATCACACGATCCTTTAGAAATCTTTCTAATATGCTGATTTGAGCATTTCAAATTTTTCTTATTATTAATGTTGAACACAGTAGCTTAATAGCTACTTGATATTTTTGTGGAAACCGTGACACTTTTTTTCAGGATTCTTCAGAAATTCCAGAAGAACAGCATTTATTTGAAATGCTTTGTAACTTTTAAATGTCTTTACTGTCACTTCTGATTAGTTTAACGCATCCTTAATAAAAGTATTCATTTTTTTCTTTAAAACAAAATGTCAAAACATCAAATGTTTTGAATTGTGTATATTAATATGATAAAGAAAGCCCTGCATATATGAATAAAATCAGTGTAGATATTTATATGATTTCTTAACAATAATTTCTGTGACTTTCCCAGACCAGGGAAAAATCTCTATTATTTTAGGTATTTTTCCAATGTAAGTAAAAACCAATAAACCCCATTCTTATTGATCCTGGTTCAAAACGAAACTGCTCTATTTGAACAAGTTTGCAAGTCATCTCATAAAAACCGAGCAACAATGAACAGTCTTTACACTCATCTTCACTACTTACTTTCCACAGAACTGCACCTTCCCCTACCGAACAAACAACAAAACATCTTCACACTGAAGAGTTAAAACTGTAAGTGAACTGTGAAATAATTTCCTGTTAAAACAACAGCCAGCAGCATAAAAACAACCCGAATATGGCTGTATGCAAAAGAGGAAGAGACCAATGTCACTTCCACTTTCTCAGTATTCACAGTACAATCTGCAGCACTGCACAAAACTGGACCTGGTTCCCACATGGGTTTCCTTCCTGCAAGCTCCAAAGCCTTGCTGTAGTGCTTTAGCGGTGACACACATAGGCCTATTAGTCACAGTTCAGTGAGCAAGGGCTTTCCGATCCTGAATAGCTAAACAAGACAGACTCCATACACCCGACAACCTTCAGTCCTACTCACTCTGTGACAAAATAAACTAAATAAACCAGGGACACATCTATCTTAAAGTTCATATGTTGTCTTATGATTTGGGACCACAATACTTAAAGATACTGTAAATATTCCAACTATATGCACATACCCAATGAGATGAAATAACAAGCAAGGATGAATTAAACTGACTAAAAATGACAATAAAGGCTCTTAACAAAAACGTATATATAAAATAAATGCTGTTCTATTAAACTTTTCATTCATCAGTCAATCTTGAAAAACATTAATCACAGTTTCCACAAATAAATAAAAAAAAAACTGTGCTCAACATGATGGATAATAACATTAAAATTGTCTTGGGCACCAAATCAGAATATTAGAATGATTTCTGAAGGATCATGTGACACTGAAGACTGCTGATATTTAATTTTAAAATGATTAAAAACAGTGATTTTAAATTGTAATAATAAATATTACAACTACATACAAAAAATACATGAAATTACGTGCAGAGCAAAGATAAAGTGAGTAAAAAACATGCTATACTTGCCTAAAACTCTAAAATCAAGCGACAAGTAGTTTTTTTTTTTTATTATTATTATAAAAAATCAGACAGTACTTTTGTACCAGAGAATATCCAGATCATGGCAGAACAGCCACATGAAAAACATACCGATATATATTTTACATCATCATTTGTTTAGTCACTTAACGTTACATTGTGATCATCAACTTACATTAAAACATTATGACAACATCAAATTAGGCATTTTAATATGGAAACACCTAAAAGAAGACACCTTTTAGGTAACGTTACTAATGGAGTATTTCACACACCTGCCCAGTTCGTTGTCCACGTCAAACACGGCGTCCAGCGCTTCTGTGTGGATGTGAGTGTGGATCTCTGACAGCAGAGCCGAGGATCCACTGCGACTGTCCAGCCTCCTCCGAGCCATCTCCGCCAGCGAGTGTCCAGTGAGTCTGCAGACCGCTGAGTATCACTAAACCAGCACTCTGCTCATGTTCAGACTCAACCAGGAAGGAAAAAAAAACACCCACTGCCACCGGCCTCTTCACGGTGTTCACGCCGTCAGCAGTGAAAAGGCTTCAGAAAGAGTGTTTAGTTCGCAGATATTCACAAAGAGTTGACAATAAATGAATTGGCTTCAGTGGAGTGAGTTCAGTTGAGTTTGAACACGATAAACGATGCTAAGAGCCTCCAGCTAGCACAGATTAGCTCATTTAGCCCTCAACGATACCGCTTAAACTCCCAGAATAAACTCTGTCCTTTATTTATACAAACGTCCAAAAAGAGATCATTTTGTTGAAAATACACACCGGCAGACAGACAGAGCTATGTTTCATACAGGAGTAAATCACTACACTAAAGTTTAGAAGGGACTTCCTCTTTTTCTTCTCACGGGAACAGCAGCTGTAGTTTAGCGGACAAACTATCTGTGATAAACTATAGTAAAAGAAGTTAAACAGAGAATAAGCACGCTTGTCTGGTTAGTCCATACTGAGGTAAATCGGTTACGATTCTTGGATTCAGCTCTTGTCCGCCGGTTCCACGGTTTCAAATTCTGCTCCGCTGCCAACACGAGCATTGAGGTACTACGTCACCACCTTCGTCATCATCGTGATCGTTAGAATTCGCCCGTTATAAGACAGAAAGATAGACAGATAGATAGAGAGACAGACAGACAGATAGATAGATAGATAGAGAGAGAGACAGACAAATAGACAGAGAGATAGAGAGACAGACAGAGAGATAGAGAGACAGACAGACAGATAGAGAGACAGACAGACAGATAGATAGAGAGATAGATAGAGAGACCGACAGACAGATAGATAGAGAGAGAGACAGACAAATAGACAGAGAGATAGAGAGACAGACAGACAGATAGAGAGACAGACAGACAGATAGATAGAGAGAGAGACATATAGACAGACAGAGAGATAGATAGATAGATAGATAGATAGATAGATAGATAGACAGACAGACAGACAGACAGACAGACAGATAGACAGATAGATAGATAGATAGATAGATAGATAGATAGATAGATAGATAGATAGATAGATAGATAGATAGATAGAGAGACAGATAGACAGACAGACAGAGAGACAGATAGATAGATAGATAGACAGACAGAGATCGACAGACAGACAGATAGATAGATAGATAGATAGATAGATAGATAGAGAGACAGATAGACAGACAGACAGAGAGACAGATAGATAGATAGATAGACAGACAGAGATCGACAGACAGACAGATAGATAGATAGATAGATAGATAGATAGATAGATAGATAGATAGATAGATAGATAGATAGATAGATAGATAGATAGATAGATAGATAGATAGACAATGTTATGGACAACAACTTTTGAATGGGAAAAAATTCTTACACACACACACACACACACACACACACACACACACACACACACACACACACACACACACACACACACACACACACACACACACACACACACACAGTGGAGATCAAAATTAGAGAACAACCTACAATTTCCTAAATTTCAAGTTGTTCAGTCCTATTTGAACTCATTTTCACTGAGACTGCAAGATGGCGGGCCACTCTTTGGTGACTGAAACCCTGTCCATATGAAGGCCAAAGGGATGACCCTTTCAGCCACTGCAAGAGAAGATGGTCGTTCTAAATCTGTGATTTATTGCAGGTTTACAATGACACAAATTAATTCAAGTCCCCCAAAAGGTTCATCCACATAAGACAAATGCACAAGAAGACAGGATAATGTGGAGAATCTAAATGGGGGATCGGTTCAGCAATGCAGCTGGAAAAGGATCTGACTCTGCATGTTTAACAGAAAACAGACTGAAAGTACACTCTGCAGTGACCAAGCCTCTCATCAGCAGAAAGAATCAAAAGGCTAAGCTCACCTTTGCTGAGGAGCATGTTGTGTGGAGAGAGGAGTTCACTTTGTGATGAGAGCAAGTTTAATTTATTTGGGTCTGATGGGAAACATTTTGCTCAAATTGGGGAAAGACTGAACCCCAAGGACATAAAGAAGTGAAAGGTGGAGTAGGAAGTGTCATGGTTTGGGAGATATTTTCTGCAGCAGTAGTTGGGCCCAGCTAGATGGCAGGGTGAATGAAAACATTTATCATAACCTCCTTCAGCAACATGCCGTTCCTTCACTGCAAGCATCTCCCAATCAGCCTGCAATTTTCAAAAGACAAATACAATCCCCCTGCCACACTGATGAACAGATAAAGCAGTTCCTTGAAGCTAAGAACACTGAAATAATGAAATTGACGGCCCAGAGTCCTGATCTAAACCAGACTGAAAATCTCTGGAAAACCCTTGGCGATAAAGTTATGGCCAAGAAACACACTACAGTTACCAAACTATGGAAGAGAGTGGAAGAAAAGTGGACCAAGATCACACCACATTGTGAGAAACTAGTGATGTCCTGAAGTCATTCAAAGTAAGGGCCTCTACACCTCTCCCCTACTAATTTCTGTCAGATGTAACCCTCCACAATTTTAGTTGTAATCTTCTTTCACGCTATACTGCTCTCTAATTATGATCACTGTGTTTTCCACAACATAATGTTTTTTGTTGAAATTCTCTGGTTATTTTGTAAAACATGTTAGCAGAACAGTGGTATACCCACAGCTAACATTCCTTCAAATTTTGAGTGAAGAAGATAAACAATATATCAGAAAAATATATATATACAGATTGTTCTGTAATTTTGATTCCCACTGTATAGAAGGTAGTAATTATTTTTGTTTAAGTGTTCAGTGCCTGCTCTGTTTTACACCTTGTAATACCATCAGTGTGAAATGAGCTGGAACTTTGCAGGTCTGAAGCTTTGGGCTTTTCTTGTCCCTACAGTAGACAACTGAAGTACTGGACTTTGGAACATGGAAATGCAAATGCAGTGTGCAGTTTGATTGGCCAAGCGGAAAGATAAAATGTAAATCATGGTTCTAACACTTTTCAAATCTGCCAGTACTTTGTGAGGGGAAGTCGTGGCCTAATGGTTAGAGAGTTTGACTCCTAACCCTAAGGTTGTGGGTTTGAGTCTCGGGCCGGCAATACCACGACTGAGGTTCCCTTGAGCAAGGCACCGAACCCCCAACTGCTCCCTGGGCGCCGCAGCATAAATGGCTGCCCACTGCTCCGGGTGTGTGTTCACGGTGTGTGTGTTCACTGCTGTGTGTGTGCACTTTGGATGGGTTAAATACAGAGCAAGAATCCTGAGTATGAGTCAACATACTTGGCTGCATGTCACGTCATTTTCACTTTCAGTTTCAAAAGTACAATTTCAAACAAATGAAAGTAGACTCACAAATCACAAAGACAAGCACTAAAAGAGAGCAGACTAGCACTCAAATCTCTTGTACATTCAGTGCAAAATATAATTTAAACACAGGACAAGACTGACATACATATATTACAGCTATATACAAATATGGACACATCATGGAGCGCATGCAGGTTCACATTTTCACCAACTGTTTTCAAGTGATGACTCTTTCGTCAGCATTTTACACGATCAGTGACCCATAAAGTTTAAATAACAGCACAGATGAAGTATGGAAGTGACATTATTTATTTATTTAGTCCCCAATACCATCCCACCCCTAATTAACAGCAATTTCTCATGCAAATTAAACTAATCTGGACTCCAGTTGTTTCACTAATTCCAGCATGCAATATCAAGAAATGACATAACGCCATCTAAGGGTCAAACTCAGGTACTGCTTCGTTGACCCTGCATGCAGTATTTTATCCAAAGATCAGTTACATAGAGAAAGGAGCTGTTTTAAGACAAATCCATATCCTAGAATGCGTGCTTTGGCCAGATCAGCATTTGTGTGGTGTGAATGTGTGATTTTCGTGTATTGCTGAGTGTGTGTGTTGGGGGTGGGTGGCTTGGGAAAGGGACCACAGAAGGAAACTACATGTCTGTAAACGAGGGATGCAACATTGTCACCTAAAAATGAGAACCTTTTCATCTATTATTTTTGTGTTGAGCTTCCATCTGTGGTTCATTAAATGGACATTCCTGCTCAGAGATTGTTCCATTATTATGCCATATTTCCAAAGTACTTCATACCACTTGTGCAAGTGTTTTTTAGTTTGGCTTGCTGCTCCCTACACGTGATAAACAGTTCTTCTAATCTTTTTTTTTCTGTTTTTGCTTTCCTTTATTTTTCCAAAGCAGAAGAAGCATGTTTGTCTTTTATTTATTTATTTTACTGGTTTTAACCACTGCAGCCCTGGTTTTAAGTTACTCCAGTGGACTGCACACATCACCATGTTAACTATACCCAACCACACCCTTTAATAAAGATAATTTCAAGGCCACTGTTTGTGTCTGTCACCACAGTTAAGAACAATAGGTCTCCTTATGATGGACTCTAAGAACAAATCTACCTCTCCTGATACACAAAAATCTGTTGCACACATTGCACATGGTGATCAGTGTTTATACATTCATAGTTTTTAGTAACATTTGTAGGTTGCATAAAAGGTTGAGAAGTGGATAAAAAAATGTGTGCATGTTACAAAGTACTGAGTGTTGGTGTTTGTTAGTTAATCAGTGTCAGCCAACCAAAGTTAATTACTACATTTACAGTCCCCTGGAACAGTCTGCTGATAAATGTCTTGCACATGGGCACAAGAGGTGATAAAGGAACTTTGTAGTTCATGGTTTAAACCCAGTAAGTTCAGGTTGCTATTCTACAACCACTACATTTGGTGCAAGAATCTCTATGAGAAAGTATGCATGCTGTTTTGTGTGTTTTCATTCTCTTTAAAGATGAAAAAAGAGGTATTGTGTTTTCAGAGCTGCAGCCAAGATCAATATCTTTCCAGAATCAGACCCTTCAAAACCAAGACCACCAACAGGAAGTGAAACCTCTGAAATCAAAAAAGGTCTTCTTGACTGACATCATATCTCCATGACAAAGCCCTGCAGCAAAGCCCTCAGGATTGTTCCTTCAAACCCTATAGATGTGGAATGGAATGTCTACATTACTGCAATGAAACATCTTTGGACTTAAAAAAGCAGCTCATTCAAGAACAAAAGGCAAAACCCTAAAACTTAGATCAATAGCGGTCTAGACCATAACAAAAACCAAAACCAGATGATCAAGACTCCAGCTCTGATTTCTGTGAATGTGTAAGTCTGTTTTTGTGTGACAAATTTAATGCGGTTATCACAGGATTTTGAGTCCATACAATAAAGAGCAGGAGTTGGCACATGCCCATTGTGTCATTTGATGGCATATACTGTATTCCAGTTCCGTAGTCTTCAACAAAACGATTTTGTAAGTGTCCCATGACCAAGGTCACAGGGAAGAGTGAGGGATGAGAATGGTAAGCCAAACTGTGGAGAACTGGTAAAAAAAAAAAAAAAAAAAAAAAATCAGTAGCACTTTGGCTATGATTGGAGCTCACTCCAGACCAAAGGTGCTGGTCTCCTCCACAGCAGTGAGCATCTTCTCATAGAGCATGGAGAAGGAGGGGTAGGGAGGGAGATCCAGGTGGTTAAAGCAGGTGTGAGCCTTCACAAACATATACAGACAATATGGCATTAGCTGATTGATAATCAGTATGGGATAACATATACTGTAAGATCTTTGTGTGAGACACTAGAAATACCGTGGGAGGGAGGTCCCTTTGCCCCATTTCTCCACACAGAATCGACGTGGGCCATTGCTACCCCGCAGAGAGGCAAAGCCCTCATAGGGAATGCTGGAGGTGCCTGTAACAAACTGGAAAAATGCAAAAAAAAAAAAAAAAAAAAAAAAAAAAATACATATTGACTTAATCGAATTTCATTGATCACTTATGCTTACCATGGCTGCATTTATTTAATCAAAAATACAGCAATATTGTGAAATATTATTACAATTTATGATAACTCTTTTCTATTTGAATACATAAAAAAAAAAAAAAAAAATCTCTGTGATGGCAAATCTGAGTTTTTAGCATCCATTTCTTCAGTGTCACATGATCCTTCAAAAATCATTCTAATCTTATCAATGTTGAAAACACTTGCTGCTTAATATTTTTGTGGAAACTCAGGCTGTTCTGGGTATACCTGAAGGAGTCGTAGTCTCTGTTCATTGTTGAAACGCTCCACTGCAGCCCAGAACCATTGAATCACTATGTGGTTGTCATGGTAACCCAAAAGACAGAGATAAAGTCACATTATGATATCCTGCTGTATGATATCTTGGCGTGAAACAACACCTGAATCCAGTAAAATACCTCCTCTGTATTCTGTATTGTTTCTCCAGTCGGCTAGGTCGATCTCCGCGGTCCCAGCAATGACCAGCTCCAGCTCTCGGGCATCAAACACGGAGACGAGACGGATGTCCACCACCTGCGCAGTCACATGGTCTCAGATCAACCAGAGTTAAATCATGAGTCATTAATATTCACAGATTCAGATGAAGTCATACCTCATAGAATCCTCGCACAAGACTCTCGGTCTGCTGGGCCACACCCCTCTCAATCCGCCACTTCACCATGCGTTCAATGTATTCTTTCTTGTTCTTGTCTGACACAGTAATGCCAGTCCCACCGGGCTTCAGCTCACGCTCTGTAATCTGACATAAAGAAACCTCTCGTTCACTCCCATATTACATAACTTCACAATGAACTTGACTAACTAAAATAGAGGTTACATTTCTGAAGAAAGTTCAGAATTCGCAGTCATAATCTTGTTCTGACAACCTTCCAAGTGCTAATTCAATTGTTAAAGTGTTCTGAATGGTTCTTAGATTGTTGCTATGGTGGTTTGGGTGGTTGCTAGGGTGTTGCTACTGTGGTTTTAGTGGTTGCTAGGCTGTTGTCTGAGTTTTGGCCAGAATTTTTGTATATTTGCTTTTCAGTGCAAATCCATTAGTACCTGTCCAAACACCTCCTCATTGACAGTAAATGTGAGGTCTAGCATATCCTTAATGTCATTGTCCTTCATCCACTGGAGACTCTGATGGAACTCCTCATCCAAAAACTCTAGATCACTCAAATCACATAGACTGAAAAGAGATACATATTACATATTAAGTGACAGAATTACACAGTGTTTACTTCCTCATGTGCTCAAAGTGAAGACTTACATGCGAAGAAGGCCTTTGTAGAAGGGTCGGGTGAAGAATGCATCCAACAGGTACTGATGAATTAGAGTAAGCCCCAGGATGCGTCCGCTGAACCGGAACCTAAAGAAGACAAGATTAGTCTAAAAATATGTAATACCATTTGGACATTGATTGTAAATTAAATTCATCCATCCATCGGTTGAGTACCATTCATGATGGTTGTCCACAAAGGCTGACATGGGGCTGATCTGCACAGTGTAAGTGTCATTAGCTGAGTATTCAAATAGTCCATAGTATGGGTTAAAGAGCTCACGGGAAACCAGGAAGAAGAACTCTCTGGATGGTCCACTATAGTCCAGCCTGAAGAAAAACACCTATATAACACACTGACATTTTCCAATCAATGCACAAATATATGTAATGATACTTTCATGTGGTTTAGGTTTAAAAAAAATGTAAAATGAACTAAAGGGGCATCTTCCTTTAAATTATAGCTGCAGTTATGAGTCAGCTTTGCCATCTGCATGAGATGAACACCTATTATAATGTAGAAACATCAGGTAAATGATCTCAATAATACACAGGTCAAAGCAATAAGCACAGAAAATATGTATACCAACCCTTCTTCTCCAACAAAGCTGACATAAAGTCTGCTTCTCTGGAGATCTTTGCGAGAATAACACATGATCTGATTGAAAGCATCCTCCAGCAGATGATCTCTTCTGATTATTAACCTAGAAAGGTAAGAAAACCACATCAGGACACAATAAACCAGAGAATCCAGAGAAGGGCAGATGAATTTAAGCATATTAAAGTGGCTCCATATTTGGTGCTGACAGTTTACCTTGACGCACCATATTGTTTTGGCTAAAGATTTAAAACAAATTCTAGTTGTAGAAACTACCAAGTTATTTAATGTTTAAATGCTAATTTCTTGGTAGAAACGGAAACTAAAGTTGAAAAATAGACCATTGTCCATTTATTAATATACTTTACTTATTTCAAATATTAGACTCTGTTAGACAGGATTTCAAGAAATCAGATGCTTGTTGTTGATGGAGAATTTTCAAATGTGTTTGAAGATGGAACTCACTTCACTTTTCCCGGCCCCTGTCCGTAGCCCTTGGTTTCTATTTTGCGGTAAAAGTTTCTTAGTTTGGCCTCAAAATCCCGTTTGTAGGGTGCAGGGGCTCGTGCATTGGCTCGTGGAGTTCCTGAGAGCAAGAGAAGATGTGAATAGCTGGAATGAAAAGTGGGTTGAAACCTACCTTGGCAATCCATCCACAATGCAAGGCTCTTCTAACAGTTAAAAACAAATCACAATCAGAATGTTTGATCAGGTTAACATACAGATGAGTCCACAGGGTCTTCCATTTTCATTAGCTCATTATTAAGTCTTGTAATGGAGGATACAAGGCAGGAAAAAGGGGAGAAACATGAAATTTTTTGTCAAGATGTGAGTCTGGGTCATGTGACGTCTCACCAGGGGAGCTCTGTGGGGAGGCATGAGAGTAGCTGGAGAGCAGTAAGGCATTGGGCGGCACATAAGACATCACTTCCTCTTCAAACAGGCTGCAAGGAGAGAGGGCCTGGTAACAGGTGTATGTATTCTAACCTGAGCTAGGTGTACAAAGTCAGGCCATTATAAAATAGGTACACAGCTTTTTTTTACATATACACTACTGTTCAAATGTTTTAGGTTGTTTTAAGTTTTATTTATTTATTTATTTTTCATGTTTTTTGAAAGAAAGCTCATTAAGCATGCTTTTATTTGTTCAAAAATATAACACCAAAAGATACATTATAAAATATTACAATTTATAATAACTATTTAAAATTTTAATGTATTTTAAAATGAAATGTATTCCTGTAATAGCAAATCTGAATTTTCAGCTGCCATTACTCCAGTCTTCAGTGTCACAGGATCCTTTAAAGACCATTCTAATATACTGATTTGGTGCTCAAGGAATATTTCTTAATATTATCATCATCATTATTTATCATCATTAAGAAAGAAAGAAAGAAAGAAAGAAAGAAAGAAAGAAAGAAAGAAAGAAAGAAAGAAAGAAAAAGAAAAGACATTTCTGACCCCAAACTTTTGAATGGTAGTGTACAGTACATACACAGTCAACTAATGCATGCATATCTCAAGCAAAGGGAAACAGGCACATGGTTAGCTGTAATTAAATTTGATGCAAATGCTGTGGACACTAACCTGAGCAATATAACTAGGTCTGCATCACTAGACAGACGTGCCAACCCAGTTGGCCCTTCATTGCGGATGAACTGTACCTTCTCTCTGAAACACAACCAAAAAACATAAAACATATTCTATCATTTAGCTATAATGAAAACTGTACATAACTGTAGCACAATCTCTTAAATGCACAGTATGAAATTCTGCACTCCATTGACATCTATTGTTGAAACCCAAAACTGTAGAAAAACGTACCTAAGTGAGTGGTTTCTCACGAGCTCTGGCTGTCTCTCTTGCAGAATCTCAAAAATGTTGGGCTGTCGCAGAAAGGCGACAATCTTCTCATTATAAGCTGTAAAAACACAGATGTGTAATGTGTCTGTGCACATGTGATGATATGTCAGTGTGTGCACACTTTGTAAACATGTGAGTGCACACTCACCTACAGGCACCAAGTCCTGATACTGAATGTTTCTTGATGACCGTCCCTGGACAGGGGGACTCAGAGAGCGAGATTCATCTGCTTCCTGAAACATGAGAGGAGGCTTCATAATATCATTGTATTTTCCTTACGACAATGCCTGATTTAAGTTTTTTAGATGCAAAAAATTAATTCAGTATTATTGCTAGAGAAACTAGGTAACTAGACAGCACATTAAAAACATGTCCAGGAGCGATAAGGTTTCTCACCTCTCCTGCACTGTGGCTGCGCTGACGGGACAGGTGCTGTCTGTGAGCCAGCAGGCCGCTGGACCGGGAGTTCTGTAAGGGCAGCCGTGGGTCAATAAATGTTGCGGCACGACAGTTATGATCCACAAAGAAGGGCTGTGGTCCATAAACACATAGACAGAGAGTGTGAGCAAAGAACCATCTGTGAAACATCAGCAGAAGTATCCAGAATGGACAGGCTGATTAGAATCAATAAGACACGCATCTGTTCATTGTTCCTGTTAGAGACACTAATTAAAGCATTAAGAAGACATCCTGCATGAACATCCTAAACTCAGCTTTCAGTTACAGTTTGTCCCATCAGACAACTCATATGCAGGTCCAGAGGCCCCTAAGAAAGAACAGGTGCACAGTTACTGATGGAGAGAGAAAAAACAAACTCGCACCTTCCCAGTGTGGTCATGTTTCATCTCCCAGCCCCGTGGCATCTCCAGCTGCTTGTTGGAGAACAGACTGAGGAAGTTGACAAGGTCCCGGTTGTGCTGGTACCGCTCAAAGTGTTGTCCGTCCCGTCGAACTTTACTGATCATGTGCTTCAGACATGTGTTACTTGTGAACATGCGATAGGCACTCTGAAGGGAAACAAAAAAAATCTAATAATCATTGAACAGCTTCTTTAATAACTGATTCTGATTGGTCAGTCAAGTCACTGTGCATTTAAATATTCTGCTATAATGACCTGACATGGATACATGACCATTTTCTGTGGCAACATAACACAGCTACTTACAAGTATTGTTTTATTCTACAATTTCTCTCATATCAACACAAGTTAAAATAGCAAATAAGTGCCATTTTCGCAACAGTTAGTTACTGAATGCAGTATAAATTACTTAAGAGGAATTCAGTGTTTGAATATAAGAAGTGAACATGAAATATTTTTTATATGGCTAGAAGTTCAGGAGTCCACATTGTATATACACTGTATATGTCCATATGTTCTTTATGCTAATGTACATGTAATCCATTAAGTTAACTTTAACTTAATATTTCATGTCCATGTATGCATTTACTAGGTAATATATATTGTGGCTACAAATTAAGAATTATTTTCCATGATTTTTAATTTTTGGCCATGTTCTCTTGTTTTTTTCCCCCCACATAACATGCTCCATAGCTTTGTAATAATGCCAGCAATACATTAGCAACTTAGTTTGAGGTGTGCGTGTAAGCACTGTTATCTGTGTCACTGTGTGCTTTAGCTCACAGAATTAGAATGCAGAACAGAGAAGAAGTCTGGACTGGATAAGAACTTTGCACCAGGAGACTGAAGCAGCAAAGCCAGACGAGAACGTGAGCTGGCTTGACCCATAAAGCCATCCCTTCGGTATTCTATACGAGAACAGACAAATCGACAAACACAGACTGAACAAAAACCTTTCATTCTACCCACACTATGCCATCTTACATGTATCTCAGCATAGTGATCATTTACGTTCCCAAATACTATCATCTATAGTTTTCAGTTTGATTGACAACTTACCACAGATGGAGTGGGGCAGCAGGTCTGTCTCTTCAGAAGGAGGCTCATCCACTCTTTGTTCCTCAGACCTTTCACTGGTCATTGTTCTACGAATACTCTGATACCTGCCAGAAAGACAATACAGTAATCACACATTCAGAAATGTATTACTTTGTGCAATGAAACTCCACGTATCATTTTTCATTCCATTCATCGTCCCAATACTTTGTCATTTTTACTGGATTTTTTGAGTTTTCAGGATTTCAGCTATTTTTTAAGTGAACAAGAAGTTCAATGAATTCATCACTTCTGGTTATAACAATTCAACTTCTATTTTCCATTTTCAAACTTGAATTCAATGTGAAATCCATGTTGGGATATGTTTCACTTCACATGTCTCTTTCATGAAATTCCAGATCACATGGACTGATAGTCAAAAGTTAGATTTTCAGCTTTGTAATATGAAATGTTAATTCCTGTCAAAAATAAATAAATAAATAAAATCTAACCTGCGGTTGAGTTGCTCCATCTGCAGTATGGAGCTGGAGCGGGTCAGACCCTGAGGAGCTGGTGGGCCAGTGGGTCTCTGCCATGTGGTGGTGCGGTTCACATGATCCACAAAGAAGATACGGCCATGACTGTCAATACGAGCCTCCCAGTCTGAGGAAAGAAAGGTGGAAAATGAGAATGGAGAGTAGAGTGTGATGGTGCCGGATTAAGCTGTCAAGCCAAAATGGCATACAGTAATTTGGCGACACTGTCTGTGTCAGCAAACACATAAACACATAAGCAAAGTATTTATGCGCACAAAAGTGACACGAAAGCACGTGCAGACATACAGAAACACATAGACACACTCACTGGGAGGTAAGGGCTCGTCCACACGCTGGTAACGGTGGGCGTCTTGTCTTACAGATGGCTGATCTCCGTTGATCTGAGGGACACCTGCAATATTTTACATACAGCATCAGGATGTATTTCTTGACTCAAATTTGATTCTTTTTCCATTTTAAAATGAATTGTCAAGTGAAGGTCAACTCAATTCTTCTATGAATACCTAATTCTGATTTTGTCTCAGTAACGAAGGTTTCAGATTCCACAGATTCTCCATCTGCTGATGGCAGTAGCTCCTCCTCTTCTTCATCCTCCTGTGACACACCGGCTGTTGCCTCCAGGCTCCATCTTCTGGACATTGTGTCCTCCGTCACATCTTCACATTCCTCTTCCACAGTGGCTGATGGTTCCAGTTTTGGGGTGTCCCTCTGTAGCTCATTGTTTGGAACGGTTACTTCAGCAACCTCATAAGTTGTGGGTGGATCATCTGAAAGATCTTCTCCCCCTGGGTCAATGGCTGCCTCTGCCCCCTGTTCTGCCTCCTATAAAGATCAAATTCATAGAGAATAATTACCTTCCCTCTTTTTGTATTTACTGTCATCAAACATTTCAGGTCTACTGCAAGGGCCAGAAGAACCAGCACTTCAATCATGTGACACTTGTTAATTTGCTCTCTGTTAATTAAACCAAAAGTATATTAAAATGCTGTTCTTACATTTCTGTTTTTATCCATAATATCGTTTTTAATTGATTAATTTGGATATTTGAGGGCATAAATTAAAAAAAACTGACAGGATGATTACACTGTCATTGTATCATACTGAAGAATAAATATTCATTAAAAGAATGAAATTCTTGAAAAGCAAACTATATTACGAAATTTGACAATCTTTTTAATATGATTTATTCAAAGTCATGTGGTGAAACCGATATGCATATACTGTAATTGGACCTTTTTATGACAAAGCAAGTGGAGCAACTCTATAGTAAAATGTTCTGAGTGTAAATGTATGATATATTTTGAAATTTTTAAATACACTCATTCGAGGTGTAAGGAAATGGCTTAAAATGTTTCACTTCTTGGTTACAACACGTGAAAGTTTCAATGAGACTCATTCTACTGAAACTTATTTTGAACACAATATAAAACTCTTTCAAAACCATTGGAAGTCAACATGAACTCAACTTGGCACATGTGATTTAAACCAGTGTTATTTTAGTATTATTTATAAACAATTATAGTATTTATTAATATTTTAAATTAGCTTTTGAATTATCTTATATATATATATATATATATTATATATATATATAATATATATATATATATATATATATATATATATATATATATATATATGCTCAGTTTTCATTTTAATTTTGTTTAGGTTTTAGTAATTTTGTTATGTACTTTCATAATTTTTATTAGTTTTTTTTTTTAATATATTTATATTTAGCTTTAATTTATTTAAATTTTAGTTTTAGTAATTATAGTACTTATATACAAAACCATTTCTAATTTTCAAAGAATTTTTTTTAAGTATAAGTTTTCACATATTATAAATATATATATATATATATATATATATATATATATATATATATATATATATATATATATAAATAATATACGATTATATTATGATTTTTATAAGTTTTAGTTAACAAAAACAACACTGTTTTAAACTAGATTTGTAAAAGAACTGGACACTTTTAAAAGACTGTGGACACTCTTATATGTCACTGACTCACTTAAAAAAAAAAAAAGATTCTTTCAGTAAATCTGCAACTGACCTGAGAGGCAGACATAAGGCTTGGGCAGCAGTCAGATGCCATTGAAGAAATATCAACTTCAGTTGCCAGCTCCTCACTGGGTGCCAGCCCCTCTTCCTCCTCCTCCTCTACCTCCACTTCCTCCTCGTCTTTCTCTTGCCTCTCTATCAGACTGGCAGTTTCCACCTCAGGGGCGACTGAACTCGGCATGACCTCTGGCTCAGGAGCCACCTCTGTTCCTATATTCGGAGTCTCTATTTCAGACTCCAGGTCAGCCTCTTCTGGAGGTTCTTCTACAGTTCTTTCAAACACAGGTTCTGTAATTGGTGGTTTTGGGGGTGTGTTTTGAGTTCCTGAAGCACCATTAACTGTTGGTGATGTAGCCTCTGTAGCAGCGGACCTCTCCTCATCTTCATCTGAGTCAATATGCAACATAGCGCTGAGGCGCGTATGTGTGGGAAAGCTGGATTGTAGTTTGGGAGAAGCTGCCCCAAAAGGCCTATCTTCCGGGCCCTTAGGGGCATCGATGGCATCAAGCTGCTCACTGAAAGAACCCTGGAGCGGGTCAGGAGAAGAAGGGGCCTCATCGTCCAGGGTGGTACCATACATCTCTGTGTCTGGGGAGGGAATGCTGCTCCCTTCCCCATTTCTATGGGACCCCAGGGAGCTGGTGGGGGAAGGGCCTGCTGATGGGACAGGGAGAGGATGGGGCAGATCTTCATCATCTGAAGGGGTTCCAGGAGCTTCATTGAGGGCTGCTGCCCCCAGAATCGTCTCAGGGGAAACGTCTATGAGAAATGGGTAAACTAATTTCGAAACCATTGAAAATGAACAGCTTAGGCAGCGTAAATGTGTATGTGATCTTACCATCTTGGCCTATAGATGTGACATCCACTTTAAAGTGCATTTGACCGCTCACATGATCAGTGGGCAAACGACGACATAGAGAGAAGCTCAGTGATTGGTTCCTGAAGCCATATAAACACATGTTTATTTACACACATTAAGTGCTGTTGTAAAGTTTGGGGTTGGTAAGATTTTTTTATGTTCTTGAAAGAAGTCTAATATGCTCATCAAGAAGACATTTACTTGTTAAAAAATACAGTAAAACAATAATGTTGTGAAATATTGTTACAATTTAAATTAACTGCTTTCTGTTTTACAAATTATAAAATGTAATTTATGCTTGTGATAGCAAATAAATTTTTAGCAGTTATTACTCTTCAGTGTCACATTAACCTTCAGAAATCATTCTAATATGCTGATTTGGTTCTAAAAAAAAGGGAAAAATCTTATTGTTATCAATGTTGAAAACAGTTGTGCTGTTTAATATTTTTGTGGAAACCAGTTTTTTTCTTTCTTTCTGAGACTCTTTAATTAATAGAAAGTTTAAAAAAAGCAGCCAATATTTGAAAATAGAATAGAACATTTTGTCACTTTTAATCTATTTAATGCATGCTTTTAGAATAAAAATTCAGTTACACCATTACAGGAATACATAACATTTTAAAATATATTAAAATCGAAAACAGATATTTTAAATTGCAATAATTTCGCAATATAACTGTTTTATACTGTTTGATCAAACAAATGTAGTCTTGGTGAGTTTAAGAGATTTTTTTTGTCTAAAAAATTTTTTTAAATATTCTTCAAAACCAAAATTTTTTGTAGTGTTGTGTTTTTGTTATGTTTTTTTGTGTATTATAAGTGTTTATGCTGAGAATCCTGTTTGTTAACATGTAGTGGGTATTGAAAAGAATCACGTCCCTTTAAAATAATCACATTTGGTTGCTTTGCAGCCTGAAATGAAGACGGACACAGTTTTTGTTTTATCCAGCTCTATTTACTCAGTGCAACTTATAACATCCAAGTGAAAGACATGACATACCACCATGTTAGAGAGAAATATAAAAAATAATAAATCAGAATTACTGAGTTGGAAAAAGGATCACCTCCCTCCTAAAAATGAGTAATGAGCTAATGACTTTTTCAATGGCACACAAAGCCATTTGACTTTCAGCTGTGATCAGCTGTGGTCATTTTGATCAGCTCAGCAAACTGGATGAAAGAGCCAGAAGGAGCTCAGAGAGGCTACCAAGAGGCCGACAGCAACTCTGAGTGGTCATTATGTGCAAGTGACATCAATATCACAAATTCTCCACAGATGTGGCTCGTATGGGACGGTTGCAAGAAAAATGTCACTCCTCAAGAAAGGCCACATGCAGTCACAACTGAGCTTTGCCAAAACACACCTTGAAGATTCTGAGGCAGATGAGAATAAAATGTAATTATTTGGCCTCAACAACAAACGATATGTCTGGTAAAAATTCAATACAACTCACTATCCAAATAACCCCATCCCTACAGTAAAGCATGACAGTGGTCATATCCTGTTATGGGGTGTTTCTCTGCAGCAGGGACAGGAGCACTTGTAAGGAAAGGATAATGGATGTGGAAAATACTGGCAAATTCTTGAGAAAACTCTGCTGCCATCTGCCAGAAAGTTGTCAATGGGCAGAAGGTTTACCTTCCAACATGACAATGACCCAAAGCACACAACAAAACTGAGCACACAGTGTTTGAAGGAGAAAAAGGGTGAATGTCCTTGCATGGCCTAGTCAGAATGACTTGAAGATTGCAGTCCACAAAGGTCAATATCAAACTGAACTGAACTTGAGCAGTTCTGTAAAGAAGAGTGGGCAAATATTGCAAAGTCTAGATGTGCAAAATTAATATACAGACATATCCCAACAGAATAAAGGCTGTAATTAAAGCAAAAGGCAGTTCAACAAAATACTGACACAGAGGGGTGATCCTCTTTCCAACTCAGTGATTCTGGTTATTTATTTTTGTATTTTTTTTTTATGTGTTGTTGTTGTTATATTTTTCTTTTGTGTTTTATGTTTTGCTGTGTGTATATAGTTTTTGATAAAACAAAAACTGTGTCCATCTTCATTTCAAGCTGCAAAGCAACAACATGTGTTTATTTTAAAGGGGGGTGATTATTTTCTATACCCACTGTGAATCAAACGTTATAGTGTGGTGATGATTAGATGAGATGCTGCCATGATGCTCACCCTGATGCGTGTCTCTCCAGCAGCATCTGCACTGGAATGTTCAGTTGACCCAAAAAGCGCTTAATAATTGGCCGACTTTTAGCAAACTTGTCTTTAACCTCAATCACTAAGACGTCTGTCATAAGAGCCACAAAAGTGTGTTTCTAGATGGAAAAACAAAGAAAGATTTGGAAAAAAAATAAACCCTAATCTTTATCTGAACTGTTTCAGCAGTTGTTTATTTGACTGTGAACGTGTCTATATTTTCATGTCCTGCATTAAAGAGTTTGTTTCTCTTTGTGTGTGTGTGCATCACCTCTCCATGCCACACAGGATTAGTAGTGTTAGTTGTAATGCCCGATCGTCTCTCTTGGCCATGATGAGAAAATGTTGGAAAGCAACTTCTCTTGCCTGGATGAATGCTCATCTTCAAATAAGGGTCTGGGTTAAAAAACATCCCCTTCTTCAGCCCTACAGCCTGGATATCTAAAACAAACAACTGTCCAATTAGCTATAAAAACATCTTTAATAATTCTGCCAGTAGGACAACAGCATTACAAGTCACTGACAGTTATTTGAAGAGTATAAATCATCAATTGATTATTGCCTTTTATCTCTTACACACAGAAAACTTACCTGATAGGGTAAAGCTGACCAATTTTCGGCTGCTGTCTGAAGCTTGCTGTCCTTCACCTTGACCGTCGACCTGAAATATACACTGATATGAGAGGCAACATACACCTGGCCTTCTTATGTAATAAACACAGACTTACAGCGATAAGTAATAAGTATCTTAAGGAGGTAAGGAGCTCTCATATGTATATGACTGAGCTCCCTATATTCATCCAAGGACATGATAAATGGCCCGCACTTACGGGAACTGAGAAATGTCTGACCTCCAAACATACAGATGTGAGGATGCAGTCAAATAGCCATTTAGCACTTAGCACCTCATGTACAGTACTCCATAACCTTTACCAATCATATTCTGGGCTGGAGCAAACAAGAAAGTTACAGTAGCTACAGTCCAGTATTTACTTTTATTTTAGATATGCACAATCAAAGACTACTGTGTTGGAAACCTTATCAGACAATGCAATGTGCTAAACCTTCCATTTCCAGTGTAATGAATGCACGAAAATGTTGTAGCATTTATTGTCTTTATGACAACATATTTATACAAAATTACATTGAAAAACCAAGCACTTAACCACACCATGTGTTTTTGTGAGCTATAATGTTGTCAAAAGAATAATGTCTGCACACACACACACACTGACACACTGTAACTGACCGAGGCTCTGGGGTTCTTGACTGTGATGCAGGGAGTTGTGGCTCTAAGCGCACCGCTTACTCCATGGTAGTACTTAAAACAGATCCTTGTATCAGCTAGAAGAAATACAATCATATTCGTAGAGTCAGCATGATATAAGAAAATTACATTTCATATTTACAACCTTAAGTGCTTCTAACATGCTCAGTATTTCAAGATGAATCCTGGGCACCAAGAATGCAAAACAAGTTAATCCAATGTCAAAAATCTGTATCAGTACTTTTGTCTAACCTTCTATTCCATTAAATATTATATAACATTAAGATGGAGTCAGTTGCTGTGGTGTCACTCACCTTCAAGGAAGTACGGCCCTGGCTCCAGCCTCCAGACAATCTGACCACATTGTGTCCCATTAACCCCACGGTTCTTGCAGTCCCACATATTTGAAGGACAGGTTTCATCTGAAAAAAAAAATATATATATAAAATGCATTTGCTGTATTCGTGTGTGCGTAAATGTTTGACATTGAATCCATTCTGGACATGTCACCTCCTTATTTATTTTAAGGTGGCGAATCAATGGTACAGGAAGTAGAATAAACCCAATCAGCAAAACAGCACCTCATAATGATGACAAATTTCAATAGAATCTACAGTGGCTCTGTAAATTACATTACACAGCATTGAGGGCAAATGAGAGGCAGATTACATTGAAGCCATTACGGAATGTCTGCTTAGTTGTAGAAACCTAGAGGCCCTCAGGAACAAGACCTTTGCACAGGTAAAGTTTTGCTGGCCTTCAAATCTATGGTTTGTGGCTTTGTGCCCAGATGTATCACTTTGCTCCAGTCTCATATTTTTACATGACATTGAGGATTGTGATCTTAGTGTTTAAAGAGGAGGACTGAAGGGCACAGAGGGTGAATGGATCTGTCTGCCATCATCTAGTAAACATGTCTAACAGCATGTCTGGTAGAGTCCTGCTGCCTTTAATTTAAATTCTGCTTGTACGATGTTGTGTCTCTCTGTTGTAGCTGTACTTTTCTGAGCAATTTTTAAACTGTATAATGCAACTTCTTATGTAACTGCCTCTTTAGATGAAATTATTTGTTTTATTGCTTATTTGTAAGTTGTCTTGGATAAATGTTATTATTTTAGTAAATGTGAATGTAAATGTGAATGTGTTTGATTACCAGGATGCTTAAATTAAAGTTTCAATGACTCTTGATTCTTTCAATGACTCCTCATTTATACATACACACATTTGGAAGAAGACTAGCTCACTACAAGAAGACTAGCTCATGTTAGCAAAACCCAGAACTATTGGAAGTTAGATGCTAGACACAATACAAACAATACTTACCTATGTGGTACATGCCAATCCAGTCTGTAGCATCCACCTCTTCCTTAATATCCCATGAGATGACCAAGTTCTGGCCCCGAGCCAGAGTGAACTCTAAAGTAGAGGCTGTGAGTGAGGATCGCCCTTGAGAACTGACCAAGTCTGTATCACTGTTGGCTCTGAGGAGTCCAACTCCAGCCTGCTCGGCCCCACCACGCTCAGCTAAGCTGCGAAGATTCTCTGGGCTGAGTGTGTACCGCACATTTGGGCTCCGTCTACGGCCTGCAGACTCCCGTGTGACCAGGTGATCCCGCCCCTGAGGCGCCATGCCTGACGCCGGGTTGGAGCGGGGCCTGGATGGGAGAACTGCTGTGGTGAGAGAGGGCCGAATGGTGGCAACTGTGTGGAAGCACGTCTATAGACTGGGTGAGTTTGTGGAAAAAGCCGGAATGATGGAGAACCCTGACCTGAACCCTGGATCGGCCCTGGGCTGAACTGTAATTGTCTGGACATATAGGTGACGAACCAGATAGGCTTGTTGTCTGCTAGAGCACTTGGCTATGATAATGGCTATTGACCTTAATGATGTGAGAATAAGGTGTTTAATTAATCTTTAATGAATCTAAAAATGAATGACCAATCAATGAATCCATTGATTGGTCAGTGAGCTCCAGCTAGCAAACAAAATCTTTCTCAGCTCCTAAGAGAAGATCATCAACACATTCTGTCTATGAATACACAATAAAAAAAAAAATTGAATATAACTTTAATTCAGATATCTATGCAGTAAGGGACTTAAGAATCTAACGAATAAGAGTGAGAAGTTAAAAAAAAAGATATGGGAAATGGTAAGGAAAATGACAAAGAGAAAGAGGAACAAAGAAAGACAAAGGTCAGTAAAGAGAAAATACTACAATACAGTTTCATGTGAACAGTTATTTTTATATGACACCGATAAATTTCATGGGCCTTAAGTATGCATATCTTGATTCATTTTGAGATGTACATGACTGAAAGTAATGATAACTTGCAGTTCAGCAAGTCATATGTTTTCTCTAACCACAATAGCAGATTGTTAATTCTCAAGTTATTTTAGAACTGTTTATATACTATTATAGTTTTATTTGACATTTTGAATTAGCTTTTATTTGTATACAGTTTTTTTAGTTTAAGTTTTAATAATTTTGTTATGCAGTTTATTATTTTTATATAACTTTAATTTATTATTTATTTAGGGGGTGCTCACCCTGTGGTCTGTGTGGGTCCTAGCACCCCAGAATAGTGAGGGTAAAACTATACTGTCAAAAAGCAACATCCTTCGAATGAGACGTTAAACGGTCCTGACTCTCTGTGGTCATTAAAAATCCCAGGGTGTCTTTCAAAAATAGTAGAGGTGTGACCTCAGCATCCATGCCAAATTTGCCAATAGGCCTCTTACCATCATGACATCCTAATCATCCCCATATCTAAGGATTTAACTTCATCACTCTCTCTCCTCTACAGCAATAAGCTGGTGTGTGGTGGGTGTTCTGGAGACTATGGCTGCCGTCGCATCATCCAGGTGGATGGCGCACACTGGTGCTGGATGAGGAGATCCCACCTCACAATGTAAAACGCTTTGAGTGCCTAGTAAAATGGTATATAAATGTAACATTATTATTATTATTATTACTGTAATAGAACTATAAACTTTTAAAAACCTTTTTAAGTTTTTAAAGTCAAGGTAACTCCTTTTCATTTTTATATATATATATATATATATATATATATATATATATATATATATATATATATATATATATATATATATATATATATATAGGGTATTACACCTTTATTTTATTAAGATTTCTAATTGTTTCAGTTTTTAGATTTAATTAACAATAACACATGGTTAATTCAGTAAAGGATTAGATGACATTCCAACCAGTGACACCTGAATTCTAAAGTCTTTTGAACTATTCGTGAAAGGAACCAGTTAGGAGTCATTTGTTCATGAATTGAACTATACTAGTTGTGCTGTAAATGTTTTTGATTCCCTGAAAAGAATCAGCTCATAAGAGTCATTTGATGATGAATCATTGGTCTACACTGGTCACATAGTAGTTGCATGTGCCAGACATGGGGAAAACTCTGTAAAGGCATGTTTCTGTCTTATTAAACCGCTCAGTGGTTAATATGCACCTGAGAATTCCTAAACAAGCAGCCATAAAAATTAATTTAAAGTTTATCATGAAAAAACTTGAGGTAAGCAATATTTGATTATTTTCCTTTGCTTTATACTGTGTCTACACCATGTAGCCTTTAATAATCATCTCCGTTTTTTATTTCCTCTCATTTATTAAAATGTAAATTGTACGTGCAGTATGTGCACTTGCTGTTTGCAACAGTTTAAATTAGAAGTCTTACACTGCAGAATGGCAGTGTATTGTATGTCCGAAAAAATGCTTGGTTGAGCGTGCATGTGTGTATGAGTGTGTTACAGGAGGTGATGTCAGCACAGAGTTTCTACAGGGTTTGCATGCGGATGACACCTGATATTACAGCATTTTAAATAGTAAATGAGGTCTCTTCACCTATGCATAAATGCAGTGTTTGCAATCACTACAGGAACCACTCTGTGCAGGTTTACTGCAGTCTTTGCTTCTAGACACAATGGGCACCTTGGGAAGCTGGCACAGAGAATGGCACAGGAGCAGCAACTGTTTCACTCTTAATATAACAAACACATTCAGAACAACAGATATACACAGTACAAGCATGCAGCTGCACACTACTGCCCAGTTTTCTGAACTTTGTCACATCTTGTCAGCTTTTAAGGTGTCATCCATTAACAAACTGAGGTCTGCAACTTTTGGCTCACCACTGATGAACCAATTTACTTTTGAATGAGTGATAAACATTTTTTTTCAAGGACCAGAATCCATCTCCAAACAAATCTTTACAAACACTGTAAGCATATAATCATTAAGGGTTCTGTTAAACTTAGAGGATTCTCGCAACTGTTGCAGGGAATAGTTCTAGAAACTCTGAATGAACTATGGGGTATTTCTCATATGACACAAATAATGGATATAATCAAACAATCATTCTGCCACCTCCTGCTTTCCCTCACATCTCACCCATCTCTCTGCTAAATGAAAATGTGATGCAGCATTATGAATATAGAATGACTGGGGAGTACTGCAGCATCAGTAATAAGGATATCAAAATCAACGTGAAAATTATCCAGTGACTTTCAGGGAGCTGATTTTTTAAAGGGATTTTTATAGGCATTTGTATTAATATTTAATCATGTACATGTAGCTACAACAAAGTATGCCAATTATTTAAGGATACTTTTTAAACAGAATATTATTTTTAATATATAGAAATCTTGTGGCAAGTTCATAATATATATATATACCTCTGACTGAGCCCCGCTAAAGCACATTTATTAGCTACATCTCGAAAAATATTTCCGCGCTAAAATGAGAGACATTCAGATGGAAGTCAACCATAAGGTGTCATCAGGCATTAAAACTGCTGAATCATAAGACACATCTCTTTAAACATATCGGTTGCATACAGCATGCATCAAAACACAGGACGTCTTGTTACCGCGTACCTGCGCATCAGCGTGATGTGCCCATGGAAACGCCAACAAAATCCGCGGCGCAAAGGCGAATAAGGTGCGTTAATAATGCTGCTTTATCGGCATTTCCTCAGATTCGATTAGACAGCGAGGCTTCGTTATGTTCAGGGCCTCTTCATCCACTGAAGCGAGAATTTTATCGCTTACCCGAAGCAGAAATCACGACTGGGGATAGTTCCCTTCTGCACAGGTTAACTGATGAGCTATAACAGCGCAATCCATCTGATCTTACTGAATACTTGATCTTAACGACTGGTGTAATTTTTCCAGAAAACGGCGTTCGGTTTCCCTGTGAACGTGGGCACCCGGTCCGGTCCGTCTTCATGTCACTCCCCGCGGCGCGTGCAGCGGTGTAATAAAGCAGGTATAAGGCGCTCCAGAGCTGAGGCGGGGTGACGACTGCTCGGGAACACATCAGTCCTGCACACACAAGAGCTAACACAAACCTCTGTGGTTAGACCTACACATTACATTTGTATGGTCTGATCAGTCCAGACCTCATTATAATACAGTTAAGAATAATTCAGATAAAAAAAATGTTACTTTGTTTAATAGGCCTATTTAGGGGAGACTGGAAGGTGATTTAATATCAGGCACTGACCAGTGTTGTCATTCCATAAGTGTCAAGACAAATACAGCAACAAGCAAAAAGGCACTGGCAGAGAGAGGAGAGGGGATGATGATGATGAACTTGTATTTTAATTATATTAAAGTTCCTTAAATGGATTCTGTTTTTAGTACAGTCTTCAAACTTATGAATTGTATGTTTGGCAACATTGTAGCAAATATTTTCGGTGCATCAAAAATCATGCTTGTTAAGATACCAGCAAACAAGATAATCCAGCACATATTAGTGCATAAAAAGTCACCAAAATGAAATATTTGAATCTCATAATTAAATACAAAATGAGGGGGGAAATGCAAAAATGTCCTCTTTTTGAAAAAGCCTTCCTCTAGGCTGGCTAGTAAATACTGCTGACTATGATTGAGCTGTATAGGCCAAATGATTCATGAATTTATGAATGGAGAGGAGGACCATTCTGTTTTGATTATATAGCTATCTGTCTTTCAGCTGAGATGAAAGAACTTTAACATCTCCAGTCAAATGGTGTTTTGGCAACTGCAGTGGCCAAATCTCAGCATGACTAATATCCATCTGTTAGGCTGAGAAAAAAGCAAAATATCAAATGAGACTATTAGCAATAGAAATAATATAAAAAGACAAAAATATGAAATAATACAAATTTTAAAAAATGAATTAAAAATTAAATTAAAACAAACTTTAAAAGAATATCCTACTCTGAAGCAGTCAAGCCAAAATAAATAAATAAATAACAAGTGACAATAAGTGACAAGAAATACATGTGGGGGGGGGTAATTTATTTACACTGTAAGCAATTTATACAATAATGTAAACTGTTTACACTTTAAAATAAGGCAAATAAACAAAAACAAACAAAGTGTCTATAAATTGCACCATAGGCAAGTTTTCTGAAGCCATACACTAACTTTGCCCTTTATCCCTTTAATATTAGTCTCTAATCTAACACAAATTTTATTTTGTAGCTAAGGCTTTTCTTCTTTGATCTACAGAAATAAATTTAAAAAATAAACATTACCTAACTGACAACATACACACAAACAGAAAATGTTCAATAAACTTGAGAACCAACTCTGAGTAAACAATTTTATTAGAAGAATTTTTTGGGGGTAAAATAACATGTTAAGATACATAAACACTAAAAGCCACTGACTCCACAACACGTTATTTAACCTGAGAATGATCAATTTGTTATTTCACCATATACAAAGTAATTACATTGTTATCCTGCACCGTAACAATTTAATTACAAAGCAGGTGCAACAACATCTCTGACACTTTTTAGCACATCTGTATATTAAATAACCACAAAAGATGCTCCAGGAGTAAGCATGAACTGCCCTAATCACTGTATTATGAAAACAATGATCACAACCAATCACAGCGACGCTGCTGTTTGGCCAAACAGGTGCAAGTCAATGATGATAAATCAGTCCGAGTGCTAATATGTTAGCATACATGTGCTAATAGACAGTGCTTCAACACATATTGGTATTTTTAAAAAAGCATTGACATAAATGTTCATTTACACTCTTACAGTTTTATAGTTACTGCACATGAGTGAAATATGTTAATTACAAAAGCACCACAAACCAAGCAAAACAGCACTATAATCACACTTGTATCAACTTGAACTATATCTCTTAGTAAACATTTCTTATTATACTTCAAAAGGTTTATTGTGAGCAATTTACAACAGCTGATTAATGTTTTCATTTTAAAAATTAACTCAGCTTTCAAATAAGACAAGTCATATCAACTCCTTACAATAGAGATTCATGACTCTTCATTAGATATAACAGACGAGTCACTGTAATGAGTGAATCATTGCAATATAAAGCACAACAGCATTTAGGTTCATGAGGCAGTGAGCTGCATTCTATAAAAAGGTCGAAAGTCACAGCTTAACTTGAAGCCCAGTCTCAAACTCCACTTAAAACCAACAGAAATACTGAATTTGTGTTTGCCACACAAAACATGACTGTCAGGCCTGTAGGATTTGTTCCCTCAAATCACATTTTTCACTAAAGGACCCTTCATACAGTATTCTAAACCTGTTAATACATCAGAATATTTAAAGGGGTCATATGATGCTGCTAAAAAAAACATTATTTTGTGTATTTGGTTTGTTTAAACGAGACGTTTTATGAGGGCGTGGACAAGTCTTAACTTTTATAAAGAGTATCTCTTTGGATTTGAGACTTTAGTCTTTGTAACTTTACAGAACTTCTTTATGCACCAAGAGCTTGTAACACTCCAAAGAGAAAGGAAAACTTGAAATCGCATCATATGACCCCTTTAACAGATATATGCGAAACAAATACTTCAGAATTTCTGATTTTTTTTTTTTTTGCTTTATAATTACATTTTTATTATCAGTTACATCTTTTTTTAATTGATTTCAACAATTTATAAATTCAAATCTTAAATCAAATTTCAATTAAATTGATTATTTGTTTTAACTGATTCAATCACCTGTTATGGCATACAATACTGTTCATAAGTTTAGGGTCTCTCATGCCCACCAAGGCTGCATTTATTTGATCTAAAAAACAATAATATTGTGAAATATAATTACAATTTAAAATAAAAAAATATTGTAGTGTATTTTTAAAATGTATTTTTCTTTCTGTGGTGCAAAGCTGAATTTTCAGCAGTCTTTACTCCAGTCTTCAGTGTTACATGATCCTTCAGAAACCCTGTGTGATATGGTGCTCAAGAAACACTTTTTTTATTATAAATGTTGAAAACAGTCATTTTTTTTCAGGATTTATTAATGAATATATTGTTCAAAATGACAGCATTTATTCAAAATAGATAAATTGTAATCAATTTAATGCACCCTTGCTGAATATTTTTGTAATTTCTTAAAAAAAAAGGAAAATTCTATCATACTGACCCCAAACTATTGTGTATTGATAAAACCACATCCCTCTAGGGTCTTTACTATTAACATTTAACTGCTTAAGTAGAGCTATTAACCACATAACAACAGTCTCTAGGAAACAAAATGAGCAAATTCTTCATTACATGTATCACAGCAGAAGCCTCACTAGCATCAATACAAATATTGTTGCAGTGTTAAAGTGTTGTTGTTGGATCCGTTTGGCTTCAGTGTCACATGATCAGGACAGATCTGGTCCTGAATTAGCAGTTCTTGTTTTGAGACATATAATCAGATCCTGGCCTCCAAATATTGTGGCACATCACAGTGAACACCAATGAAAACAATCAGTCACAATCATATTGATAGAAAAAAAGTGCAGCCTTTCACACTTTCACCACAAAAACAGCTCAAATTTAGCAAGAGTCAGAGCAAGATTGCAACATAGCATTAAAAAAACAGCAAACATCAAAGTTCACTGCAAAATGACTTACACACACACACACACACACACACATTCAGGTACAGTCACAGTGCAGAAGACACAATTTTGTGCCATATGAGTGTTTTTGGTCAAGTACATCCTGTGAGAGGGGGACATTCGGTTAAATATCAGACTACTTGGATGGACTGACAAACATCCTTAACACCCGTCCTCTATGATAATGTTAAATTGTAAATGAGTATTAGAGAAGCAGGGGCATATTACAAGAAAGGCACCGTTCTCTCATTTGATTCAGTATATGATGACAAAGTATAATTTCAGCTCTCAGGTAAGCGTTCATGAATCAGACTATCTGCCGTCATGAGCAGACCAAATGATGACGGATCAGATGGATGCAGCTGAGCAACGTGTGAGGAACGCAGATGGAACATCAACATCATTCATCAAAAAAAGCTGTGCAGACAGCAACAATCTCATGGCTGCTGTGACTGTGGCAGTGTTTCTATTAATTTGTCTCAGGTTATAAGACTACACTATAACATAAATGTACCTGTGATGTCTTTTTAACACCACAAATTGTGCACATTTATATAAAAATCATCATATTGCTTGTCAGTCCAGTTTCACGACTGCATCTCACAAAACTCAAGATAACACCTCCAGATGAAATGTTTACTACTTAGACTTGCCTTACAGCTTCAGCTAATGCAAAAGAGTGTTAAGAACAAGTGATCTGTCAAACACCGAGGTACTTCAGCACCTATAGGCATTACATGTGCATTCAAAGCTAAATGGCTTAAGGCAGAAATGACAGATTGAAGATAGAATAGGCAGAGATCCAGTCACGCTCACACATAGATAGTGAATTGCAGAAAAGCTAAACAAACACCTAAAGCTGCTTTAACACCCTTAAAAGTCAACATGAAAATGCATCCGTAACCCATTTTGGAATAACATGCACTGATAATCCACACAATATCAGGAAGTAAACAGGTTCAATTGATAGGGCACCATTTTTTAAATTCTAGCTGATACAGATAAAAGATAATAATGTTATATACCATTTCACATAAATAAATAAAAAATAAATCACTAAAAATGAAAAACAACCATTTAAAGTGAATTTAGGCATCTCAAAATTATAATACCAGAGAAATACCAGATACTGAAAAATTAACAAATAAATAAAAATGTATTATATATACATTGATATTTTGTGTATCCTTATCAATTATGATTTCATGTTGAACTTTATAATTAATACCCCCACCACACACACACACACACACACACACACCCCCCAGTAAAAGCTAGTTTCTCAGACAGTCTTAGACTTTAGTTTAGTTCTGGCCAAGGCTTAATATGTGTCTGGGAAATTAGCCTCACGAACAAGAGGTATTGCTCATGAATACAGACATACCACCATTAACAAGTATAATACCCTGTACAGAAGCTACAAATGGTGACAAACAACAAGTCACATGACTCCGGATGTGCTGGTCCACTGATGTCACTAGTCCATGTGATCCCACGGAATACACACAGGGTTATAAGGCTGTTTTGGTCTAATCTGGTATGAGTTTTTACAAGGCCCAGGTATTTTTCTAATCTCAGTGCAGACTCACGTTTAAAGTTTGCAGGTAGGTCAAAAGTAGCAAGAACATACCAAGAGGGTCAGAGCTGTAGACAGGAAATAAGTGACTCTATAAATGTGCAGCGGACAAAAAGCCAGCATGCCCACACACAGCGGCAACAGTAGATGACGCGTCAGATTCAGCATCAGTTTGCTGCAATACAAGTATAAATACAGACACACAGAACAGTTATTACTTGTTACAACACAATTCCAGTTGGCATCAATACTGCTCAAAAGTTTGGGGTCAGTAAGAGTTTTTTCTTAGAAAGAAATATATTAATACATTTATTTAGCAAGGATAAATTCAATTAATCAAAATATAGAGTTAAGGCATTATAAATGTTACAAAATATTTCTATTTCCATTTTCTATTCATCAAAGAATCTTGAGAATCACGGTTTCAACAAAAATATTAAGCAGCAAAAGCTGTTTTCAACATTGATAAAAGAAACGTATTTGAGCATCAAATCAGCACATTAGAATGATTTCTGAAGGATCATGTGACACTGAAGAAAATCCAGCTTCAGCATCACAGCAATAAAATACATTTTAAAATAGAAAAGTTATTTTAAATTGTAATAATATTTCACATTACTTTTTTACTGTATTTTTGATCAAATAAAACGCATAAAACTTTAAAAAATAAAATAAAATCAATCTTACCCACCCTAAACTTTCAACAACAGTTTGTATATATATTTAAATATAATATTCACTTTATATTTCTGATGATTTCAAATTAAAATTAAGCAACATCATAAATAATGAGATCATTTTAAAAACTCTTTGATATGGCCATATTAAGCTTTCTGAAGAGTGCCATTAATGAAGATGACTATTTGAAATTATGTAAAATCGCATGACTAATTTTGTAAGAAATGCACACAAACCTGCGCAGAAGATGATCTGTTTTACAGCCGATGAGCAGCACAGAGCTGATGAGCAAAGGTACAATGTGAGGCCAGCAGGGGTCAGGATCCAGATGAATCCAATATCTGAACAAAACACAAACGTATGCAAAGTAAAATCATTCTTTTAGAGGCTGTACAGTACTTTCTCTGCACTCTCAGGCAGTTTCTCTCTTGTAGTACTTGCGGTACTTTAGTAACTTGAGTCAGAAATTAAAAGCAACTGCAACAAAACAAAAAACAAAATCAAATAAACTTATATCTTAAATGACTATTACCTGAGATTGTGCTTCCAGTGGAGAAGGGAAGGGAAACTGAGCATCATGGTAAAAGTAAGCAGTGTGAACAGACTAAAGTGGAGCTGCAGATCATCTCTGACGTCCTGTAGCACTGATTCTGACAGTAAAGGGCTGCCGTTACATTCTTTAACCTTACTGTGACAGTCACTGGCACCAAAACCATTTTCTGAGTTTTGTGAAACTTTCTGGGGTGCCTGGTTTAACAGAAACAAAAACATTTTTTAAATAAAATTACAGGTATTGTAAGCCAACTAGAAACTCAAAAATGTATAAATGATGTAAGATAAGACATTTATACCAGGTTCAACATGTGGCTCAGTGATCTCTCAGTCATCTGTAATCTAAGTACCTGGACAAAGACGAATAATCACAAGAGATTAAAATCACTATAAAGAAAGCGGTGCATTCAGATTAGAAAGAAATATTCTAGTAGATATTAAGAGACCTCAGTAGGAATTTCTTAAGACAAGCATTCACCTCAAGGTCAAAAAACATCTCTCTAGAATCACTCCTTACCAACCCTAGCACATCTTTATATGGAGTAAGTATGAAAGAGCTTGATGGAGGATGAACAGATCACTCACCCTGTAGAAGTGGAGAAGAGAGGAGAGCATAAGAGCCAGCGCTCCACATGTGACTCCTCCCAACACACTCAAAAAGATAATCAGGAGAATCTGAGAATGAAGACGAAGTGTTCCGCAATCCCGAGACACTGAAGGTCTGCAGACAAACACAGTGTCACACACACACACACACACGACCTATGGAAACAATTCTAAAAAAACTTGCAAAAACAGTTACTAACTAGTTTCTATGGCAAAATGTTAATGTCAGCTATTAACTGTACTGGAGTGGTTGTTACAACACACACACATATACATATACATATATAATTATTAATGAACATCTAAGATTCATAGACATTTATAGATCATGTTTAAAAAAGAAAAATAATTTTTTGCATGTGCACTAAATGTTTTTACATGTCTGTGCACATGTTTATGGTCAGTAAGATTTTTCTAAACGCTCTGGTTTTTGAAAGTCTCTTTTGCTCAGCAGGCTGCATTTATCTGCTCAAATACAGTAAAAACAATAATATTATAGAATAGTAATAATATAATTACAATATTATTATAATTTAAAAATACTGTTTCCTATTTTTATATATTTTAAAAGTTAAGCTGAATTTTCAGCAGCCATTACTCCAGTCTTCAGTGTCACATGATCCTTCAGAAATCATTCTAATATGCTAATCTGGTGCTGAAGAAAAAAAAAATGTCAATGTTAAAAAAAAAAAACTTTAACTTAATTTGATGGAAACGGTGATACATTTTTATTTTTTTTCAGGATTCTTTGATGAATAGAAAGTTAAAAGCATTTATTTAAAATACAAACCTTTTTTAACATTATAAATAACTTTACTATAATTTTTGATAAATTTAAAGCATCCTTGCTTTCTTTCAAACAACAACAAAAAAAAAAAGCATTACTGAACTCACAGAATTATTGAGTGTTAATTTTTTGTCTGATGTTTGGTTTAGATCAAAACATCTACATTTAGATAAAACATAACACTTCAAAATTATCTATTTATTTAGAGCACCTATTACAAAGCTGATGACTTTTACCTGTGCAGTGGAGCAAGAAAAAAGGACAGGAAAGAGACAAACACTCTGAGGACTGTGCTACCCCAGAATGCAATGGATGCACCAAGCACACAGAGCAGTGGGGACACTAGACGGGGCCATTCCTGCACAGAGGCCGTTGGATCCTGGGATAGGCCCTCCACAGAGTTTAGAGGAAGAGCATCCACCGCAGGGAGACCCAGAGAGAACCAGACATCCTGAAACCAGCTCTGCCTATGACAGAACAACAGGGGGAAAAAAAGAAAAATAGACATATACTGTAAATATTTTATAACTATTTAATTTGCTGGAAAAAAATATTAAATTTACTGAATTTATTGAATAATGTAATGTCAAAATGGAACACTGCCTGAAAAAAAAAGATCCTGTATCAGACTGACCTGAGCAGCAGCAGCAGCAGGAGGATGGGCAGTTCCAGTATGTGGAGCTGTAAGGATTTACTCATGCCCTCTTGGATTCCAACAGGATGTCCAGATCTTTTGATGGAGCTCAGCTGAGTCCTGATCATCAAAAGAAGCACTACAGCAGAGTAGACAGGGAGAACTGGACCGCAGAAACGCAGAATCTAAAGAACAAACAATTCCTTTTGAATACGAGGAATACTCTGGGGTTAAAGCTTGAACAGCATTCCAAATGAAATACCACAATGTAAGCACACCTGCCCAAGCACTTTGGGAAACGAAGTCCGAATAGACACCTATAAAGAAAAAAAAAAAAATACAATGTTAGTTCCCTAACTGATAAGTTCACCTTTGAGAAAACAAGAAAATGTGGATGAAATACCTTGTATTGGCAGTTGGGGGCAGTGTGGAGCTGCAGGAGGGCACTGGAGGCGTTGTCTGGGCTGCTAGAGTGAAGCATGCTGTAGATTTCAGACACCGAAGGAATACTTTGGTGGAAAAAAAAAGAAAAGTCATAAATAACACACCTATCAGTACTCTGATGCGAAAAGAGAGCTGAGGAAAGTTGGCTGATTAATGACAAGCCTCTTTCTACCTTGCAGTATCAAAGGAGTCTTCATGAAACCAAGGTACTCTCAGTCTGTACACACTGGGCAGTCTGTCTGTATAACACATTAGTATCAGACATGAGTCTTTTAAAAACCTTATGCTTATTTTCTTGCAAGTAAGGCTGAACAAACTGGTTACCTTTAGTGGTTTTACAGTGACTCGTGATTGTTATTCTAAAAGCTTGATAAACCTGAAGGAACACAAACAAATTCACTTTTATTATGCTGTCGGGTATATGTCTTATTTTAATTAAAGATTAGGGTGTAATAGATTACTGCATAGAACATCACCCTAAGAGACTATTTGAAAGATTATTATGGGATTTGTACCATTACAAAAAGCTTCTATTATAAATGGATATTTGAGATAAAAATCTGAGAATCTGAGGTTTAAAGGGAAGGAGAGTAGATCAACAGGGAATGCTGTGAGTGATCACCTGATGAAAGTCTTGAAGCTGTAGTGTATGAAGCAGCCCAGAGGAGTTAATGCTGATGTCACTGACAGTCAGACCTACAAACAGTCACATTCAGGTTAAAGCATCCACATACACTTACTTGTTTTTTTAATGTGCAAAAAATAGCTCATTTAGCTGTCGTTAAGGCAAAACGGGCAACTGAAAAACATTGCTCTGTATGACAGCATCTGCTAAAAGTCAAATGTAAACAGGTATGGAGTGTTTAGTGGGCTCACCAAAGGACAGCACATGAGGCACCTGCACTGAGACAGTCAAGCTCTCCTCTCTCTGCAGCTCACACTCCACCACAAACTACACACAGACATTTAAGCATTTAGAAAGCATCTTTAACAACAAAAAAAATGCATTGCAAATGTTTTTGACATAAATCATTAAACGCGTGTTTTAAGAAGGGAAATGTCTGCTAATGTGGTCTGTCATGTAATGCAAGTTTTAGTTACGAACATGATAATGTGGACTGTAATTTAACCTCTAACCTGTGCTCCACTGGGGTTCGAGGCATCAATGATGAGATGAGAAACAGACAAAAGCTCACTGATTTTTACTGTTACAGCCTATAAAGAAACACAGGCAGTTTATACATCTTTTTATCCTCAAAGTGTAGCTATACTAGGTACTGTATGTTACTGAATAACCTAGAATGACCTTATAAGCTGGAAGAAGTTCTGTCTGAGATGAGAGATCTACTGCCTGAACACTGGGTAATGGGGGAAAATAGATAAGAAAGCAATTTACAAAGAAAATAATTTAACACATACTATACAATTTACATTATCAACAACAGTCCATATTGATGTTATGGATCAGCATGTGTGCAATGCATCAGACTCATGAAAATGTGTTAACTTTACGAGTGCAGGACTGGTAATTATTTCTTAAATGTTGCTCTTTTTGACTGGAATTTAAGTGGTTTATTTTTTTTATTAAATTTTGTTTTTTTTTTGTGTGGAGTTGTACAGCCAGCTGGTCATTTCCTGTTGAACACATACAGACAAACAGCGTTTCAAAATGGCTGAGAACATTTACAATGAGCATAAGTCACAAGGAACAAAGACTGAAACTTGGACAACAGCCTGTATGAAAGAAAAACTGAACTTTCTTTTAGTTTTAAAACATATGAATTTGCACATTTTAGGGGATAGTTCACCCAAAAATGAAAATTATCGCTTGATTTAGTCTACCCTCAAGCCATCCTTGGTGTTTATGAACTTTTCTTTCAGATGAATACTATCAGAGTTATAATAATAATAATAATAATAATAATAATAAAAATTCCTTTCTCTTCCAAGCTTTATAATGTCTGTGAATGAGGTTTGAAGTCCAATAAAGTGCACCCATCATAAAAAAGTACTCTTTTAAAAAAAAATAAAAAGTACTTTTTTATGGATGGATGGATGAACTTTATTGGACTTCAAAACCCATTCACAGACATTATAAAGCTTTGAAGAGCTAGGAAGTTTAAAATATAACTTAGATTGTATTCATCTGAAAGAAGAAAGTCATATACACCTAGCCTGGCTTGAGGGTGAGTAAATCATAGGGAAATTTTCATTTTTGGGTGAACTATCCCTTTAAATTACAGGTACATTTGAATGCACAATAATAATCCATATTTTCTTTACAAAGGGGACACCAAGAAATTTAAAAGGAATGCTCTTAAACAGACCTACATCCACCAAATGTTTTGTGACATTCACATCAAAATGTTACATTTAAAGGAAAAAAGGGTTTGGTGCTGTTGGTCTCTGTCTCACCATATTATTACTGCGGCAGTGGAAATGACTGTAAGCTTTCCTTCGACTGGAGAGAGCAAACAGGAAATGCTTGACTTGAGCTTCCTGTCAAGAGTTGGAAGATGGTTTATATTAATGCAACATTCAGAGAGATGCTGCTGGCCGAGGTGATGAAACATATGGTCACCTTGGGGGCACTGTAGAACAGACGGAGTGTGTTGACCTCCTTCCAAGCCTCAGGAGGAGCTGGAGGGATGGATGAATAGATTCGGATAAAAATAGCATGAAAAGGAGAATCAGGCATTATCTTCTGTGCAGCTGTGATGAAAACTGATAAGCCTATAAATATACATGTGCACACAAACACAGACCTGAGAAAGTGATAGGGTCATCCTGTGCTCCTCCGGGTTTCAGCACTGGATGTCTAAAGAAGTGATAGTTCAGCACGGACATCCGCTTCTCAGGACTCTCTGTGAACTAAAGAGAAACATGAGTCAATAAAAACACTTTAATCTCACACTCACACTGTATTAGGACATGACTCACCTGCCCGGTTTCAGGTTCAATAAGGTCGAAGAATGCCCGGACTGTGGCCAGAACCAGCTCCTTGCACTTCAAGTATAAAGGAATTCATTATAAAGGATGAAACTCATTAGCCATTATGAAGTTAAGCAGCTTAAAAGCAAAATAATTAGCTATCAGTTTTACTTCTCTCTCCGTTTTGATGAAACAATGTTAGGATGCAAAAACATACCAAACAATGGAAATATGATCCGTGGAAACCCAGCTTCGGGGAACTGCAGTTGCCTTTAACCAATTCAGAAAACACTGATGTATCAATGTAAGGACATTAAAAACAACAATTCTCTTTAGTTAAATATTTCAACCTGTAACTTTAATAGCTATTAGACCTACCACTACTGACATCTTATTGAGGTCATCAATGGGACAGGAGAGCGCGGTCAAACCAGAGCGCACCTGGAAGTCAAGGTAACCACCACCCACAGAGAGAACGCTTACATTTCGAAGCTCTTCAGCACTTGTGGCCCAGCGATGTCTGACTCTAGAGTAAAACTCTACCACAGACACACAATTCAGATGTTAGCACGACAAAAAACTATACGTGTGCAATCCAACTTTTTGTCTGAGAAAGTATAATATTCAATTACACAAGTTTATACCTTCTGAATAAACTATAGTTAAAAACATATAGCAGCAGAATTTTTTATGTTTTTGAAAGAAGTCTCTTATGCTTACCATAGCTGCATGTATGCATGCAAGTAAAAATACAGTAAAAAAAAAAGTAATACTGTGAAATTATTACAATTCACCATAAATGTTTTTCAATTTAAAGCTTAATTTTCAGCAGCCACTTCTCTCATCTTCAGAGTCACATGATTCTTCAAAAATCATTGTAATACGCTGATTTCTTATTACCAGTGTTAAAAAAAGTTATTATTTTTGTAGAAACCGTAAAACATATTTTTTCAGGATTCTTTGAGGAATTGAAAGTTTTGAGCACTTTTTTATAACATTATATTTGTCTTTACTGTTACATTTAATCAATTTAACGTGTCCTAGAAAACTAGTTTCTTTCAAAATAAAAAATAAAAAAAATTATCCTTTGAACTGTAGTGTACCTTCAAAACTCTCAAACAAATCACCTGTACATAATTATGTATGTCTGTAGGTTTTCTTCCTACCCAGTATATAAGGGTCCAGGGACAGGACAGGTGCCTGGTGAGGGGAGGCCTGGGTGATGATGAGGCTGACCAGACGTGGGTTGAAACGTGCCAGGGCGAACAAAGCTCTTGCCACCACTCCACCCATGGAGTGACCCACCAGAACCACACCTGTGGGAGGGTCTGGACGGTCCTGCAGACATGGGAATGTAGTAAAAAGATCATTGGTTTTGATGTAGATGATCTACTAATAGCATTGATGTTCAATTATTAAGTCACTATAAAGGCTGAAACACACTATACGACTTTTACAAATCTGAAAAGATTTTATACACTTACTGAACTTTGTGAATAGTTAAATAAAAAAAAAAAAAAAAAACTGACATCATACATCATAAATGACTAAAAATCAAACACTACTAAACAACACACGCAGAAACATGTGCTTTGTTGCTAGGAGATGCATGACATAAGAACAATATGCTTTCTAAAATCAGCTCAAAGAATAAAACATTTGATATCCTCCAATTTTTAGTCTGAAGCTAAAAATCTGAGTTTCATGAACCAAGTGAGTATATTAGAGTCTAGATAACTGTAATTTGTGATCTGTAATTCAAACAAAGTGACAGAAAATGATGGAAAGAGAAAAAGGTTGCCCTTGACCTCTGACCTTGTAAAGCCGCAAGATGGCTTTGATGCTTTCATGTAGAAATTGAGTCTGTCTGCGCAAACTGCCCCCATACAGAGCCACCAACTCCTCGTTGAAGTCAATGGTGAACACGTTCATATGGATTCGTCTGTCCAGGTTCTCAGCCTTCCTCAGCGCCACTGAACCCAGAGAACGAGCTGCAAGAGAGAGTAGAACAACATCTCTGTGTGAGCACTCACCTCTGTCTTCCTGAACAACCAGTATATTTCATAAGTATTGGGAAAACTCAGCAGGAGGATCAAGACTGATTGTGCAAACAAACCACCTTGAAGGGAAATAAACAAAACCAAGCCACTCAAACTACATATGCATGTCTGCATAAGATATGCTGACTGAAACACTAAAGAAGAAAAAACAGTTCCATCTCACCTTGCTTGTAGCTGCCCGCGTTCCCAGGCAAGAAGAGCACAGGTGCGCCGGTGAGCTTGAGTCCTCTGCTCTCCTGAGCGTATGCGCCCTCTCCGTACAGATACAGCCCGTATGATGGGTACTGGCGCGCGACACGCCTCGGAAGCTGCACGCGCTGTGCAAGCACACAAACATACGAGACTAAACATTCGTGCGCAGAGAAAAATGCAGGACAAAATGCAAATCAAGTAGTGAAACGGGATTCCTGAAACAAGCGAAACTTTAAATGCATGTTCAGGTCATTCAGGTTTGAATGCGTGGCAGGTAACGTTGCGTTAGCGCTTTATTTTGAGACGTTCTCTTACAGGTTATAAATGCTACATGATATTACTTATGATTTTCTTCAGCCGTTCATGAATTGGTTTTTAAATAACCCTATTTTTTTAACATCAGTAACAAAATTAAGACTTATTTTCCCTAATATTTGTTATATTTTAGATAGAAATAAACGATGCATACTTTTGAGGTGGATATTCTAGTACCACGAATCCCTTACAATACAAACATTTTAAAAAATATAAGTGTGACCCCTCAGTGAGTGAAGCGAGGGGGTTTTGCCCATCGAAATATTGCTGATTAGTTCTGTTTGTTGTTGGCAAAACAACAGGTAGAATGACGGATGAGGAACTGAAGCATGGCCTGCCAATGAAATGTGAGCTAGAGATGTTGCTCTAATTACAAGAAATTGTGCATTTTGTTAGTTGCAAACCAAACGTGTGAAGAAAGGCACAGTGACACAGACTGTGTTTGCAGTGATACTCACTCGGTATTCTGGGTACTCGAACATGTATGTCATGCTGCATCGGTTCTCCCCGAAACCAAACAATAAATCCAGCAAACCCACGAGCAAAAGCCCAAGAGCAAAGCCGTACAACGCGTATCCAGCGAGTCTCATGTCTCTACAAGATAAGCTTGATTTTATTCACGAATCCATTGTAATCGTGTCTCCGCTTTCCTCATTGTAAACCCACACCGCCTGTTTAACGTTTAAACCTATAGGAGATCTCCCACGGACCTGTCACGCAGCCCCTGGGATGACGTCACGACGCAGACAGGAGAGTAGCCAATGGAGAGGCAGAATAGGTTCTGGGTTTGGCCAATCAAAATCGACAGTGGGAGGGATTGCAAAAGAACAGTGGGATCGTCGTGGAATAATTCTCCAATTTGTAAAACGTTGAAAGGCGTAAATAGAGGAAAAAATCGTGGTCCGTCTTGTGATCTTGAAAGTTTAAGTTTAAAGCAAGGGAACGTAGTACATAGTATTAATCAGGAATTCATATTATCCAGTACACTTTCATGTCCCCATTATGTGTCTCAATATAATGACATTAAAAATCACATTAGTTGGTTTTCTATCACAATTTATTCATGTTGTTGTTGTTTTTTTGCACTAAAATATTTTACATGAAATGGAAGTTTTGATAAAACCGTGACAGAACTGACTGGTCAGTTCATTATTCTGTATGAACCTGTCTTTCAAAGTCTCCAGGCAGCAGACTTTATGGCTTCAATACTAAAGGTATTAAGATACCAATGCCCCTGGTTTCTCTTGTATAGTTTTACAGTCCAGTTGCACAGTTTTTGCAATGTGCAGTCAACCTGACCCCTAAACTCTTCATACAAAGTTTAAAAACACAGCACCATTTTTTTATAG